>NC_056737.1:1857468557-1857506057 GCF_019279795.1 Protopterus annectens
TATTTATTCTAACTCCACTATTTCATAACAGTAAAGTAAAGAGAAAACACTACGCAGAATGAATCAGTGCTGGAGCCTGAACATAAAGACAAGCATCTACAAATCTGGGGGTGCAGCCTCACAGGGGACATTAGCACTCCACACAAAATTTTCTAAATTACTACTCTAATAACTCCCATGATCAAAACTAGCACTGTAAATACCATATCTAGACTACAGCAGTTTTCAATATAATGGCTTTTCAGTCAAATGTACTTTCCATCTTTTTTTTCACCATCTGTGTTTCAGTTATGTGTATCTTCGGCCTTTGGTCAACAGTAATAGAAGTGTATGTGTCTGTATACTATGATATACCACAGGCTGTTACCCAAGAGTATGTCAATGGCAGTTTTGTATCACTCATCTGTGCTGCTGAACTGTATATTCTGCTCTATGTGTATGCGCGTGGATGCCTAAAACATAAGTATACACACACACATACAAAACTTATTATTAAGGTGTGCCTGATATAAACATGACTGTTATGTGTGCAGTATGGATTACATTCAAATAGCACAGCTACTGACTGATGTGCAGGCATTTATATTCTCATCGATCACCCCTGTGCTGCAGAGATATAAAGGTCTTTTCTTATCATAGGGTAAATAGTGCTCTGAAATGCAGACTTTGATTAAAAAAAACAGTTTTATGGGTTACTATGCATATTGTTTAAATATTATTAGCAGCATAGTTCACCACTTTGGAAAACATTGTTCAGAAACCTTGACAGCATTTGTTCATGTTCACTTAATCATATGAAGTCTACTGAGTAACAGGAAGTTTTTATTAACAAAGTATGTGGTGTTGAGTCTCTTTGCAAAGATGTTCATCGTGCATACAGCTGCAGTCATTACAGATGGGTTATCCTGCCGTCAGGCAGGTCCTCGGTCGGCCGAATTCGAAAGTCTATGTCCGGCGTCAGTTGTCGTTGCTTCTTCCCTGACGTCAATGCAGCAGGGGTATAAAAGAGGCAGCTGACTCCATTTTCTTCAGTCTTTCTTGCCGCGCAGTGCCCGAAGCAGAAGCAGTTCGCAAGTGCCGGTCGGCCAGCTCCTGAGATTTACGAAAGTATTTCAGCCGAAGTCTTCTTGAAAGCTAAGTACCCCATTGGGGAAACTTTTCTTGCCTCAGACCGATGTCAGACAAAGTTAATAATTGCATTTCATGTGGGAAACAAATACCGCATAAGGATTTCCACTCTTTCTGTATACCTTGCTTAGGCCCAGACCATGACATCTCGGCCTGCCGTTTTTGTGCTAGATTCAACAAGCGCACTATTAAGCGCCGGGCGGAGTTCACCCTTCACTATTTTGGCAAAAAATTTAATTATATTATGTCATTGGATACTCCGACTCCAGTTTTGAGCAAAAGACGCAAAGATAAGGACCGACATACGAGGTCTGCACTGACTACTGAGACCACGCTAAGGCCGACTACCAGTTCTCCAGAGCTCAGCGAGGCACCTACGCAGCCCCTGAGTACTGATGACATTACATTACTGGTGTCTTCAGTACCCGAGGTCGCAGGCTCCTCGGTCCCCATTCCTACTGCAGATACCGACGCCACTCTTGGCGGGGAAACACAGAATTTAGACAGGCCTGCCATTTCTCAAGGTGTCTTCAGGCCTTCCTCCTTCTCTATTAAAGCTTTCACTAAATCTAAAGCAGCCATGAAAACCAAAAACAGGGTCCTCAGACCCCCTCTCAAGGCCCCATGCCTAAAAAGCAGATGCTTAAAATGGCTGAGGATTTGATTACTCTTATCATGGGTTCTCAACCCCCTCTGACAAAAGGCCCAGATTAGAGGAAGACTACCCTTCCTCAGATCAAGCTTCTATTACCTCAGAACATTCTGAGGACCAGGATTATGTATTCTCCTTTCGAAGACTCTGATGCAGAGGAGTCTATCCCCTCGGTCTCCCCCCTGAGGACTACTCTTTTGGGGAAACCCTACATACATTGAGGGAACACTTTAACTGGGAAGGCCAAGATTACTCAGATTCCAAGAAAAGGCTCAGGGAATTTCTTCTGCTCCCCCAGCATAGGCCCCTGGTTATCCCTCCTGTTTTAGATATATTGGATGACGTGTACACAAAAGCCAGCCTTAATCCAGATTCTTTGCCTCCAGCTCCTGTTAAACCAGACAGGTATTACCGTGTTCCTGATTCTCACCAGTTCCTATATAAAAGCCATACTGCTGACCCAGAAACTATTTCACAGGGTCCCAAGGGAATTAAGGCCTCTACTGCTAAAAACCCATTACCTTCAGAGAGAGATTCCAGAGCTTTGGAAAGGTGGGGGGAAAAGGTGTACACCTCGGCCACTTTAACCATGAGGGCTTTAAACTGTCAGTTCCATATGTTAAAGTATCAACAGTTTTTGTTATCTCAGTTGAAAAGCAAAATGACACAACCAGAACAACCAGATTTAAAATAGTTGCAGGATTTGTTGCATGGTGCAGAGCAAGTGGGTAAGCATACCTTGCAGTGTGGTTTTGATGCCTTAGAGGCCTCATGTAGAGCTGCTGTTACGGGATCTGTTATACGTAGGCATGCTTGGCTCAAAGAGCAAACCTTACCAGATCATGTCAAAGATAAATTATTAGATGCACCTCTTCAAAAAGATGTATTGTTTGGTGTTAAAGCTGAGGAGGTACTAAAGAAAATGGAGGAAAAAGCAAAATCAATGCAAACAGTGAAAGATTTCCTGCAGGCACAACCTCCACATTTCAGCAGAAACTGGCCTTCAAAAAATTGGTCCTTTCCAGCAATAGACAGACCTGAAAGGGGCAGATACAGATGCCCAAGGGGTAGAGGGCAACCTCAAGGATCTTTCAGAACCAGACAGTGGCAAGCACCAACCCCAAGAGGTGGAGAAGATAGATCACAGTAATTTAGAAAACAGACACAATGACTTCCCCCTACACCTGCCAAGCAAAGCTTTAATGGCAGCACCTTTGGGTGGAAAATTGGCATTATTCTTGAAAAATTGGCATATTGTCACAAAAGACAAATGGATTCTGGACATTATAGACAGAGGCTACATGTTCCACTTTCACACCCTTCCAAAAATGAGAGGCATGCCGAACCTGCCACAAAATCAAAGGGCAGAGGCACAAAAACAAATTTCAGCACTCATGGACATGAAAGCGATTCAAGAGGTACCTGCAAAAGAACAAGGTTAAGGGTTTTATTCCAGACTATTCCTGGTTCCAAGGAAAGACAAAGATTGGAGACCTATCTTAGACCTATCCATCCTAAACACATATCTACAGGTACCAAAATTCAAGATCCTCACATTACAGCAGCTTCTTTCCATGCTGGGCAAGGAGTCTTGGCTGGTAACATTGGACCTCAAGGGGGCATACCTGCATGTCCCTATCAGACAAGATTGCAGAAGATACTTCAGATTTCTTGCAGGTTCAACCCATTACCAATTCTCTGCATTGCCCTTTGGCTTATCTACTGTGCCCAGAGTGTTCACGAAATGCCTGGCATCAGTAATCGCCTTCTGCAGACTACAAGGAATACAAATCTACCCATATCTGGACGACTGCCTGATCCAAGCAGACAGCAAGGACATACTACTGCAGCACCTGGCGTTTGTAATAAAACTGTTGAACTTCCTGGGATACACAGTCAACAAAAAGAAATCAAAACTAATACCCTCTCAACAAATAATTTTCCTGGGTGCCAGCTTGAATACAACCACCCAGATGGCCTACCTCACGCCAGACAAACAAGGGCAACTGTCTCAATACTTCAGCAAAATGGCAACTTTCACCAGGCTAACTGCAAGGAAAATTCTGCAGGCTCTGGGATTCATGGCATCCTCTGCAACCTACTAATCCCATGTGCAAAGCTGCATATGAGGAAACTTCAATGGTACCTAAAAAACTTGTGGTCTCAACACAGCCACATCTTGGAAACAATTATACCACTCATTCCATGCCTTCAAAAGGAATTTTTGTGGTGGGCTCAAGCTTGTCAAAGAAACACAGGTCTCCCTTTCTGTGTACCTCAAGCAACTCAAATCATCACAACAGATGCCTCAGACTACGCCTGGGGAGCACATATGACAGATCAATGCATTCAGGGAAAATGGTCCCAAAAAGAGAAGCACCTACACATCAACCAAAAGGAAATGCTAGCCGTGCAAAATGCTATTATGACCTTCAAAGACCTACTGCATCCAGGCCAGCTATTAATAAGGACAGACAACACCACATTGATGTGGTACATAAACAAACAGGGAGGAACTCATTCATACCCACTGTGCAGGCAAGCCATGACCCTATGGAACACAGCACTGGAATTACAAATTCAACTGCAGGCACAATTTCTGCCAGGGAAGGAAAACACACTGGCAGACAACCTAAGCAGAAATATGACAGATCCACACGAATGGAAGTTGCATCCTCAAGTTTTCACAAAGATAACTCAGGCATGGGGACAGCCAGACATAGATCTCTTCGCTACCCACAGAAATTACCAGTTGAAAAAATTTTGTTCAAGGACCTATCATCCACAGGCCTGGAAAGTGGACGCACTTTCTTTCAATTGGGCAACATTGACAGTCTATGCCTGCCTGCCTCTTCCTCTGCTGCCCAAAGTTCTATTAAAAGCCAGAGCAGAGAGGCCAAAAATGATTCTCATTGCTCCAGACTGGCCAAGACAACACTGGTATCTGCTCCTGAAGAGCCTGACATATTCCCCACCATGGATCCTACCTCTAGTCCCTCTTCTGTTGTCCCAACACAGCTACAAAACCCTTCACAGCCAGCTCAAAACCCTAAATCTAGCTGCATGGAGAATTCCTTGATTTCCCAACAGACACTCATCTCCAAGGAGGTGCAGGATGTCATTTTGGAGGCCAGAAGACCTTCTACTAGAAAAGCCTACTCTGCCAAATGGAAACTATTTTGTGCCTGGAATCAAGAAAAGGGCCAGAATCCTTGGATAATAACTATACCTCAAATTTTACAGTACCTAGCTGAGATGTTAAACAGTGGACTTTCCTTCTCCTCCATCAAGATCCACTCTTCAGCCATTTCTGCCCAATACAACACAGATCCTCCTTTATTCTCTCATCCTCTCTTAAGGCAGTTCCTCAGAGGGGCAAAGAAAATAACCCCCCCAAGGAAACCACCAGTCCCTGCTTGGGACCTCAACTTTGTATTGGAAAAGCTGACCCTTCCTCCCTTCGAGCCAACTTCTTCAACAGAACTACAATACTTGTCATGGAAAACAGCCTTTCTTCTGGATATCACCTCAGCACACAGGGTTTCTGAGCTACAGGCCCTCATGGCTGTGCATCCATTCATCATTTTCCATCAGGACAGAGTTTCCTTACGAACCAACCCTACCTTTATGCCAAAGGTAGTATCCAGTGTAGCTTTGAATCAGACTATCCACTTACCTACCTTTTATCCTAATCCACAAAACAAAGGGGAAAGACTACTACATTCCTTGGACATTCACAGACAACTTCGTTACTATTTGGACAGGACAAAGCCATTCAGGAAATCCGAGCAACTCTTTGTGTCCTATGCTACAGGTGCTCAAGGAAAGGCTATTTCCAAACAGACAATTTCAAAATGGATAGCCCACTGCATACACTTTTGTTACTCATTTCATGGAAAAACTGTGCCTGCATGCATCAGATCCCACTCCACCAGGGCCACAGCTACCTCTGCAGCCTTCCTCAGGGGGGTCCCTACCAAGGACATTTTGGAAGCAGCAACTTGGAGTTCAGTCCACACTTTCTCCAAGCACTATCACCTTCCACTATACTCTAAATCTAAAGGGGGTTTTGCCACAGCAGTCTTGCAGGGCATCCTCGCTCCTCCTACTTCCACTTAGTGCCTACTACCCCTACTTAGCTTTGGGATTCTTCCCATCTGTAATTACTGCAGCTGTATGCACGATGAACATAGTACAGTTTTGTACCTACCATAAATGTAGATGTTCGAGTGCTCATACAGCTGCAGTCCAGGTTACCCCCCCCTCCGTTCCCTCTTAGGACAGGCCTTATGACATACACCTTACCATACAACCTATTTGGGGTATTCTCTTATGGTGTATTTGCTTGCAACAACTGTTTTTTGATAATTCTATTTTGCATGTCTGCATAAATTGATGTTTTGGCTTGCTTCTGGGGGCACTTGACATCTGAGGCAAGAAAAACTGAAGAAAATGGCGTTGGCTGCCTCTTTTATACCACTGCCGCATTGACATCAGGGAAGAAGTGATGACAACCAACGCCGGACCTAGACTTTGGAATTCGGCTGACCGAGGACACGCCTGATGGCAGGATAACCCATCTGTAATGACTGCAGCTGTATGAGCACTCGAACATCTACATTTATGGTAGGTACAAAACTGTACTTTCATGATTATGTCACTGTGGAATGGCTGGACATATATTTATTTGTTTAACACTGGAAAATGTCTAGAAATCACAATATGAAAGTACATGTCTCTAATAAAAACTGCTGGCATGATGATTGCACTGCTAACTTATGGGGCACTACCATTAAGATAGGATGTCAGCAGGAGGAATGTGAGAGTGATATTGGGCTGAGGTTCTTGCTGACATTAATACACTGAGAGGATATAATTACTTAACATCAGCATACTGGCAACACATCATTGATATGCATGGGCATGTGAAAAATATTGAAGGAGCAATGTATTTAAGAAGAAGCTTCAATATTACTCACCCTTATGAAGGACAAGGCCATACTAGTGCCACTCCCTTGCTTGAGGTGGCCATGGGGGCCAAGATGCCAGTGAATCGTGGGATTGGGTATGTAAGTTTTGCCAGAATATTATGAACCAAACATCCATCTAGCTTTGAATGCATGTGCTTTAATGTCTTCCTAGTAGATACTTAGCCACTGCTACAAAAGAATTAGTAGGTGCATGTGTGCATGTGTGTGTGTGCGTGTGTGTGCATGTGTGTGTGTGCGCGTGTGTGTGTGCATGTGTGCGTGTGCGTGTGTGCGTGTGTGCGTGTGTGTGTGTGTGTGTGTGCATGTGTGCACGATTGTGTGCATGTGTGAGTGTGCGCGCGCGCGTGTGTGTGTCTGTGTGTGTGTGTGTGTGTGTGTCTGACTGTGTTGCATAGTAGTCATGTTAGTAATGAGGTTTTCATAAGTTACTGTATAGGGTTAGGATAAGGAACAGGGACAGGGTAGAGTTAGCATGCATGAGTAAGGTGAGGTAAGATTTAAACAGTTACCAATTACAGCATCCATAATTAATACTAAAATAACCCAGTCATGGGGCATTCCTGTTTAACCTCTTTTTGTATCTTCATGTTTATGCCTTGTCAAACATTTACCATCACTTATACCCATGTTTTTCATATACTTACATAATCACTTTCATATAATTTTCCAAGTTCATAACTTTTAATTATTTGCCAAACCTTAGCATCTTTTATAGTATTGCAATGCCTTGCCACATCACATGAGTGAATTTACCCTCTTCCTTCCCTCTTGCAATACTGTCTACAATTTATTTAATCATTTTAGCATCTCTTTTTCTTGTTTTTCCATGTGCCCCACATAAATATCTTACAAAATTGCCCTTATCACATTCTGAAATCTTTGAATTTTTTTTGAAACTTGTTTATAAGTATTTCATAATCCGAGTTTCCCAGTGCTGTTGGCCTCCAATTCTTACTAGTTTTGTTATCTACTTGGCTTCCATGTAGACTTAATTACCCCTTCACATATTTATTTTCAGTTACACCTTCACAAAGCCATTCATTTATCACTTTAATTAAAGCATTTTTCTCTCACACTAATTTTCTTATAAAATCCATAATCCATGTCATCTATTCCTGGTTTCTCACATTCTTCTCATTACACCTTTAAATTTTCCCATCTTTTGTCTTTTTCCAGCATTTCTCTCCCAGTATTTCTCTAATATTTTACCTTCTGTTCTTCTCATTTATTTATTATTCCTCTTCTGTAATCTCCAAATATTTAGTTACTATCTGTGTATCTTCTTGTTTATTTCTTATTATTCTGTTCTTATCTTCAAACTGTACAATTTTCCTTTCAAATTATTATTTCCTTCATGAAAAAGGATTAATATCTTCTTTTTTGCCTGTAAAAAATTGGGCTTGATTCCAAAGCACCTGCTGTCAGTGTAAGTGATCACTTACACTGAGAGTGAATCTTTTTTTTTAATCAGGGCAGACTTACACTGCGAACAACTCATTTAGAATCTGGCCCATTATATGTAAATCATATAGTCATCTAAACATGTTTGCATATATTTCTTTCTCTGCTTTCATATGTTCTTCATATTTCTTCTACTAGTTGTTTATACTCGCTCATTAATTGTTCATAATCTTTATTTTATCATTTATATATTTTTTTTCTAATTCCTAATAAACACTGTTATACTTTGCTTTCAAATTAACTAATGCATCAATTCTTATAAAATGACAGTACTGGTTCTGCTTTATACTTTATCCCTAGATCTCAAATTAATATTCTTCCCTTATTCTCACCATTATATCCAAAATATCAATTCCTTTTTTTTCAAAACAGGTTTATTGTTTTAACATACAAGAGAAATATCATAACAATTTTATACAAGTAATTAAAAATAGATATGATTATAACATTCAACAAAACAACTAAAGTATTTACAAAGACATCCACTACAATCAGATCAATTAATTAAACTAAAATACCATGCTATTGAAATTAGGATTTTTTAACAAATTTTGTAAATTATCCCATACAATATAATAAGATGTTTTTCTAGTTGTTCTTGACCTAATCGTGTTTATTTCCATATGGCACACTATATTCATAACATTTTTAAATTCATTGAATGAAGGAGGTGTATCTGAAATCCAATTTCTGGTTATTATTTTCCTAGCCACTGCTAGAATAGACCATAACAAGGGAAGCTTAACCTTTTTAACACTTTGAGGTACAGGTGTGTTGAATAATATAAGAGATTTAGAAATAATGAAATTATCTAAAAAGAGCCTGCAAAAATTCATTAACTGACTTCCAGTATTCTTTCAATTTTATACAGTCATAAAACATATGAGCCCAGTCAGCATTAATTTCTACATTACATCTCTTACATAGATTATCTTTATTATTTATTTCATTCATCATCAAAGGTGTATAAAACGATCTATGTAAAAATGTCCATGTATAAAGTCTCCAGACAATGGAAGACATAGTTCTATAGGCAGATTCCAATATATATTGTTTATCTCGTTGATTTGGTGGGTCCCCATTAATAGAAGTGAAATAATTCCAGTATGTATCTACACTGTAAAAAGTTTCTTGTCTGATAATTTTATGTATGTATGAAAGTTTACCTTTATCAGAAACTTTATGTTGAAAATTTAATATCAAGTAATCAATCAGTGCTGGAATAGATTCTTTAACTGTTATAGACATTAGATCTATTCTATCAATGAGATGTTGTCTAAAGGTCTGAACCACTAACCAGCAAGTTTCTCTTAGATCAAATTCTTGTTTTAAGAAATCTAGATTTTTAACTTTATTATCAGATATCAACTGATACCAGTACTTAGATCTTTATCTATAGCTAAATGAGTTCCTTCAGAAGTAGATGACAAAAGCATACCCGGAGTATACATTATAGGGAATATAATAAAATTCCATTCCCTATACTTAGGGTGCATGAATATAAAGTTACGATAGCTAATAATAATATTTAATGGGTAACAAACCATATGTTTAGGTGTAATAGGTGAAGTACAAAATTCCTTTAGAAACCATAACATGGAGTTATTTACAATCATATTTTTATGTGTTAAGGAGATTTTCATGAAGTGCATACTAATTAGCTCCCAATAATCTTTCCATTTTGCGACATATGACTGATCTATTAATAAAGTAATAACTTTTACAATAGAAGAGATAGTATATAAATTAAAGTCTGGAAAAGAAATACCCCTTGAGACCAGCTATTAGTATGTTTCTTTAATGCAATCCTAGGTCTATTAGGTGCCCATAGGAAATTTAACATTAGTGTATTCAGTTTCTTGATAATTATTTTTGTAGGTGGAAGTATTATTGATTGTATTAAGTATAAAATCTTGGGGAATATTATCATTGTAATAATTGTAAGTCTCTCCTCCATAGTAAAAACATATTATTCCAGGTATTAAAAGATTTTGTATATTAAGAAAACAGGTATTATAATTATTATATATAATAGATTTAATATCTTTAGATAGTAGTATACCTAAATAAGTTATCTGACCTGAATTGGGTACATATTTAGTAAAATCACTAATGAGAATATTTTTTCGTGTATATATAGGTAGTATTTTAGTTTTTCTTCATTGAATATTAAACCAGAAATACTTTTAAAATTCATCATTTTATCAAATAGAGACTGCATAGAAGAATTAGATCCTGCTGATGTAATTAGAACATCATCTGCAAAAGTTGAATTTTGGATGTTGTATTTTCATCTATTTCAAAACCCTCTATGTCAGTACTGTTTCTGATCAAATTAGCCCAAGGCTCCATTACTAAAGTGAATAATAGTGGAGAAAGTGGACATCCTTGTTTTGTACCTTTAAGAATGGGTATTTTTTGTGAAACATATGTTCCTACCTTAATATAAGCCAACGTTCCTTTGTATAAATGCTCAATTAGATTTACAAATGCATCTGAGAAGTTTGTGCACTTCAGTAAGGTAAACAGATAGTCCCAACTTACTGAATTAAATGCTGAACTTATATCAAGACTAATAAGTGTTAAATCTTTCTTTTTCCTATTTGCAAAATCAATTAATGTTAAAGTTCTTCTTATATTATCAAAAGTATTTCTATTTACAATGAAGCCTGTCTGATCTATATCTATAATGCCGGAATGATTGTCTTCAATCTATCAGCAAAAATACTCATAAACATTTTATAATCAACATTAAGTAATGAGATGGGCCGATATGAAGTACATCTAGTTGGATTTTATTAGGTTTTAAAATTGGCAAAATAAATGTATATTGCCAAGATGGGGGGGTTATTAACTCAGTTTGGGCCAAAATAAAAACCTTATGTATTAATGAATATGTACTTTTAGAAAGGATTTTATATATCTCTGGTATAATACCATCATTACCCGGTGCTTTGTTTGATTTAAGCTTATTTATTTGTGTAATAACCTCTGTATATGAAATACTTTTGTCCAATAGTTTTATCTGTTGTTTATTAAGCTTTTTATTCATGTTTGTGGTTATAAACTCCTTTATTTTATCTTTAGGTTCCATGTTAATGTTATTATTGTTAATATTGTGAAAGTGATTTCTAAATTCATCTAGTATTTCTAGTAGACTAGAAACATTCTTCGTTTTCCTTAGAGAAAAGATTTCTTTGATATGGTTTTGTTTATTTTTAAGTCTATGTAAGTATTTGGGGCTTATTGAGTAAGACAAAAACTTGTATTTCTCTAGAGTTATTTTAACTTTATGAGTTAAAATTTCTTTGTATTTCTCATTTAGTTTGTTTATTTCTTCAATGACTTTCTTATCCATAATATTTTCTTTATTATTATGTTTATAAGAGTCTAATTTACTTTGAATATCTAACAATTCCTTATCCCAAGATTTCCTTTTATTATTATACCATCTTATACTTTGTCCATATAGATATGATTTTAAGGCATCCCAAACATAGACAATGGAGACTTCAGGAGTATTATTTATGTCTAGAAAATGTTGTACTTCTGAAAGTATATATTCTTTATAGTCTTTTAGTTGAGTTAAGTATGCTGGTATCCTTTTGATCTGAACATTATGAGTATTTTTTATCATGAATTCAAAAACAATTGAATTATGATCAGATATAAGACATGAAATGATTTTGGAGTTAATTAAATCTGTTACCATCTGGTTAGAAATAAAGACCCTATCTATTTTTGAATAAGTTTTGTATCTGTTAGAAAAAAGGTGTATGGTAATGATTTTGAATCTATCTGATTATTAATATCATTCAAATGATAAGAATTAGCAAAATCATTGAAATGTTTTGCATTAGATGTAATTCTTCTTTTTCCTATAGTGGTAGTATCACTTTCATGTAGTATACAATTAAAGTCACCAGCTAAAATAATATCTCCTATAGAGAATGATATGATCTTATCAAGATGATGTTTCACTGTATTAATACCAATTCCAGGTATCCAATATACATTAATTAAAGTGTAAGTCTTCCCATTAATTTGTATTGTAACCATACAAAACATTCCTTTGTCATCCTGATAAGACTTAATGGTTTTAGGAATGGGCATACTTTTATTCCATAAAATAGCCACTCCTCTTTTTTTCTGAGTGTGCTCTGAACTAACCAATACTGCATATTTGTTTGTGGCTAGTTTATCAATATCTTTTTTCAAGAGATGGGTTTCTTGCAGGAAGACTAAGTTGGCCTTATGTAAATTAATGCATCTTAGTAGGCTTGCCCTTTTACACGGATTATTCAATCCATTAATGTTTAAAGAAATTCCTTTTAAAGATGTCATTTGGCATTTTTAAGACTTAAGAATCTTATGATCAAAATAACAAATAACAACATAAGTAATGTTACATCTCCTCCTTTAGGTGTACCTTTAAATATAGCTGTATTTATTGAATCTCTTATGGGATTTTGTATAGGATTCAATTTTGTTTGTAGTGACAATGAGTGTATAAAATATATTGTGGATGTCAAAACTATATACATATAACAATGAACAAGTGAAAATAATGTAAGGATTAAACCTTGCATCCAGCCTGGAGTTAAAAACTCCAACTTAGAGTAGTATTTACCACTCAAGTTAACCCCCTACCCTAAGCAGCAGTACCTCAGCTACCACCTTATCAATTTAATACTGGTTATATTTAACTTAAATTAACAGCTTTCAATTCAATTATCTAGCAAGACAAAACTACACATTTGATAAAACAGCAAAATATAAACTAAAATAAACTTTTTTTAAAAAAAAAACTCTTCATACTACTATATACATCTATGCAATATAATACACTTGTATTCAAATAGCATTCAAATAAACTTGATATTAGGAACCAAGAGGAGAGAGAGAAATAAAAGACATGAAAGAGGGAGAGAGAGAAAAGAGAGAGAGAAAAAAAAAAAAAAAAAAAAGGAAGGCATATTTACATATTAATTTATTCAAAGTATGTAAAAATAAGTTCTAACATTCATTTAAATCAAAAACTTTGGCTAATATGGTTCAGACATTACATATATTAAGATGCATCTATTTTCTGTCATGTAAATGCAGTCAACAGCTTCCAAAAAAACTTGAATTGCTTGTATATGAGCATTTTACTCATACTCATTATTATCAATAGAATAAAATATTATATTTATAGAAATTGTTATAAATCATACTGCATAGTTATGCAAATTCTCAGAAACACTTGCATTATTGTAAAAAAAATCTGTATTTTGTATGTCTATACTACTGCTTTAAAATATATCACATGACAATTTCTTCCAGTATAGAGTTATAAAGTTATTTATGCTTGTCAATCAGATGAACTAAATGAGTTATAGTAATGTATATGTTTGGAACATAAGTTTTAACGCAGATTAGTATGCTGCAGTCAAGTAGATTTTCAAAAACACTTGAATAAATGTTTCATTTTCTATGCCTTCTAAAATAAGACATTTACTTACTACAAGAAACTGCATCATTTAAAATCATTATAACTGACATATTTTATGAATTATAACATAGATATTTAAGTAATTATATAAAATAACTCACATTTAGATGTCAAAGAGTTCATTTTCCTTCACATAGTTGCATTTGCATCAGTTCTACTTCCTGGTAGAGTGTTCTTCCTGAATCTGTGAAGTGTCAGTGTGATATCTGGGTCAAAGGTCAGATTGACTGCTTTCAGCTTCTCTGTGAGAATTCTGAGAGTTGAAGCTTTTGAAACAGCTCATGGACACTGTTCATGAGGTAGCCCACATCCCAGATTGTCTCCCTTAACATTTTGGTGGGAAACTTGTTAAAAACTAGTGACAAACATTCATTTAGCAGTGTAAATGCATCTAAACATGACAAAACCTTTGTGATGTATTTTACAGGTTATTACAGCCTCTATGTAAGTGAAATTAAGCCCAAAGTTATTAATAAGTAATAAAACTCAATATTTTTGTCCCAACTCAATTTTTATGCAAATCTTATTATTTACTGTGTCTATATGATCAAAAGCATTTCTATATATTAATATGAGAAAAAAATAAAGAGAAAGAATAAAGAAAAGAAAAAGAGAGTAGAAAATAAAAGAATGTGAAGCATAAATAAAAAAAATGTAAGAGAAAGCTATAAGAAGTATATACAATGGAATATTACTTACTGTTTATATGAATAGAGTTAAAAATAAAACATATTATTTACTATTGTTTAGTTCTAATTATTATTAGTTAAAGCATGACAGATTATTTACAAACAAGCATAAGCAGTATAATCAAGAAAGTATAATTAGGAATAGCATTTGAAGAACATATAAACTTTTTACAAGGAATAAATATGTTATTATTCCATTTATCATATTTTCATTACTCTTCTCTCCCTGCCCTCCCCCACCCTTTACCCACTGCATAATCTAAATAGAATGTCATTGTTTAAACAAAGAAAAGAAGAAAAGGAGAAAAAAGAGAAAAAAAATGTATCAAGTTACTGACCTTACTTCTCTTTTTCAGAAAGAGAAACAAATTGAATAATAGCTTGTTATTAGTTCCTCAGATATTTTGACTGGTTATGAAACAAAACATTTCTTTGCACACAGAGAATAACTTTGATTAAATCTTTTCAGAACATTTGTGGCTTTCTGGAAAGGCAGGAACTATATTTAAAAAGATTAATAATGAAATAGCATGATGAGAGAAAAAAAAAACATAGAACAAATCATTTGTTCTTTAGTCTCTTCTTCTCTGAAGTCTTCCACGAAGTTTCAGTTGCCAGTCTCTTTAATGAAGGACTAGCCCATTCCATTTCCTCTATTTTATCCAAAATCTTATTTTTTTGATAAACAGTAAAGCAGAGTCTAAGTCATCAAAAATTTTAGGACCATCAGGAAGGAAGATTTTTAGCTTGGCAGGAAACAGAAGGTATGTTTTAAATTGTGCTTTTTAAGCTCCCTTATTAGTGGCAGAAAAACTTTTCATTTAGCTATTACCAAGGAAGAATAGTCATTGTCAAAACGCACAGTTGTCTCATTAATCTTAACAGGAGCTTTAGCCCAAGCAGATTTAAGAACCATCTCTTTATCAAAAGATGATAGAAATCTAACTATAACTGATCTAGGATAGTTTTTGTTAGAATTAGTATTAGCTATAGATCTATGTGCTCTTTCGATACCAAAAGAGAATGCTTCTGGTAAGTCTAAAGTTTTAGGGAGCCATGTTGTTAAAAAAGAAGTAATATTGTTACCTTCAATATTTTCAGGCAGTCCAAAAATCCTAATGTTATTGTGCCTAGATCTATTTTCCAAGTCATCCAGCTTTGTTTGTAAATGTGTATTTTGTTTCAGCAGAAACTCAATGTTGATTTCCTCTTCTTGGATTCTATTTTCCATGTCATTCACAGCTTCTTCTATGCCTGTCATCTGGATCTTCTGTTGTTGCAGGTCTATATGTAACAAGTCTATTTGTGTTTTAGTTTTTTCTATGAAGGTATCAATTTTAGTATCCATTTTATCCATCTTAGCAGTAAGTTGCTGGATTATAGTTATCAGAGACTGAAGTTCTTTCTTGATGCTGGAGTCTTGAGAATTTGTCTTACTGGAACTCATTTCAGACTGATAAACTGACAGGAAAATTTCCAGTGTGATTTCTGACAGGAATATTGTTAAAATTTCCTTTCTTTTTTAGATATAGTTCAAGAACTATATAAAACAAACATATTTAGAAAGAAAATTACTTCAAAAATTAATTTTTTAAGTAATTAATTCCTGTCAGTGTAATGAAATTGGTGGAGCTGAAGAAATCTGTTGCTATCCTGTGTTCAACCTTGGCCACGCCCCCCAAAATATCAATTCCTGATCACCTTCCTTTACTAACACTCAGCACTATTCTTTTTTCCCATAACCCCTGAAACTGTGCCCTTAATAAGCATCACATAAATATATTGTATCTATTTCTGTATTCTTATACTATTCATACACCAATATGCTCCTTAGCCTAATTCTTAATATTGTTTATATTTATGGCAATGATATTAACATTAAACTTTTCATAGCCTGTCTTCTAACTCTTTTATCTAGATAGCATTCCATCTTCAGTCCTAGTTCCCCCTTAAAAAGATTCAAGTGACTCAATATGTTGTTAGTGCATACTGCAGTTTAGCTCATTATTTTTTTCTTTCACATTTTCAGCTATACTTTTTTCCTTACACAAATGTTTTCAGCAATGTCTTGTCTGATTATTCTTTATTCATATTTTCTGTTAAGCCTTTATTTATTTATATTTATATTTATATTTATTTACCGTAGTAGTGCACTGATCTCAGTGGACCATATGCATGCATAACACAGATGAATATGATCACATAAATGAAAACATATCTACAGATACAAGGATATGCTATAAAACATATACATATTTACAAATGCAGAAATATGCTACAACATTTAGTCCATGAAACAGTTTACAAAGTCAAAACATGGATAGAAAAATAGAATTATGCCTAGCAGAGCTTTTTGGTTAAGATGTAGCCATAATGACTAGGATGACTTATGCTACAGGGATATCAGCATATAGAGATAGTATAAAGACATTAGAAGAGTTAAGTGATAATATTTGCAGGAGTAGATACCATGGGGAAAAGACAGAGAAATGGAAAAAAAAGGCATGCAGAGGGAAGAGGAGTAAAAAGGAGAGAAGTGTGAGAGATGCAAAGAGAAGGAAGTAGGATGACTGATAGGTAGTAAATGAGGGGGTGACAAACTGAGATAAGGAAGGATAAAGCAGGGATATAGGGAATTGAGATAGCTGCATGCATCATTTAAAGTCACTCGTGTGAGTGCAGCTTCACTTTGTTTGGGTAATCATGTGTTCCTTGATCTGTTGTCCGTAATACGAGTATATTTGGACATTTTTGATTGAGAGTGGAATGGAGACCCATACTTTAGATGCTAGGATGGAGAGTGCATGGCTAGTGCAATGTAATTTAGTTTTTAGAGTTTGTGTGGTGGGTTGAGATTGAGAGATACCCCTGATATTACACGTGGTCAGGAGAAAGAGCTTTATGAATTAGTGATCATAGTGGTAGCTTGGCTCTCAAATGTACTGGGAGCCATTTAGTTTAGTCAAGAGTTAGGCAGTGTTGTTCATTAATGGAAGCGTTAGTAATGAACCAGCAGATTTTATTGGAGATTGTTTGCAAGGTGGTGGCATTTTTTTTAGAGACTGTAGCTATTATTGGCAGCCCATATTCAAGTTGTGGGAAGAGCATTCCTTTGCCTATGGCAGCTTTGGCTGGCTTGCACAGAAGAGTGATAGCTTGTTTCTTCAGAACACTAATATGTTGACTTTTTGTGTATGGTTTGAATATGTAGTTGAAAGTTAAGAGACTGGTCTAGCCAAATGCCAATGTAAATGAAGGATGTGATAGTTTCTATGGTGGTTTTGTTAACATCGTTAATATTAAGGAAGTTAGTTCCTTTTATTATTTTGTGGTTGTTTCCGAATAGCATCACTTTTGTTTTTGAGGGACTGAGTATAAGTTTCTGGCCTATTAGCCATTGGCTGAGGGTTTGGAGGTAATCTTGAAGCTGTGTTTGTATAACAGAATGGGGTTTGTTCAAATGCACGTGTTGTTTAGATTCTTCTCGATTTTTAGATTTTTCTAGAGCAGCCGTACGATCATTCTGGTTATCATTTTCCCTATCATGTACACAATCTTGTACCACTGTGCAAGCAAACCTCAAATATCCATTTTCCCAGATTTTTTGCATGAAATTCTACAGTTTCTTATTTAATGTCCATATTCTCCAAACTGTAAACCACTTTCTTATTACAGTCTTGAAGCAAGTATTTAGTTTGTTGTTTGTCTTTCGGCTTTTCCCGGTTAGGGGGTTGCCACAGCAGAGCTCCAGTCCGTTAATGATTGGCAGTTGGTTTTTATGGTGCCGAGTTGCCAGCTTGATGCCCAACCTTCAACAAAGGCATGCCCATTCAACGCATGTCTTTCAAACGCCCACTCGACCGCAGGGAGGACATGCAGACTCCACACAGAAGGAACTCCAAACCCAAGCCGAGAATTGAACGGGAGAACCTCTTGCTGTGAGGCAACAACACTACTGCTGCACCACAAAGCAAGTATTTAGTATCCCCACAAAAAAAAATTAAGTTTTCTCCAGTATTTCACATTCATGTTCTTGACACTAGTCCTACACTTTAAGTTACAACAAACACTTTCGCTAGCAATATCACTATTCCATCAAATTTGGCCTGAAGTGATGGTTTAAGGGGGAAACAATCTGAAAATGAGACAATTTGTTTCCCTTTTTAAATTGCTATGCATTTTTGTTGTTGTTGTTGTTGTTATTTTCCTTAATTTTCAGTTTAGTTTTTTTTTTAAGTGACAGTATTAGTGTTTTATGCATTGATGCTTATGCACTTGTGTCCTATAATCATGTGCATCTACCTATCTGTCTGTTTGTCTATATATCTGTCTGTATATCTTTCTAGATAGGTAGATAGACAGACAGGAGCAGAGAGGGTGGAAGTGTTGTGCTGTTGTTTGAGTCTGCAATCTTCAAATTTGGCTAATACAACATTTAGTCAGAGTTCAGTTTTTTTGAGTGGTGCAAGCCATAAGCAAAATGTGCCTCTAAGTAACTTGAGCAGTGTAAGTAAATAGCTATGCTCTCTTTACTTATGCTGTTATGTTTATGCATGGTATGTGCTTTGGTGAGATTGGCAGGTAATAGAGTAAGGTAATTATAGTTCAGTCAAATAAGAGCCAGCACAAAATGTGTGATTAAGCACAATTTAATGTGAAAATACATAACAATGGTTGAAGGGACAAGAATCCCAACCCAAACCGGTTTCGGCTAAATAGCCTTCTTCAGTGGAAGACAAAATAGAAAACACAGTACAGAACCATAAAGTCCTTCTTATAAAGCAAAGGCAAACATTTCTATTGGCTAATTCACAAGTATTCTTCAAACCAGGAGGGAAATAACAACCCTAGTTTAATAATCCATTTTTTGCTCCTTAGTGTTCAAAACACTGTGCCAACCAACTTTATCCCTACAATTCCCTATAATATGATCAATAATGGTAAATCTGAATACCAAAGTATTATGTTTGCAAGTGTGTTTGTATAGGGCATTCAAAGGCTTTTTAAGTCTAATATCACTCATGTGTTCCTCTATTCTGAGTTTCAAATGTCTTGATGTTTGGCCTACATAAAATGCAGAGCATGTACAAGTCGCCCAACTTGTACTGCAATTGGCCAGAAAAGAAATATTATATACTATAGATGCATTCTTACTGCTGAACTATTTTGTCTTATTTACCCGATGGCAATACAAACAATGACCACAAGGGACACATCCCCACAGTATATCTCCTGTCAATGTTCTTTGATACAGGACATTCTCCCTATAGTCCAATCTCTTATAGTGGCTGAAAAGGGAACCCAAGGTATGGCCCCTATGAAAAGAGAAAGCACATGTATAACCCAAATGGTCAGACAATTTGTGTTCCAGCAGCAGAATATTCCAATGTCTATGAATAATTTTCATAAAAGATTTGGTATTCCTGCTGTACTTGGTAACCAGTCTCAATTTGGTCTCAGTATCTGATCAGTCTTTGTGATATTCCAATAACCCAGCTCTATCGTGATTGGAAGCAAATTGGCTAGCCCTGCTGATGTCATCTAACTTGTACCCCCTATCCTTAAATCTGTGAATTAAATCCTGCTTGTAGTGGCTAAATGAGGAGGAATTAGAACACATCCTCTTTACCCTCAGAAATTGAGATTTAGGCATATTTTTGATGATATGTTGTGGGTGGAAGCTAGTAGCATGCAGGAAAGAGTTGTATTGGGGAAATTTCCTATATATCTGGGTTTCCAGAGTATTATCCAAATTACGACTAGCCAATACATCCAGAAAAGTAATCTTGGTCTTGCTGAAATTGACCTTAAACTGTATTCTCCATTTGTTCTCATTAAAATAATTAACAAAAAATCCTGCAAAAAGATCTCATCCGACCCCCACACCAACCAACAATCATCAAGATACCACCTCCATTTATCAATCTCATTAATGTTCAAATTGTGAGAAGCATCATAGATCAGTTCCTCCTCCAAATAAGCCATAAACAAATCAGCATATATAGGGGCAAAGAAAGTCCCCATGGCTGTTCCTTGTACCTGCCAAACATATTGTTCTTAAAAATAGACCACATTTTTAGTTAAAACGTGTTCAGCCAGGCAAACAAGAAAGGTGTTAAAGCCTGGTTCATATAGTTTGGATCTCTCCAGCCAATATTGGAGGGCTATCAAACCTGCCCAATGTGGGATGTTGGTATACAAAGAGGTGACATCCAGGGTACATAACATCCAATCCACTTCCAATTCCATATCAGATATAATACCCATGAATTGGGTAGTGTCCTGAATTCGAGCCTGCACACAGGACAACAGTGGTTTTAAACATAAAGTTAGAAATTCATAGAGGGGTTCTGTAAGGGACCCTCTACCTGCCACTATTGGCCTGCGTGGTGGATTTATAGGATCCTTGTGAATTTTGGGGAGAAGATACAGGTATTGTTGTTTGGGGACGACCACTTTCATGTGAAATTTATCACCCTTAGTGATAATACCTTGGTCTTCAGCTTCATCCAAGAATTGGTCAATCTCTTCCTTAAATCTACTAGTGGGGTCCAGAGGCATGGTCATATAATACCTGCCATCTGCTAACTGTTTCTGTGCTTCCCCACTATATGCTGCCCAATCCTGTATGACAACAGCCCCTCCTTTATCCGCTGGTAGAATCACAATTTCCATATTCAGTCTCAGATTATTAATACATTCTCTTTCAGCCTTAAGGATGTTATTTCTAAACTTATCAAAATCACCAGGGTTAAAGTGAAGGTCCTTGAGAACATTACCCTGAAAGCTAGAAACAATAGTTGACATTGGGGGCAAAAATGTTGATCTACGGAACTTGAAACCTCTCTGTTTGTTATCTAAAGAATTATCAAAGTACACCCATAAGTTTAGTAGACGGCATAAATCAATCACATCCTGAGCAAAAGACTGCTCAGGAACAAAAAAAAAAACCAGGCACAAAACTTAGACCCTTGTTCAGAATTTTTATTTCAATATCAGAAAGACTCACAGAAAAGATGTTGTGTACATTCATACAGGTATCTTTGTATCATCATTTTGAGAAGTCCCTCCAAATTGTTGATTGCCCTTATGTTTCCTCCCACCTCATCTTACCCTGATCCTAAAGGGTGTGATAGATTGTTACATTTGGGATGCAATGACATTTCTGTGTGGCCATTATCCAGCTCAGTGTTGGATGATAATTCCTCACCAGAGGTAAATGAGTCTTTATTCCTTTTAAGGATAGATTTTGGTCTCTTACGTTTGGGGGTGAATGGTTTCCTATCAGAGGTCATAAATTTAACATTTTTAAATGCCTCAAATGATCTGACCTTCTCATAATCCCCTGCATCCCTGTTGATTTTTTTCATCTTCTTGTCTTTCAATATTTTCTCCAAATCCAGTAAATCACTACTCAACTGGTTTACACAGGGTGTATAACAGGGTAGGGTTTCAAACTTATTAAGATCCTGATATGAGACCTCAACCTCCTGAATATTCTGTTGGACCATTCGATCATGATATGCAGCCAAGTTATCCACAAACCCCATAGAGGCCTGTTGTACTTGTAACCATTGTTCCATAAGTGCTTGATCAGCATTATGTACAAAGGGCTGAAGTTTAACTCTAAGGCCCCTAGGCGAAATCTGTTTGCATTGGTAAGCCTTAAAAAGACGTAAATGCCAAACATTACTTCTCAAATTCTTCATATTTCTGGTTAGTTTGGAAAAGGCCATCTTATATTCATTAGCTGGATCATCCTCAATAGCTGCCACCCTATTGGTAGAATTGGCAGGACCCAGTCCAAATACCTCCAAATCATCTGTATCAGAAGATAAACCTTTAATAAGAGAGGCCAAATATATATTGCTCATTTACTCAAACCCAAAAGGCTTTATCAAAAACTCACTTAGATACTCTAGACCCACATCAAAAGGAGTAAAAACCCACAATAAGAAAATTTTTCACTAAATGACCAAAAAACCAAAAAGGTAAATAATTATAGGGTGCACAATATACCCAATAATGGGAAAAAACACAATATATTATCCCAAAATTTGGCACCCATATAATATCACATGTAGTAGGGGTTCAGCAAACAGAGGTCACACTCCAGAAACAGGGTATTCACCCCAAACTTTCTCCATTAAAGTGATACAATAAACAGCCCTTGTGAATGAACATACGGTCCTTATCAATAAGTAAATACTCATACACAATGCTACGTATCACCAAATATCAATAATACACCTCCCAATGGGCTGAGCCCCAACTTATAGGTTCAATTTGATTAATCAAAAACATCCTCAAAGGAAAAACAATTCCAACTGTAAGATGTGCCCAAAGTTAGGATAAAGGTGTAACCAACTAAATCAAAAGTCTATGGGTAATAAACCTACAAATGGTGAAGGTCCAGTTATGATATACTAATGGAATTTACAAAATTACAAAAAGTAGTATTGGATTAAACACAAACATACCAACACTATTTACTAAGGGAAGAGGACCTTATCCAAGTAAAATAGTTTTCAGGCGCAAACTAAAGCTCATCCCAAACACATAAATGGACTTATTTATAATACAAGTTAAATATCCAAAGAATATTCAGAGAAGCATGAGATAACAAGGGCAAAGATCAGTCATCCTAAACTAGACACTCACAAAAATATTCCTAACCATCTGTAGCTTCCTCTCTATATTTGTACACAAAAGTGTATATGTAAAAAACCTATTGAAGTCAATATTATATAGCACTGACCTTCATATCATTGGAAAAAGTTGACCCCACACACCTAAATGCATAGTATTTTAGTAAACATCACCCAAATGGACAATTCAAAAAATATATGCATTAAATCATGATCAACTTATTTAAAACACTAATACTCAGCCATACTGTGAATCAAACTCTAAAACCATTGACCTCAGAAACCTCAGAGTTGGTTATACATCATATAAAGTATATATAATAGCCCAAGTTAGACCCCACATATACAATTCAAATCAAAAAGTCATCCACCCCACAGTCCAAAACCTTAATGTTGCCAAACATACATTGTTTGTTTCATTGGCACTAAAGCCATACAGTTGTGAATAATTATTTTATGTATATATGTTATAACAACCACTTCGACACAGTAAAAACCCAAACTGTGTCAATGTAGTTATAAATCATATAGAGTATATATATAACAGCCCAAGTTAGACTCAACATATACACTTAAAACATAAAAATCAGCCCCATAATATAAAGCCTTGATGTTTCCAAACATATAACATTCATTTCATCGGCCCATACAATTATCAACAGTTTTTATGTATATATGCAATGACAACCACATCAACAAGGTTCATAGCGCCAAAACCCAAACGATATATATGCAAAAGTTATGAAAATGATTTACACAATTGTCCATGTTGATAAATCAGCCTCAAAGGTGATTGCAGTCTGAAGAAATCAAACAGTATAATGTCTACATGTCCTGGTTCTTCTACCGTTGTTCCTTAGGCCTCATGCAATTACACTTGCTGCTGGAAATATAAAAAGTGACCCAAAATGGAGTCAGTGTTTTCAGCTGGAAATCAGCACAGAACTTTGATGTATCAAATCTCGTATCCTGGTTTGAGTAGGCCCAAAAGCCCCTTCATACAGCAGACAGCCAACAAAGTATGTGTTCTCTGAGGCCACAATAAAGTGATAAATTCATCCAAAAGTGCTGCTCCCTCAATGCGATCACTGTAAATTCACATAAATAGATGACAGTCTTTATTTATTTATTTATTTAGTTAGTTACATTTATTTACATTTAAAAACGAGCTCTAGAACACCAAAAATAGCCAGTCAAGTAGTCTTTTTAGCGCTTTCAATCACTTTAATACGTGACCTTCTTCAGAAATGTTCCCACTCTATACAGTTTCTTCTTTTAAATATTCCAACAGGAAATGACGTTTGTTAATTACAAAGTTCATATGCAACAATTGTTATTAAAACTTTGTACTTATATGTACATTTATACTATTATAAGAAATGTTAAAAAATATTTAATTATTCTAATTCTTTTAAAAGTTTCCTAACATTGTACAATGGGGTAGAGGCTAAGGCAGATCGACACAAAGCCACCATTATTTCTAGGAAACAATCCAAACTTAAGCGAGACATTTCTGCTTATAACAACAATAGAGCATATATTACTCAGGACATTTGTGAAGATAATTCTTCGCATTCTATGTTGGACAACAATTCTTCTCATGGAAACAATAGTGAGGCGAATTTTACCCAGCCTCAAACAGTGACTGCCACTTCTAATTCAATAAATGAATCATTGGAGAAAGACAACAGTAACAAATCACAAGATGTTACTAACAATATTAGTGGGAACAATATATCTTATGCAGAAGTGGCAAGTGCCTCAACGTCGACTGAGGGAGCTCCTTTTATAAGGGGAGTGAGTCAGAACAAACAGACTACCAAATGGCACAATGTCACACAAAAAAAGTTCAAGCCAAGGGGCAAGAACAAAAGGAGGTGGTGAATTTAATGGAAGTTGATTGTTACAACATGGACATTCTGAATGTATCAAATATAACATTGTCTAAAGACGCTGAGAAAGTTTTGAAAAAGGGGTTTTCTTTAATTCCGTCTAATAGATTTAATATTGGGAAGTTATTGATAGATTTCAGATTATATTTGAGAAAATTGAATCTGAATTATATCATGCATGATATTTCCTTAAATACAATAGAGAACAATAAAACTATTTTGAGAAGGCCCAGTACATATAACCCACCTTTGTTAAATACTTTGCAAGTTTTTCAAAATATATGTGAAACAGAATTTAGAAAAATCAGAATTGCAAATTCAAACTCAAACCTTTCCCAAGGTGAGTTAGATGCTTTAAAATCTCTAAGCATGGATACCAAGATTAGAGTGATGAAGGCAGACAAAGGAGGGAAAATAGTTATCATGAATACAGTGGATTATGAAAACAAAATTGATAACACTTTGAAGGATGAAAACACATACAAAAGAACAAATTATGAACAAATTAGGTTAAAATACAACAAAATTAACAATATACTATTTGACATGTTTAGTCAAGGTGAAATAGACAATACTAGTTATGATTTCATGCAAGTTGAAGAACCTAAAATGCCACAGTGTTTTGGTATTCCAAAAATCCAGGAAGGTAATAGTACTATTCCCTTTAGACCAATTATTTTGGCCAAAAAATCAAAAACTGAGAATATCTCAATATGGCTTGATAATATTTTAAACCCAGTTGTTCAAAATTCTAAATATTATTTAAGAGATTCCTGGCATCTATTGGACATTTTAAGAGAGTATAAAATCAATGATAAAGAATTGGCATTTGGAACTTTAGACGTTAGAAGTCTATACACCTCCATTGATCAGGAGAAAGGTATAGAATATATGAGAGAGGATATGAATAAAAATACAGACTTTTCGGGGACCAAAATCAACACACTATGTAGTTTAATGGAGTTGATTTTGGAAAACAATTTTTTCACTTTTAATAACATTATTTACCAGCAAGTCTCTGGTGTGGCGATGGGAGCCAGAGTATCTCCGGCTTTCGCTAACCTGGTTATGGCTAACTGGGAGCAAAAATTTCTAAAAATCCATCCAAGTTTCAAAAAGGTAAAAATCTATCATAGATTTATAGACGATTTGTTTTTTCTTTGGGCAGGAGAAAAAACAGAATTTGAAAAATTTGTGGAAGACTTGAATAAATCTACTTCATTTCTATTTTTCAAGATAGGAAGTTATGGTAAAACTACAAACTTCCTAGATATCAGTTTAAAAATAGATAATGAAAATAGTACTTTCATTAGTAAAATCTATAGAAAGCCTCAGTTTGCCAACCAGTATTTACATCATGATAGTCTACACCCAACCCATATGAAGAGGGGTGTCATCAAAGGACAGTACATTAGGTTGAGTAGATTAACATCAGAAGAAAGTTGCTACCATAGAGAGGGACACATTTTGAGTATGTTTTTTCAAAAAAGAGGATATGACAAAGAATGGGTGAAAAAGATAGAAGAAGAAGTACAATTATTAAGACACACAGTGGCAAAACCTATTTTGGTATCTGAAGACATTATGATAAGTTCAATTGGAACACAGGTACAAACAACAGCTGAACCAGAAAGGAAAGAATATATGATTTATTTCCTGATTCCTATAGTGAATGAGATGTGGGAAATTAAAACAGTTTTGACTAATAATTGGAAGATTATTTTAGGAAATAAAGACCTAGTTAAAATTCTTGGGTCCTTTCCGAGGTTTACCTTTAAAAAGACATCTAACATTAAAAACATATTAGAGAACAACAAGGAAAAAGCAACAGGTCACTATCGCTTATGTTCAAATAAAAAAGGAACTTATAGTTGTAATAATTGTAGACAGTGTAGACATATAAGTAACACATCTTTCATTACGATAGGACATTCTAAGGAAGTATTTTGGGCAAAAAATTATTACAACTGCAATAGTGAACTTGTGGTTTATGTAGCATGTTGTGTGTCATGTAAAAATTATTACATAGGCAAAACAAAAAGAAGTCTAAAGAGACGAATCTATGAACACAATTTAGCTATCAAGAAAGGATAAAAGTCAAATGCATTATTTAGACATTCGAAATTATGCAATGAATTCAAAAAGTTTGAATTTTTTGTAATAGATAGTGTGGATAAAAAGACTTTTGCTGGAGACCTAAATAATATGTTAGAGTGTAAAGAGACTTATTGGCAGTTATACTTGGGTGCTGACAAAGCACCTGGGTTGAATGACACGATAAATTTAAAATGTTTTCTGCAGTATAGATAACATTAGTAAAGAAGAACACTATATAATGCACACATTTTTTAAATATGTTTTAACATTTCTTATAATAGTATAAATGTACATATAAGTACAAAGTTTTAATAACAATTGTTGCATATGAACTTTGTAATTAACAAACGTCATTCCTGTTGGAATATTTAAAAGAAGAAACTGTATAGAGTGGGAACATTTCTGAAGAAGGTCACGTATTAAAGTGATTGAAAGTGCTAAAAAGACTACTCGACTGGCTATTTTTGGTGTTCTAGAGCTTGTTTTTAAAGTTTTGTTTGTGCGAGAAAAGTTCCTTGGTTTTGGTATTTATTTACATTTGTTGACCGGGCTAGTCTAACTAGATACATGTCCATTTTCAGTAGAGGCCCGGGGAGAAAAGCTCCAAGCATAGACAGAAATGTATTATACAATATTAATATAAAATATTAAGCTGTGATCAAATACAGATAATAACAATATTTGAGAGAAAAAATAATGTGTACAGAGTTATTTAGTGGGGAATGAACTAAGATCAAATATAGAAAAATAAACAATATTTGAGAGGGAAAAAAACACAGAGAGTAATAAATTTTAAAAATTTACAAAATTTTTTTTTTTTTTTTAGGACAAAGAATGATTTGAGGTTAGTTTAATTGTTAGTACAGGTTGGAAACATAGTACAGTAGAGAAGGACAGAGAATGGTTTGAGCAATATAGTACAGTAGAGAAGTAGAGAAGTGAAGTAAAAGGGAGAGCAGGAATGGGTAAAGTGGAAAATCTGTCAGGGTTTGTGCAGGGACAAAGTCAGTCAGTTTTAAGATGTTCTTTGAGATGTTTTTTAAAAAGATGTGTGGAAGAGAGAGTAGAAAGTTCACTTGGAAGCTGGTTTCAGGCTTTTGCCACTGTGTTAGTGAATAGTGAGTCCCCAGCTTTGTTGTTAGATTTTACAGTGGAATCTAGAAGCTTATTTGTTGAGTGAAGAGCTGTAAGGTTTTTGTAAGGGGTAGTCAGATTAGTAAGGGTTGGGGTAGTATTAGGGTGGTAAAGTATATTTTGGGTTATAGTAAGTTGATGACAGAATAGTTGGTGCTACAGTTCTAACCATCTCAATTGTTTGAGGATGAGACAGTGGTGGGTTCTGAAAGGGTTGCCATTGGCGAATCTGGCTATGTTATTATAGCTAGTGACAAGTTTGTTAAGGTTGTTTTTAGAAAGATTGGTATAAATGGTAGAAGCATATAACAGGGTAGAGATCAGGTGGGTCTGGGCATTAGTGTTTCTGACTGTTGGTGTAAGGAAAGGTTTGATTCTATACAGGGAACCTAGGTTTTTGTTGACAGACTTTATGGTAGTGTTGATATGATCATCATAGCTAAGGTTGTTGTCTATGGTTATCCCCAGGAGACAGGTTGTAGTACCAGGGGATATGGTGATTCCATTGTTAGAGGTTATTGTGAAGTGAATTTGTGGTGATTTTTGAGTAGGAGCAAAGAGTACTAATTTTGTTTTTTTGGGGTTCAGCAGGAGGCAGTGTTGCACGAACCAATTTTCCACAGTATGAAATACAGTTTGGGTGAGGGTTTGGACTGAGGTTGAGGACCTAGCTGAGCAGATTCAAGTTGAATCATCAGCATATTGTATGCAGGTGGCTTGAGGAATTTTAGTATTTAGGTAATTAATAAACATTGAAAAGAGAAGAGGGCCTAGGATTGAGCCATGAGGTACTCCAATGTTTACAGGGAGGGGAGTTAAAAGCTTATTGTCCCAAAGGACTGCTTGATGTTGGTTGTCTAAATAAGATTTAAACCAGAGTAATGCCTGTGCATCCAATGAATGGGCTTTTAGTACCTCAATAAGCAGATTATGGTTGACCATATCAAAGGCTTTTGAAAGGTCTATAAATAGTGCGGAGGAAAGAGAGTTATTGTTATGATTTTTGTTTATACAGTCAGAAAAGGATAGCAGGGCAGTTGTAGTACTATGGAATGGTTTGAAGTCATGTTAGCAGTTAGAAAGTAAATTGTTGTGGAGGAGGTAGTCAAGTAGTTGTTGGTGGATACATTTTTTTCATTATTTTAGCTATAGGAGAGAGTAGGGCAATTGGTCTACAGTTGGAAATATCAGTTGATGTCCAGTCAGTTGATGTCCCACCTTTATGTAGAGGGATGATGTGAGAGACCTTCCATATAAAAGGGATTTTACTTTCTGTAATAGTTCTATTAATAAGGATAGAAATAGGGTAGGCAATGGCTTTAGCTGCAACTTGCAGGTATTCTGCTGGTAGACAGTGAGCAGAAGGAGTGCATGGCTTGAGTTTTTGAAGGTTACAAATGAGGGATGTATGTACTGGTTGCATGTGAAAAGAAGGAATTGGATTTGTTGTGGTATTAGGTGGAAGTGCCCTGGCTGAAGTAGTTTGTTCGTAGCTGACCAGAAATTTTGTGTTTTTTGTTTGTGGGTTTGTTGGAGGTGGAGGTAAATGTTTTTTTTTTGTCTAGCAGAATTTCTTTTTTGGTCACATTTCTTAATTGTTTAAAGTAAAGGTGATCTGACGGGCTTTTAGAGGCTGTCCACTTGGCCCAGATTTTATTTCTTAGGAGGATTTTTTGCCTAGTTTGTTTTGTGAGCCATGCGGCAGTTTTGGTCTTTATTCGGGGAGAGTGATATGGGCCATGGTAGTCTAGGATTTGAAGGAATTTAGTATTAAAGTAGGTCACTGCTTCATCAAGTTGAAGATGGAGCAGTGGTGACAAGTCGCATGCCTTCAATTCTGTTTGGAAGCTCTCAGGATGAAAGTTTTTTTTAGAACAGGAGGGTTTGAAAATGGTAACATTAGGGCTATGAAGTTTTTGTTTAATTATATAGGTTAGAGCATGGTCACTGATGTCATCTGGAAGGGTTCCTGGTTTATAAGTAGTAGGATAACTGTTTATGAGGATCCAGTATAGGGTGGTTTCTTTACCACTTTGTTTGTGGGTTCTAGTAGGGGTGGTTATCATTTGTGAGAAACCATAAAGATTTATGTGGTTAATGGGATTGGGGGACCTACAGGTAGCCCAGTCTATATTAAAGTCATCTAACACAATGGTTTCCTAGGGTAGGTGGGTAGATAGGCCACTAAGTATATTTTCTAGTGTACTGATATTGTTTCCGGGGGGAAGATAGGAACAGATTATATAGATGGATTTATAGTTATTGATTTGAAGTTTAGCTGTAAGAGTTTCTGCAATGGAGTTTATGAGAAGTGGCACATTGAAGAGCGACATTTGGAGTTCTGATTTATAAAACTTGGCTACCCCCCCCCCACCCTTTCTGGTAATACGGTCATATCTCAAGATGTTATAACCTGGGGGGGGTAATCTCATGGTCTTTGGTTGAAGGTTTAAGCCACGTTTCAGTAATACAGAGGATATCAAATTTGTGTACATCTAGGAGTGCATGTAGGTGGGATATTTTATTGTTAATGCTATGGATGTTAAGGTGAGCTATCAGGAGGGAGTTAGATGAACTTGTTGGGGTAGAGGTGGTGTGGGGTTTCTGGTTTAGTGGGTCACTGGGAAGTCTTGTATTGTGGCCAGGGTTTGGATGGATATCACCATCTAATAGGGGATGTTGTTGAGGTTTTTGTATTAGTTTTATGATTTTATAGTAGTTGTTAGGGGGTTTCTTGTCACGGAAGTAAGTGACATGGGTAGATCTATGGTACTTTGGAAGTATATAGCTAGAAGTAGAGGTTATATTAATGTGGTTGAGGGAATTTATATGTGATACTGGTTGAGTTTGTTGGTAGGGGAGGTGCTGTTTAAGCAGAGAAACATGTTCAAAGAAGGTTAGTGATAATGCTAGAGTTAGGGAAGCTAGAATAGTAGGTAGGAGTAGGAGGTATGTGTAAATAGAGTTATGTTTAGAGGCCATTGGGATGAATAGGAAAGGGTGGCGTGAGATGAAGGAAAGTTGTTTGTATTATGTAGAAAAAAAGGTGTCTAGTATCAGGTGAAAATAAAGGTGAAAGAAGGAGGGAGAGTTGTAAGAGGTAGAGTGGACCAAGGAAAAAAGTTTAATATGAGTTATTATAAGTTTGCAATAGGAAAGGAAGGTAAGTTTAGTTGGTAAAACAGGAGGTTATAGTAAGGACAGGTAAGGGTGTAAAGGTGTTAAGTAACTTTTAGGAATAATTGTTGTTGGGGAAGGGGGCGTTAAGTGAAAGTAGTTAGTGATAGGTAGATGAGGGGTAGGGGGTGTTGCTATGAAAGTGTAAAGCTAAGAGCACTGGGTGTGGGTGGGAATTGGGGGTAGGGTAGGGGAGCAGAGTGAACCCACAGGGCGAAAGGAGCAGGTTAGAGCAGGTAGAGGAAGAGTTAGCAGAGACAATCAGAGAGTAGCAGGTTCCTGGTGCAGTGAAGGTGGTCAGAGGTAAGTAGAATTTGGTAAAGCAGGTTGGAGGTAGAAAAGTATAGTGGAGTGGGAGGAAATAGAAGAGGTATAAAGGAGCTAGAGGGTGTGAAGCGAAAGGGATAACAACAGCCAGACAATGCAGGAAGATTAGCAGCTAGTAAAGGGGAAAAATCTGAGAGAAGATCCAGAGAAGACACTAGGGAAAGTGGGAGAATAGTTATAGCCTAAGGCTAGCTTGGAGTGCCACCTAGTGGGGAGAAAGCACAATACAACAAAGTAACTGTGATAACGGTAGTGGGTAGAGGTGAAACAGATAATGGGTTCAGGGGGTATGGGAAAATGGCAGTAGGAACACAGATAGAGAGGAGTATGGCTGCTGGTTTCCTGATTCAGTGGCTTAAATACTATCTCTACTTGGTACATGATAAATTACATAGAAACAGTCTACAACCTATACTAGGTTAAATGTAAATTAAACACATACACTTGAAGAAGGAGGACTTGGGTGTAGCATACTTTCTTAATCCATTAGAAACAGGGAAGAAAACAAATTACTGGGGCAGCAGAAATCTTTGGCCAGGCATTGAAATGGCTGGAATTGGATGAAAGGGGTCCTTAAAGACCAGGCAGGTCCTTTAGTGCAGGGAGGGAGAGAGAGCTAGGGAATTAGAAAGATAAAACCATATGAGTAAGTTAGGTTAAGGCAGCAACAAGACTTATTAGTAAAATAGTTAAAAAATCCTGTAAGATCCAGTTCAAGCAGTGATGGAAGGAAATAAATAAAATACTATAATGTCAGTAAGCAGTTAAAGCTTCCAGTCAACAACTAAGGCAGGCAATAAGTAAACAGTAATCAGAGGGGAATGGGAATGAAGTCTCCCTGAAATGTGCATGGCTGGAATGGCATTAATATATTACCTATATATATATATATATATATATATATATATATATATATATATATATATTATATATATTATAGATAAGATATAAGTTTAATAATAGTTAACAAGTTCTAGACAATTTAAACAAAGAAGTAAATGCCAAAGGTGGAAATAGGTTGTGTCTAGGTTGTGTCTCAAAAATAGGGACTACCCAAGGTTGGACTACACCGTCAGGGCCTTCCAAAAAGGCTTTTAAAAGACTTAAGGAAAAGGTAAAAAGGTCTAAAGCTAAGCAGAGAAGTAGTAGAGCAGAGGTGCTAGGCAAGACCAAGGTGCACACTTAGCAAGCAGCACTCCAGTAGAAGCAAGCAGTGAACAGAAGAAGTGGTTATTTAGTTGGTGGTTGACATTTGGCCATTGTTGTGACATTTGAAAAAGTTTCACAATTCAACAATTCAAAAGTCACCTTACAAGTACAAGCTAATGTAAATAGCAAAAAAAATAATAAAAAAATATGTGGCAGTTAGAGGAAGTAAGAGTACACAAGTAACCTAATGCAAGAGGGGTTCAAGAGAGATTTAAGTTATTATTATTGTCATGCTATTTCAGGTAACACATGCTACACATGCAGGATATAGTATAGCTGCATCAGGGTGATAGTAGGTAAGCTAAGCAAAAAATACTATTATAGTAATTTCTAGCACCATCTGCGAGTCAAAGAGAGACCTTATATAACTTCATAATAAAGCTTTACTTACACTAACACTAAATAATAAAAAGGTTAGACTAGCAAAGGATTCCAGTATGCTGTGATTCAAGGCATGCTAAGTGGGGGATAAAGATGACCACATGGGAGGAGCCGCAAATCCAAGTAGGGTTGGGAGGGTGGCCTAATGCTTAAGGTGTTTGCCTTACAAACACAAGGTGCAGAGTTTGAGTCTCACAATATATAATTGGCTAGGTTTAAAATGGCTCATAAGGGCAGTTAACCTAGTACTAATCTATAAACCTATGAACCTATGAGCCGTTTTATGCACTTGTATCCCTCACATACTTAGTTTTAATTTATGACACAATTATAATAAAGATGATCACATGGGAGGAGCCGCAAATCCAAGTAGGGTTGGGAGGGTGGCCTAATGCTTAAGGTGCTTGCCTTACAAACACAAGGTGCAGGGTTTGAGTCTCACAATGGATAATAGTTTTAATTTATGACACAATTATAACCAGTTTATCCTGTAAAACAAATCATAGGCATAGGCTTCTAACACTCCACAGATAGCAACGACAAATAATCAATCATCAAGTACAAGAGTATAAGCAACAGTGTTAGCAATACGTTACACATCAGATAAGTACCTTCTTAGTTAAACCAGTGAAAATCACTTGCATTGACTGTAGGGATTAGGATGGACACCTTATAAAAACATTAGCCATAATCTACAAAGAATAACAGATATACCACTATAGTACTTACAATACAAACATTCCTCTGGGACCAGGGACACTCAGCAGCCACAGCAGGAACAGGGATAATAAAGATGGCGCCACAAAGAGCTTCCCTCCTAAATGCCCTTAGGGCAGGATGTGATGTGGGTGGGGGAGGAGCAAGAGGAAGGTGGGGCCAGGTAAACGAGAGGAGGGGCAAAGGAAACAGATTATATATCGGGGGTGGTAGGATAATCAGTGATTCTATGTAAGAGAGTATCTAAAGAAAGAGAAGAGGAAGGGATAAAGTGCTACGAGAAAGTGTGTACAGGTTGTGGATAGAGTTTAAAGGGAGTATAGAGATACAGACGACCAGGTAAGAGGGAGGGCAAAGGAAGTTGCAGGTTGCAGTTACAGGAGTATGGCTGCTGGTTTCCTGGCTCAGTGGCTTAAATACTATCTCTACTTGGTACAGGATATATTACACAGAAACAGTCTACAGCCTATAGTAGGTTAAGTGTAAATTAAACAGATACACTTGAAGAAGTAGGACTTGTGTGTAGCATACTTTCTTAATCCGTTAGAAACAGGGAAGAAAACAAATCACTGGGGCAGCAGAAATCTTTGGCCAGGCATTGGGATGGCTGGAATTGGATGAAAGGGGTCCTTAAAGACCAGGCAGGTTCTTTAGTGCAGGATAGGAGGTAGAGAGTTTCTTAATCCATTAGAAACAGGGAAGAAAACAAATCACTGGGGAAGCAGAAATCTTTGGCCAGGCATTGGGATGGCTGGAATTGGATGAAAGGGGTCCTTAAAGACCAGGCAGGTCCTTTAGTGCAGGATAGGAGGTAGAGAGTTTCTTAATCCGTTAGAAACAGGGAAGAAAACAAATCACTGGAGCAGCAGAAATCTTTGGCCAGGCTTTGGAATGACTGGAATTGGATGAAAAGGGTCCTTAAAGACCAGGCAGGTCCTTTAGTGCAGGTAGGAAGTAGAGAGTTTCTTAATCCATTAGAAACAGGGAAGAAAACAAATCACTGGGGCAGCAGAAATCTTTGGCCAGGCGTTGGGATGGCTGGAATTGGATGAAAAGGGTCCTTAAAGACCAGGCAGGTTTTTTAGTGCAGGATAGGAGGTAGAGAGTTTCTTAATCCGTTAGAAACCATGAAGAAAACAAATCACTGGGGCAGCAGAAATCTTTGGCCAGGTGTTGGAATGGCTGGAATTGGATGAAAGGGGTCCTTAAAGACCAGGCACGTCCTTTAGTGCAGGATAGGAGGTAGATAGAATACAAACATTCCTCTGGGGCCAGGGACACTCAGCAGTCAGGGCAGGAACAGGGATAATAAAGATCAAGACAGTACATATAATGTTAGTTAGAGCTATACTTCGGCTGCAGTAATCGTATTATGTTGTATTTAACCAGAACAAAGAAGAAAGGAACCAGGCTGTGGAGATTATAATAAACACAGACCGTAATGATTTGTAATACACCTCATTTGGAACATACCGTGATGTTTAAGCATATCTCACTCTAATAAGTGATAAAGCCATGAAAAGGAACATATGTCCCGTTAGTAAATCGACATATAACACCAAAGGGTAGACAAATAACTCAGTTCTACCCATACAAACAGGCTTTCGCCATACGTATAATAAGACAGTACCTTCAGCCAGTCCTGGACTCATGAAAGCAATCCCAAATAGGCCGACTTCAAAAGCCTTCAAATGCCCTATACAAACACACTTGCAAATATAATACTTTGATATTCAGATTTACCATTATTGATCATATTATAGGGAATTGTAGGGATAAAGTTGATTGGCACAGTGTTTTGAACACTAAGGAGAAAAAATGAATTATTAAACTAGGGGGGAGGGTTCCCTTCTGGTTTGAATGAATGCTTATAGGAATGTTTGCCTGGTTCTGCCTTTGCTTTATAAGAAGGACTTTATGGTTCTGTACTGTCTTTTGTATTTTGCCTTCCACTGAAGAAGGCTATCTAGCAGAAACCGGTTTGGTTTGGGGGTTGGGATTCTTGTCCCTTCAACCATTGTTATGTATTTTATACATTAAATTGTGTTTAACCAGACATTTTGTGCTAGCTCTTATTCGATTGACCTTTCTGGGAGTTTGGAGCCGTTGCACTTGCCGTACATGCAGGTCAGAGATGTCTGGCATTTAATTAAAGTTCAGTCTCAGATTTGGTAAGGTTAATGTCACAGAGTGCGGGGATGCAGGGAGCATTATCTGGATAGGATAGCTTTGGAAATACAAGTACTTATTTAACTGAATACAATGTTATATGCATTACTTTGCTTAAACATTGGGTCAAAGAGTCAGGCTTCCAGGAAATTATTTTTTCTGGACAAATTGATCTCATCTTAATTTTTAATTTTGGTCAGCAATGTTTTGACCATGTATATAACACCAAAACAGGTGCTAGTAATCTACCTAAGGAATGTTTGATCTCCAGCATTTGTTTTCTGCATTTTAACCATCTGTGTGCAATTTTGCTGGAATGAGATACCATCTGTATAAAATTTCCATTTGTTGTCCTATATAACACGCAATTTTCTTAACCTTATAACCTGCTTCCATATTTCTCAGTTTCGTCAGGTATTGTATTGCATTCCCATCTATTCATTCTGCTCTGAATGTCTTCTTGCTGTTCTATTCCACATTTCTCATGTATCTAAATAGATTGTGCTACATTATGCTTTTTTGAAACTGTCATTTATTACATGGTGCTAAACATTTATTATTTTTCTTTAATTCTGTATGCATATTGATATATATGCCACTGGTCTGTATCATATCAATGTTTTTGTTGCTATCTACCCACTGGTGCCTGGTAATATTGAAATTTCTTAGTGACCTGGGATATGATGTCTTGTATTTATCTTGATTCATAATTTGATTCCAATTACTTATGTGCCTGTGCTGTGCTTGCAAATAGTATTTTTTGATAAGTGTACTACCCTGATAAACAAACTAAATAAGTATTCCTGCCTCCTCCCAAATAGCTATATGTTTCTGATATGATTTGCTCTTAACTTCACTGTTGCCCCATATTTTTATTTATTTGTGTATGCATGTATGTATGTATGCATGTATCTATATATGTATGCATGTTTTGCTGACCCTATTAGCTCAACTAGGATTATAATACATTATCAGGAGACACCAGAAGTAGTGTTCATATCTCTACTTATTTATATTCATTCTATACCATATTTCCCATTTTTATTAGATTATTTTTCAATTGTTAACATCACTGATTCAGGAAAAGGTTTTACAGCACCATTGTTTGTAAAAGTACTGTCCCATCATTCACTTCCCTCATTGCTTATTCTTATGATTTGTCTATGCTGAAAGCCAAATAATATGAGCATAGGTGGGGCAACTCCCATCCTCCATAATGAGCTTGGTCATAGGCTTTAAGTTTAGTCCTGCATCTTCCAGGATTGTATGTGATTAAACTACTGATATATATCCTCCAAACCAGTTTTAAAAGGTTTTCATCTGAAACAGGTTTC
>NC_056737.1:1857511057-1857536057 GCF_019279795.1 Protopterus annectens
ATCTACTCAACACACTCTCCTCACTTGTGAGTATGCTTCCCTCACTATCCTTTATCACCCTTACCTGCTGCACATCTTTCCCAGCTCTGTCCCTCTGTCTAGCCAATTGGTACAGGTCCTTTTCTCTGTCTTTAGTGTCCAATCTCTCATACAACTCTCCATATGCCTTATCCTTATCCTTCGCCACCTCTCTCTTTGCCATGCGCCTCATCTCCTTATACTCATGTCTACTTTCTTCATCTCTTTGGCAATCCCACTTCTTTTTTACCAGCCTCTTCCTCTGTATACTCTCCTGTACTTCCTCATTCCACCACCAGGTCTCCTTGTCCTCCTTCCTCTGTCCAGATGTCACACCAAGTACCTTTCTAGCAGTCTCCCTTACTAGCTCTGTTGTAGTTACCCAGCTATTCGGTAACTCTTCACTGCCTCCCAGTGCCTGTTTTAACTCGTCCCTGAACAATACCTCACAATCACCCTTTTTTAACTTCCACCATTCAATCCTTGGCACTGCTTTCACACTTCTCCTCCTCTTCTTGATGACCAACGTCATCCTACAGACCACCAGTTTATGCTGCTTAACTACACTTTCCCCTGTCACCACTTTACAGTCTCCAGTCTCCTTCAGACTGACCCTCCTACATAGGATATAATCCACCTGAGTGCATCTTTATCCACTCTTGTATGTCACCCTATGCTCCTCCTTCTTCTTAAAATACATATTCACCACAGCCATGTCCATCCTTTTTGCAAAATCCACAATCATCTGACCTTCTGCATTCCTCTCTCTCTCTCTCTCTCTCTCTATATATATATATATATATATATATAGAGAGAGAGAGAGAGAGAGAGACATAGATATGGATATGTATACTATGGGCCGGATTGCATAAAGTTCACAGAAGCTATGCTAAAGGAAGGCTTTAGTGCACCTGGTGCAGACACGATTCCAGAAATCACTCAGAAGGTAGCTCGATTTATGTAAGTATTCAGAGTAGGATAATTAGGGATTCTGCACATGCCAATCTGATTACAAAACACTTGGTGCATACATAACACAACTCAAATGTGACAAACAACCATGCTGACTGCATTTCTAAAACTCTTGGTGCACACTTTAAAGATGCCAAGGTATTCAAGTGAATACTATGGACTACAGTGAAATGCATAGCAAAAAATAAATAAATAAATAAATAAATAAAAATGCAACCTGCTATTCATATACTGCAACAGGCTGCAGTAATGCAAGCGATAAATGAAGTTGTGGCTGTGCATCCTAGAAGGCAGCTAGCTGGAGTCAGAGCAAGGCTGCACATAAACCAGTTGTCAGACCAGAAAATAATCAACAAATACCATCTACACAGAAAACTGGTATACACTGTCTGCAACATATGTTCCCCACACATGTTGGTGCAGACCCTGCGAGGAAACCCATCTCCCTTGAAACCAAAGTGTGTCTCAGCCTGGGTGTACTTGCATCTGGGACATTCCAAAGACAAATGTGGGTTGCTGTGGGAGTATCACAAACAGCTGCCAGTCATATCCTGGCAAAATTCCCTCAACAGAGGCACAGCAAAATAATGGGTAGAACCTATGAACCTATGAACCTATGAACAAGGTGGATGACTGCATATACTTTCCATCCACCAGTTCTGTAACATAGCAATCTTCACACATGTACTCAGTGTAACAGACTGCACATAAATACTTGTGAAGACACCAGTACATCCAGAGGCAGACTGACACATAAACAGAAAGGGATGCCATCCATCAACTGCCAAGTTGTGTGTGTGCAGCAGATGACAACATAACAAACATCATGGCAACACAAGCTGTAAGTGTCCATGATGCTGCCATTTGGAGGGGAAAGTGGATTGAGTGCTGCATTCCAGCAAGGTGAAATACCAGAGGGATTGCTACTGGGTAAGTACAGGAACACAGCTAGGATAAAAGTTAAGGATACCCCTCACAACAATATCCATAATGAGCAAAAGTATTTGTATTCCCCACAACAGGTGATTGTGGATATCCACTTGAGCCATGGCTAATGAACCTGTGCCATGAACCATGACACCCTGCACATGAAGTCTACAGTAGATCACATGAAACAACCAGATACATAGAGCATGTGTTTGGTGTATTGAAAGCTAGGTTTAGATGTCTAGACACATCCAGCAGTGCACTGCAATACACAACTGAAAAGACAGCAAAGATGATAACAGTGTGCACCATGCTGCACAACATGCTAACCAGAGCACAATGCAGTCTTCCAGCTACAGGTGTTGGTAAACTACCCTAAGGTTGCCAAATGTCTTAAGAGGACATCCCAAAGGTATCAGATAAGGAGCAGGAGGACATTGGGGACAGATGTGACAGGTGTACACAATGTAGGGTGTGACCACAAGTGCAGGCCCAGGCAACACAGCAGCATCTGACCCAAATATTTGAGTCATGATAAGCCACAGGTTCATGAGTACACAGACTGAACACTGATGTTCATGTGTTTACCCATCACAGCAACACTGATTGCATCTAAGGGCACATACCCACTCACACATAACATAATCATAATATAGTCCAACATGAACATATGCAAATGTGTAAAAATAGGGATCATCAACAGGTTTGCATGCACACTCAGATTGTTGTATCACTGTATGGTAAACAAAGGGACACACATTAGTGCTACACATACATATTTCTGCAATATAATAACATGAAAAAAGAGAAATTGTGTAGTACTTAATGCAGCAATTTTAATTTCAGAAAACTCGTATCACAGTACAGTGATATTTTAATAATATGAGCCAGCTATGTGCACTACAGTGTTGGACATACTCTAATGCAGTCTAGGGAGACTTTGCTGATGTCTCACACCATGGTCCACTCTGCCTTGACCATGTACAAATATATCTTGCTTTGGTTGTTCTTCAAAGGAGATGGATGGGGCTATAACAGCATGCTGAAATGAAGGACCATGACTGCAAGTTGAAGGCCTTGTGATTTGTAGGGCTACAGCAGATGGGCCAGCAATTGAACTTTGTGCAGGTCGGACCAGAGACAGTGATTCTTGATGGCCAATGATGGGGCTGCTGAGAGGTGGCCTGCCTCTCCAAGTCTGAAATCTGCTAAGCACAGTCAGGGAACACAGAATCCTGCTGGTAGTATCACACTGCTGCAGTACTGTAGAGGCCAGGGTTTCCACTGGCCATGCTACAGCTAGCAGACTCTCATTCTGAGTGGCCAGTGCAGCCATAATCTCACTGTCTGTGCTATTGTCCTTCATGCATGACAAGTCACTGGAGTGCCACATGATCTGTGTCATGGGCAAGTGCACATATGTCTGAATGATGCCATTGCTGTGACTGATCATTTGTCTGCAGCAGGACAGGGACATTCTTTGACAACTAGCCATGTACAAAATCTGCTCGTCTACATCTACTGCAAAGCCCTGTTCCTGGTTATTGTGTGGAATTGCCAGCAGTAGTGCCTTCATCTGTGTTGTGTTGGCCAATGGCCTCACCCTGTTCAAAATCTGGTTTGGCAGGATCCTCTGAATGGCTAGATAACTGGAACTCCACATCTGAGACCACATCTGCCTCAACATCACTGTCAAACTCATGGATGGACTCTCCAAACAACTCAAGGTTCTCTGTGCTAGGGGCCATACTACCATGAGGAGTCACATCTTGAACAACATCATGATCACTGGTTGGCTGCTGGATGATACAGATAGTTGATGTGCTACAAGATACAAAGACACAGATCAGTACAATATGCCTATATCACATGATGGATATCATCAAAGACATATGGCAATGTTACAAATAATAATGATTTAACATGTAGTCTATTGTATGCATGTTTCACAGAATCTACATAAAATAAGTATATAATCTGTTTAATTGGCCAACATACATGACATATGTGATGCATCAAAAACACACACTTGGTAAAATCATGGGAAAATTGTGGTGTTGGAGAAGGATGAACTTCAACTAGTGTAGGGAAAAACAGCATTAGTGATCACATCATTTGCACCATTAACCAGATGAACACAATTAAAACATACATAAGGTGGACTTGAGGACTTTGATGCAAATTGGCCTAGGAATGGTAAGAAGGACACAGTATTAATGGAGGACAACTACAAGATAACTTGTATAAATTACTTCTTTCCGTAATGAACTCAAAGAATATAACTGGTCAGCTCTAAAACACCTCCCAATTGATGAAGCAGTTACCTATTTCAACAATACTTTCCTACAAATTCTCCAGCATCATGCACCATCCCTATTAATTAGAATAGGCTCAAAAGCAGCCCCCTGGCTTTACAAAAAAAACAAACAAACTATGCTAGCTAGAAATAAATTATGGACAAAATGGAGATCCACTAAAAACCCATCTGACCATCAAAATTTCAAACACCTGAGAAATACAACTAAGAAACTCACCTATCTGGATAAAAAGAATTACTACCTTAAGTATCAACAAAACCGAAATCAAAACCCCAAACATTTCTGGTCAGGAATCAATAAACTGCTCCATCCAGGGAACACCAAAACACCTACACCAGCTAGCCTAGCTCAGACCCAACCCAATATAATAGCCTCTCTGAAACAGTCTCCTCTAGCAAACACCATGACTCCCCCTTCCCTTCAAATAACCTCTCCTCAAAACAGCACCCCCACTAAAATTTAATACATATTTAATACAGTCTCCACAACCTATAGTTACTCTCTCTCTAAAACCCTTGCACCTTCAGCCGACAAACTACCAGCTGAATATATACAACTAGGCAGCACTGAACTAGCTTACCCAATCTCCATATTAATTAACAGAACTATAACTGAATCTACTATCCCATCCTGCTGGAAAATCTCCCATATCATTAATGAACTTTCTAATTTCTATCTCCACTATCTAAAATTATGCATTCACCATCAGCTCTTATATCATCTCTTGCAAAACAACATGGTTTTAGGCCCCACCACAGTACTTCCACTGCTCTCCTCTCCTCACTGACGTGATCAACAAAAACTGCAATAACAACCTTTACTCCTCTGCACTATTCCTTGACCTCTCAAAAGCTTTCGACATGGTGAACTCACTTGATTCATCAGCACTACAGTGGTTTGACTCCTACTTGAAAGATAGAAAACAAGCAGTCCTCTGGGACAGCCATCTATCCTCTCAGCTCCCTGTCACTATTGGTGTCCCACAAGGTTCCATCTTAGACCCCCTCCTTTTCTCCATTTTTATTAATAACCTGCCTACTTCACTCCCTACAACCACTTGTATACAGTATGCTGATGATTCTACTCTCATCTGTTCTGCTTTATCTCCAGAAGAACTCCACTCCTCCACCCAAAAAGTCTTTACAGCAGCAGAAAAATGGTTCCAACATATCTGTCTCCTCCTTAATCCCAAAAAAACTAAATTACTACTTTTCACCCCCACCCTTAAATCTGCCCCAATCCCATTATGTCCTGTAATGGCACTATCATTAAACCTGACTGTTCCACTAAACTACTGGGCGTTACTATAGACAATCACCTAAGCTTTGACTACCACATTGATCTGACCATCAAGACTGTTAATAAAAAATAGGTGCCCTCTACAGACTAAAGCCTTTTCTTACTGCCACTACCCGAGTGTCTCAAACTCACCTCATCTCCACACTATTGTATGCCTCTCCATCATTTATCAACCTTTCAAAACTAACCTTCAAAAACTTAACACAGCATACCATAGTATTGCCAGGTTTGCCACAGGTTCCTAGTCATCACTGTCTCAATCTAAAAAAACTCAGTTGGCTAGAACTTCAGAACATAATACTTTTACAACAATTAGTCATCACTTATAAAATTCTACATTACCCCTCCAACACACCCATACTTAATAAGCTCATCACCCCATATAAAACAGCCAGTAAGCTTCTAGTAACTACTCTCAAATCCCACAATAAAGCAGGTGACTCCTTATTTGCCAACACTGTAGGATCATATTGGAATAAACTTCCCATACACCTGGCCACCCTAAGCTCATCTCACCTTTTCAAAAAACAAATAAGAAACCACTTACAAACCCACTGGCTATGCCCATGCTCTAATCCTGACTGAGCTCAGCAAAATATTCCCCTCTTTCCAGTCCCCCCCCCCTTTTTCACTTCTACTGGTTGTTCTCAACCTTTGATTATGCCTATACTGACCCACCTGCAGAATTTCTTTTTACTACATGCTATAACTCTGCATCTTGTCATCTTTTCTTTTTCTAGCTTTATGCAAATCTCTTCTATGCTTATCTCGTTCCTATATTAGTGCCCTGGCAAAAATTGTTCTATTCTAAATTGTAAATAGTGTAAAGTTTATTTGACTCTCTATATGTCAGTTTAGTTTCAATTCTTCTTCTCTTACTAGTCAGTCTTATTCTAGCAATTATTACAAAAGAAGGTTGCCTCTCCATTGTTATTTTCTTGTTATAATACCTCTGCATTTCTCTACACCAATAACAACTTTGTCCTTTATTTGCTTGTATGTTTATATATTTTTGTTTGTTTGGTTCTGTTTTGATTTTTATTTTGATTGTTGTTCTTTTTATTGTAATTTACTAGTCTGTTAATGGAGCTTTTCTCCTCGGGCCTCTGCTGAAAATGGACATTGTATCCAGCCAGACTAGCCCGGTTAACAAATGTAAAATAAAATAAAATAATAAAGATAAACAGCAAGGACAGGTATAAAACATACTTAGTATCATACCATTGACATACTCCTGCTGTGGAGAGGTTGTGGGTTGTACTGCAGATCCTGCAGTCAGAAAGTAAAGAGAAAGACAGAATAGTCATGTATTTAGCAGAAAGAATAATGACAGCGTCACATATACAACACAATAATATTGGCATCAAATACTCACATGATGGACATTAAAACTGTGCACCAAATATGCCTGTATTGACAAATATTGACATAAATGTCAGGTATCATGGGTGCTACACACTGAAAGCTGTGACAGTGTTGCTATAACATACTTGTTCTAATTGTACTTGAAAATGCATGGCGTGGCCTTCCACCAGACGCGCCTATTGTGTACAGTGGTAGGGAAACAGCAATATAACAGTAAACAGCAGTGCCATGAAATAAGGTTGAGGCACTAACAAGGTAGCGTTTGCAGAAACAGTATAAAGACACCCACCTACTGATCCCTGGTTTAGTCCTGACATAGATGGACCTGTGAATATTAATGCAAACAGTATTACAGATGTTGCTTGGACTGCTTTGTCTCTAACTCAGTTGTATCAATACAGTAATTAGACTTACATTTATTACCCTTACCCATGTGTGTGCATGACTCAACTCTGCTGCTGTAAATCAAAAACAGCAATATGTAAATATGCATACCACAGCAATACACAGGCCTGTAATGGAAATAAAGACATGCATGTTTTTCCTGGAACTCCAGCTTCAATCTTACCACCAGGGATATATCACTCCCCTTTTGCTATATGCGTGAGTCCAGAAGTATTGTGATGTCAATAGAGGGATCAGTTATACTACCAGTGACATCCCTCAGTCTCTCATAAAGTATAACTCTGTTGGCTGCACGAAGGATTATGACTGAGCAGCATCATCTGCAGGCTTCATGGGACTGCTTGTGGCCTCCAACTGCATAGATCATGTTGGTGAGGTCTGTCCAGATTTCATTTCTCCAAACAGTATCACCTGAACAGCCTAGGAGTCACCTTCCATGTTGACAGAGGGCATCAATTATAATGTCACTTTTCTGGGGGAGAAGTTTTTACCCCTGGAATAGTTGGTCATCTGAAAGACAATGATATGCACATGATAATATTCATATTTGAGCCCATTTCTGCGTTTCATTTTCTGAACAGCATATATCAACATAAACAGTATGCTTTCCAGTGCAAAGAAAATGTCTATATAACACTGTGTGTGATAAACACCAATGTGACATATTACAAGTAACAACAATGTCTTCATATATAACATTGGTAAAATCAATGAAACTTGCAATATCTTTACAGTGTTTGACTGGGATTAGAACTCCTCTAAAAATACATGTATATTGCATGGAGGGGCAAAGACAACAGCATTATGCCCCGAGTCTGCTTGCATACGGTATTCAAATACTACAGCAAATAAAAATTTGAAGAATTTACAGAATGCATGGATAAACCTCAGGATCAGCCTGGCCACAGACAGTATGGATCCTTAGAATATTTAGCCAGTACTGATAATACCTTTATTAAGAATCATCATTGAAGACATATCCATAACAGCAACAGCAGGTTTTTAACAGTTTTTTAAGAGACATGAATAAATAAATATCTGTAATATCAACATCACATACTAAATATGGATAGTGTCAAAATCCATAGCTTTCCATAATTATGCAACACAGTGAAAGGAATTACCAATAAGAATTGCGGATGATCTGTAAATCAGCCTTCATATACCATTAACATTTGCAATGGAAGTCTGTCTATACAGCTGCATATGGGACAGAAGTAAACTATTTAGAAGACTGTATGCATAAAAGTTCAAGACATCGCCCCAGTAAATTATAACTTCTGTTAAAGATAACATTTTCAGTAAATATTAATTTAAACATGTGCCTTTTGAAATGAATAATTTTAAGAGATTTATTTATTTATTTATTTATTTGTTTATTTATTTATGTGACATTTGTTAACCTGGTTAGTCAAATTGAGCCAGGGGCCCATTCTCAGTGGAGACATGTAAGATGTGGTATACACGCTACAATTATCAATACTACATTTTAAAGAAGATAAAATAAAAGACGAGTAAGAGAGAGAATAGTGGGCATGCTAGGGGTTGGCATGAGCAGGACCAGGTCTTTAGTAGATAGTGTTTAAGTTCACATTTAAACAGATGCTTTTGGGATTTGTCACATATTTAGGGGAAGTGTATTCCAGGCATGAGCTACAGAGCACTTATAAAGGGATTTTTCCAAAAGTCTTGTTAGGCTTATAGATATCAAGGTGGAATTTGCCAGCAGTACAAAGGTGACAGCAGGGTTTGTAGTAGGATACTATGTTTGAGATAGAGGGGCAGGCAGAGGGATCATTCAAGATGGAGTGGGTAATATGTAATTGAGGAAGTAATAGTTGGTTTGGAAATTCAGGCCATTGTAGTGTGTTCAGGGCAAGGCAGTGATGAGAATTGTAGGGGAGATTGGAGGCAAATCTGGCTATTTTGTTAAATGTTTGTTAAAGTTTGGTGAGTAGTGAAGATTGAATATTTGTAAGGATAGGAGCAGCGTACAGTAGACAGGGTAATAGGAGAGACTGAGCTAGAGAGAGTTTAGAGGAAGGTGTGAGGAATTTGTTATTACAATAGAGTAGTCCAAGTTGCTGTTGTTTTTTTAATACATTGATGTATGTGAATGTCATATTTTAGTTCATCATCGATAATGGTGCCAAGTAATTTTGTATGTGTTTCAGGTTTAATGGTGGTATTGTTGAGGGAGGTAATGGAAAAGGATGATTTGTGATGTGATAGTGTTTTTGGGAAGAAGAGAAGAAGTTTAGTTTTTTTTTTTTTTTTTTTTTTTTAGGATTAAGTAGTAGTTGATTGTCTGAGAGTCAAGGTTCAACTGAAAAGAAGGTGTCCTGAGTTAGAGCTAAGAGATCGGGAATGCTGTGGGCAGTGGTGATAAGAGTGAAATCATTGGCATTTACTAATAACAAAACAGAAATTCTACCAATTGCCAATATAACTCTCACTCCAAATCACAGAATCAAAGTGCTCCTTGTGTGTGCCCACCTTTAGTACCATTTGCGCCACATATAATTAATGAGGTTCATTAAAATTGAGGTTTTTGGTATCCCATTCATGCACATCCACGTAAATTGTCAATATACACCGAAACACACAGGTGTACTGTGTAAGTGCTCAATAGGTTTTGATAAATGGTACTTTATGTGGCACATGCCCATTATTTTCCAATGATTTGATAACTTGACATCAGCACCACTTTCAAATAATGATTTTGTTACATTTACTGATCATACCATAACTAACTGCAAACTGAGCGGTTATATCTTTTTGTATTTTCTGCACTTCTTCAAATGGGGATCATGATGGCTACTTCAAAGAGGCTGAGACATTTCTGTATGTCCAACTGGACCAATGAGGAGATGACTCAGATGTTGACCATGTACACTGGATTGGAGCAGAGGATGAGAGCCAGACCAAGGAACTTCACCATGATTAACATACGGAACTGGATGATGAGGGAGCATTGACAGAGGATGGGGATCTACCTCACTGGACTCCAGGTTCATCATTTCTATAATGACTTGCATCAGAGAGATGTGGAGGAGCTTCAAAGGAGGGTTACCAAGGTGCAGAGGCAGCTCATAGATCCCTACAGTAAATGTCAATATTCTACTAATACATGAGCATTGTTATGGATTTTACAGGTTTTCCTCTGTCCCATACATATCAGATAGATGTTTTTATAAGCAAGTATTAGTTGCTGTGACAATTAGCTCATGGAGACAATTAAGTGGTCTTAGTAAATAATGTTCTGTTAACTATGGGTTCAATTGCCATACTGGTAATATGCTTAATAATATGCATAATATCCATAAGTATGTTCTTTGTATATGCACTTATGTTTTACAACATTAAACAACTTAATTTTATATAGCCACTATCCTTATGCATCATAGATGCCTATAGCCCCTAGGCCACTGATGACTGCACAATTCGTAGTTTTCCGTTATAGTTCATAGCTTCATATGAGGTCACTAGGCTAACAGCCCTAAAGCCCTTACAAACCTAACCATATTTATCCAGAGTTGCTGCAGTTGTCAGTGAAGTTCACAGAGGTGAGGGTCTACGGTAATTAATACTGACTTCTTCTGTCCAGGAGGGACATGAGCACCACCCCAGGAATTAATTTGAAGTCACCTATTCATTGATCTAAGTTGCGTTTGAAGATGGCGATACAGGGGCTCTGTTTCACATGAACTGTAAGCTTGTTCTAGAGAAGTGGCAGTCTCTGGGAGATCCATCTATCTCTCCAGCAGAGGCTCAGCTAAGATCCCTGGAGAAAATTACCCTCCTGCAGTTTGATTTATGAATGTGTAGCATTTCCATCAGGGTCAGGTCAAAGACTGTCATGTAAGCCAGGCACAGCTCACCCATTAGCAACCTGTAGGACTCAGAATATAGTGACAGGACATTCAGTCTTTCTGCATAAGACTTGTTTTGTGTATCCTGTAATTTCTTGGTGAGAAATCTCTGTGGTCTCTCCAATTGTTGCAGGTGTCTGATGAGGTACATGTAAAACGGAACACTGTACTCAATTATTGGTCTAATGAGGGCTGGGAATAATGGAATTGTAACATCCTTAGAGCTAGATATGATGCATTTACTTATAAGATGTGCCACATAGAAGGATTTCCTTACTACTGTGGATACATGGTGGTCAAAGTTCAGATTGCTATCAATTTGAGTATCCAGATCCCATAGCACTGGGTCTATACTTAGGGGGGTGCTATCTATAATGTAATTAGCAGGGATGTCAGGTTTTACAAAGGGAATAATAATGCATTTTTTGCATTTAGCTTTAATCATGGCTTTGACACCAATCATTTGTCTGGGTTAACCCTGTCTGCAATATATTAACATAATTGGGGGATTCAATGATTGCTCCCAATTTGCAATCATTAGAGAACTTGGTCAGCCACAGGCCATCCAAGATTTCCTGGAATTCTAACAAATAAATTCCAAACAGTAAGCGCCCAGCACAGAACCCTGTGATACACCACTGTGACTGCTATTTCGCTAGTGGTGAAGTCACCCAGTTTGAAAGTATATGTCCTATCGGTGAGTCATTTGGCTACCCATCTGGTAATGTAGGGGTTAACTCCCAAATGGAGAGTTTCTCTATTCTACCTGACTTGGGACTTGTATCAAATGCTTTGACTAGGTCAAGATAGGTGGTATGCACTATCATTCCATCGTCTAAGGCCTTGGTGGCTTTCTCAAAGAAGTCAACCATGTTTAACAAGCACGATCTACCTTTAATGAATCCGAACTGGGTTGGATCCAGAGTTTGGAGAGTACATATGTCCTTGTTAATAAGGTCAGTAATGATTTCTTTCCATGGCCTTGCAGATGAGGTTAGACAAGCTTTTGGACCTATAATTCCCAGGGTCGGTTGATGGTTCACCTTTATGCAGAGGGATTATTTTGCTATCCCCCATTCCACCAGGACATAGCCAGTTCTCAGGCTGTGGTTAACAGGGATCCCAGTGGGTCTGCTACTTCATGTTTTAAATTGTTTAAAAGGCAACCTGTGATGTTGTCTGGTCTTATTGTTGCTGTGTTTTTGGCCGTGGAGAGTACTGAGATGACCTGATCTCTTGAAATAGTAGGCTGAGGAATGGTGTCAGGTATGTTTTCGGGGATGACTGAGGAGATGGGGGGTGAAGTTTTCACCAAATCTGCCAGCTAGCAGGTTGGCTATTTCCTCCAGTTGAGTAAGAGTGGTGTCATCCACAACCAGTTCAGTGCATCGCAGGGTATTCCCTTTTAGATTTTGGATTTTTTTTTAAAGAATGCCTTGTGATTATCCTTAGCTAGGAAGGCTATTTTTGCTTTGTAATTAGCTTTGGACAATTTGACAAAATTTCTAATTTGTTTGTTTAAGCTAGAGTGGATTTCCTGCTTTGCTGAGCCAGTTCCCTCTTGTTTTTGGACATTAGTTTCTTTCTCTTGTATGTGCTGTGGTGGTGGTGCTGCAGTAGCATTGTCGCCTCACAGTAAGACGTTGTCCTGTTCGATTCTCAGCGAAAGCGTCTTCTGTGTGGAGACATGTGTGAATGGGCGTACCTTCGTTGAAGGTTGTGCTTCAGGGCTGGCAACTCAGTACGTAAAAATCTACTGCCAATTATTAGCATACCGGAGTTCTGCTGTGGCGACCCCTAACCAGGGTTAGCCGAAAGATACAACAACAACAACAGTTTCTTTCTCTTGTATAGCCTGTTTATATTAGGTGTCTATCAGGGTGGCTTGTTTTTTCGACAAGACCTGGTTTTAATCCAGTCAGGTACAGCTGATTCTATACAACTGCTTAAGTGGTTATACAGGTCATTGATGTACATCTCTGCATAGGAGTCCATGTTATCTGCATTAAAGGGAGCTTTGAAAGGTCTTATACTATTGCTTATTAGGAGGTCATTTGTCTTAGAAAAATGTTTAAGCATTTTTAAAGTTTTATGGGGTATCTGTTCTTATAATTACATTGACCAAGAGTAATTTCTGGTCCGATCTTACCAGAGAGGACATCACATGGGGGGGGGGTGCAATGCCCTCCCATGTTATTGAGTACTATATCCAGGACATTTCTGCCTCTTGTAGGTGTGCTGACTAGCTGTTCCAGAGCATTTGCATTGAGAAAATCCAAGAACTTCTGAGCCACCATATTTGTGGTTGTGTATGTTTCCCAGTCGATGGTGGGATAATTAAAATCATCCATGAGTAAGGTTTTGGGCTGTATGCCAAGTGACTTCAGTAAGTCCAAGTACATGGTATGATTTTCCTGTTTCATGTTGGGGGACCTGTAGCTAGCTATAGTGTCATAATATCACAGTATCACCTATTGCACCATTATACACTGGAATAAAAACATGTATATAACTTCATTACATCATTCCTCCTAAAAATTGCACAGACACATTTATTTAATTTAAAAAGTAATGCCTGCCTGACTGCTTGCACAGATGTTTTTAGTTATGTGTTAATAGAGGTTCCTTCTTTACAATAAAAGGTCCAAATATTGTTCCATTTTCTGTATTAATCTGTTTTCCACAAGAGTTCTAATAAACATCTGCAGTATCTGTTTTCTAAAATGAAGCCATTGTTGCATGTTTGCTTATCCTATAAAGAACTGGCTAGCATGTCTAAAGTTTGGCATGTTATGGGTTTCAATCCACATGGGTAAATAAATATCTGTACCTGTTACCTTTTTTAACTTCACCCATTTCATATTTTTGAAGAACCATATTGAGATACTTTATTTCAATGTTTATGTTGTGCAAGTTAATGATTCACTGATATAGTCTTTCAATTTATATGAATATGGCCATAATCCATAATGTTCTGATAACATCAGCTTTATATTAACAGGGTTTGTAGACTAATGACCATCTGCTTAAGAATTACACACTGACTGTTAGCTTGGCCTGTAAAGCAACCAGTCAGTATGTCTAAATTTTGGCATGTTCTGGGCTGTAATACACAAAAGGGAAACCTATATCTGTACCTGTTACCTTGGTTAACTTCATGCATAGTATTTGTTTTGAAGAACCATATTGCAATACTTTGTATTTTTTTAAATAAATTTTATTAAAATCATTTCATAAGAATACAATTATTAACAGAAAATTGCTCACTTTTTGATATTAAAGATAAAAAGGACTAAAACACTAATAAAAAGTCAAATAAAAGACAATGAACTATGTATATCGATGTCCACTATATTACAGGTAGATGAGTTAATTTAAAACAAGTTAATAAGATCAGATTGACAGTTTTAAGTTACTAATTTTCTAATAATTCAATTATATTCAACCACTGAGTATACACTACTGTATTCCTAGAAGATCTAGATTTAATTGTCATTGATTCCAACTTGGATACCTCCAAGAGAAGATCTTTAAAATTTTGAAAAGAAGGAATTTGCGATGACTTCCATTTCCTAGCAATTTCTTTCCTGGCTATGGACAGCACAGACCAAAGAAGCAAATATTTAATTTACTAGATTGAACACATGTTGGGATTGTGGAATTAAATAAAACTAACAATTTAGTAAGGTGAAAATTATCAGTAAAAATTGCTTGCAAGAAATTATTAATATCTTCCCAGAATTTTTTCAAATGTAAACAGTCATAAAAATGTGTGACCAATCGTCATTCTGAACCTTCATACATCTCCAACAAAGAATATTTTCCTTATACATCTTATTTATGTTATATGGAGTAATGAAAGATCTATTTAAAAACCTCCAGGCAAAGATTCTGCATTTAACTGAAGATGTAGTTCTAACTACTGATTGAAGAAAATTCAATTTATCCTTATCCGAAGGGTTATCATTATTAATATTAGAGAAGTATTTCCAATAATTATCAGGAAATATATCAAGATCAGATTTTATAATTTTATATATATTTGAAAGGCTAATTTTAATTAAGTTATTCTGTTGAGTAATAGCAATGAAATAATGAATGTTTGGGAATTACATTTTTAACTGAAGAAGGTATTATATCAAGTCTATTTTTAATATAATTTCTGGCTTATTGTAAGTCAAGCCATAATGATGAATCTAAATCATTCTCTATCAGTAAAGTATCAATAGATTACAATTCACTATTCTTAAAAATTTGATGAATATAAATGAAATGATTTTGTTCAAATATTGACATTTTATGAAAATTTGTAGAGAAAATAACCCCTTGTGTATATGCTATAGGAAAAATAAGGAATAACCAAGCATCATATGATTGAGACCTAAGAATTAAATTTTTAAAGGATTTTAAAATAATATTGACATAGTTTGATATAAGGTTTAGCGTAGGACAAAGAGCAAAATATTAATTTAGCTTCCATATGAATATGTCGTTTACTAGATTGAACTTAAGATTATTATTATTATTTAAATGTTGTGATGAAGATAAAATAAAATATTTTCCATTTGCTGAGTAATTACTATCTATAAGATACAGAATAGTCTTAATAACTGAAGAAATAGAGTATATTTCTAAGCCTGGAAATGCAATACCTCCATTATTCCAGCTACACATATGATATGATAAAGATATCCTAGGTTTAACTGGGTCTCAAAGAATTTTTTTAATCATAGTGTTAAACTTTCTGATTATTGTATAAGGTGGAGGGATGGAGACAGACTGAACTATTTATAAGATTTTTGGAAGAAGTATCATTTTTATAATAGATAGTTTCTCCTTTACTGAGAATTTTATTTTAGACCATTAATGTATTAGTCTGTATATTTCTATTAAGCAATTTTCAAAATTTAATTTTAGTATTTCTTTTATGTTACTAGTTATTATTATCCCTAAATATTTTATGTGTTGGGATTGGGGTATATATCTTTCATATTCATTTTTAATATTGTACTTTTTTAGGCCAGTTAACAGGATTTGTATTTTGTTATGGTTAAATTTAAGACCTGAGTTTTTCTGAAAGTAGTCTATATCATCAAATAATTCCTGAATTGTTGGGTTTACACCTCCTAAAGTAATCAGAATGTCATCCGCAAACAATTGATTCTTTGAAGATTGATTAAGACTTATATCAAAACCTTTAATATTGCTATCTCCTCTAATGAGATTCACCCAAGCTTCTATAACTAAAGTAAAGAAAAGAGGGGACAAAGGACAGCCTTATTTGGTCCCTTTAGTTATAGGTATGGACTGTGATATATTAGAACCAATTCTGACATAAGCTTTAGAGCCTGTATATAACTGGGTGATAAAATTTATAAAATTATTTGAAAACTTAAGTTCCTGTAAGAGAGTGAAAAGGTAATTCCAATTGACTGTATCAAAAGCACAATTTAAGTCTAAACTAACAATAGTTAAATTAATTTTTAAATTTTTAGTTGATTCAATTAAGGTTATTATTATTTTTAATATTATAAAAAGTTGTTCTATTCATTATGAAACCTATTTGGTCTTCTACTAAGTTGGGAAGAAAGTTTTTAAGCCTTTTTGCATATATGGACATAAACATTTTATAATCCATGTTTAATAACGATATTGGTCTATATGAATTACATGCAGTAGGGCCTTTTTCAGACTTTAACATGGGAGAGATAAATGTATATTTCTAGGATGGAGGGATGGAATTATTATTTTGTATTGTGTTAAACACTGAACATAACAATGTCAGAGCTTCCTACAGTAAAATTTTGTATATTTCCGGAATTATACCATCATTACTGGGTGCTTTGTTTTGTTTGAGTGTTTTAATTTCTTCTTGAATATCCTTTAAAGTAATTTGACTATCAAGTAGATTGGTTTGTTCTTCTGTTAATTTCTTTTTAATGTTTTTATTAATAAAAGCTTGAATATCTTTCTTTGGATTTATTAATGCAGTAGTTTGGTTCAGCTTAAGGAAATATTCTCTAAATTCATTTAATATGTTATGCAAGTCAGATACGTTTTTTTCTTATGAGATGAATATATTTCTTTAATATGATTAAATGTATTTAATCATTTTACTTTATTGGCTAAGATATTCAAAGATCTAGGATTTATTGAAAAATTAATAAATTTAAATCTTTCAAGACTGATCATAGTTTTATGGTTTAAAATTTCAAGATATTTCTTGTTTAGGGTCTTTATTTCCTCCAATTTGGATTTATCTAGTTGGTTTTTGATAAATCAAGATTCAAGGTATCAAGTTTAGATTGTATCTCTTTTAATTAAATCTTTATCCCATAAAAGTATTTTTTATACCGGTTAATTATTCTGCCATACAAATGCGCCTTCATGGCATCCCAGATGAAAATTTCAGATGTAATATTATTGGCATTAAATTCAAAAAAATTATGAACTTCCTCTAATATAAAGGTGTTAAAATTCTTTAATTTAGTGATATATGCTGGTATCCATTTTATCTGAACATTGTAACAAGTATAGATATGTATATCAAAGGTTATAGAGTTATGGTCTGAAATGGGACAAGTAACGTTCACATTACTTGGAGACTCAGTTAAACCATTGGAAATAAAGACTATCTATTCTTGATAATGAGTTATGTCTGTGTGAAAAAGAAAGTATAACCTAATGATTTTGTGTCTGCATAATTATCAATGTCCTTCAATAAAAATGAATTTGTAAATTCTTTTAGGAGTTTGGCAGAACTGGAAAGTTTTCTGTTACCTTTAAAAGAAGAGTCTGAACTATCAAAAATGCAGTTGAAGTCCCCAGCTAATATAATGTTACCTTTAGAGAATTTAATAATATGATATATATGTTGCTGAGCTGAGCTTTGACCAAAACCAGGAATCCAGTACATGTTAATTAAAGTGAAGATTATGTTATTAAACTGTATTACAATAGAAACTATCATACCTTTATTATCTTTGTATGAATCTATGATTATAGGTTGTGGTAATTTGTTATTCTAAAGTATTGCAACACCTCTCTTTTTTTGAGAGTGTTGAGAGCTATGGAGTATTGAGAAGGATTTAGATTCCAACTTGGAAACATCACCCTCTAACAAATGAGTTTCTTGCAGAAAGACTAATTGTGAGTTATTTAACTGGAGATATTTATTGAAAGATCTTCTCTTACTTACAGATTTTAAATATAACTTTTTATTACTTTCTGAAAAAGTTTCATTGTTAAGTTTTATTCAATAATCCCAATGAGATAAATCAAAGTATACAAATTCAGATTTTAAAATCCTATAGATTATTGATAAATAAGATTTATTTCTGAGCATATCACTATTGAGCCTGAAGAAAAATTCCAATATTTTTGGAATGATTAGTGTTCATATTTAGTGGACTTTGTCTATTGTTATTAATTAATTTGGTAAAAGTTTGTATACTTAACCAACTACTTCTGTTTATGTTATATCTAGCCAAAAGTTGATCAGCAGTATGTACCTTATTCCCATCTAAAAATTGAAACCAGAATTTTAAATCATTTTCTCCAAGATCAGTTATTGCACTTATATTAAATAAATCTAGACATCCAGTAGTATAAGCTATAGGAAATATCAAAAATAATAAATGCTTGACCAAACAATTACTATCCATCACTTTCTTAAATATAAGTAGAATATAATTAATGCCATGGGTATACACATATACATTTCTGGTATTCAAACAGTAATCTTTTAAGGCCCAATATATTTTACTAAAGTCTAATGGAACAATTACATGTATTTCCAGAATAGTATTTCAAAGTAAAATTGTTTCGTGTAAGTTTCCAATATGAACTATATGAATAATTTAGCCAAAGACTTGCTATATTTATAATAGCTTACTTAGCATATAGTTAAAAATTAGGAAACCCAATCCCATTTTCTTCCCATCTTTTTATATGCCAGTCAAATGATATTCTTGTTTTTTTTTTTTGGGCTACCATAGAAATTTGAGAAATATGGATTTTAACCTCTTGATGATCCTTTTTTAGAGGAAAGTAAGTGTAATGACTGAGCAATATATAATATTCCTGGCAAAACTATCATTTTTATCAATAAAAGTCTATCTTCCATTGAGAAATACATTTTATTCCAATTCTCAATTAGTTCAGAAATCCTATTAGTTAAGATTCTATAATATAATAATACCGACTCCTTCCACATTGGTTTTATAATTATTCCTAAGTTCTAAAGTTGTTTATTCTCCCAGCTAAGTTCCATATATTTTCTTAAAAAGGTATTTAGTTTTTTTATTTAACAATAATGTTTCTGTTCTGTTATAATTAAATTTTAGGCCAGAAGTTTTTTCAAAATATTTTATTGAATCAATAATGTGTTCTAATAAAAATTCAGTGTTACTACTAGTTAATAAATATCATCCATGAATAGTTGAATTTTAGAACTATAATTATCATTTATTGAAAAACCTTTTATTTTGATATTAGTTCTAATATACGTGGCAAAAGGTTCTAGGAAGAAGTCAGACAATAAAGGTGATAACAGGCACCCTTGTTTTGTTCCTTTTAATGTTTTAAAGGAACTAGAAATAAATTATCCAATTTTAATACAAGAAAAGCATATCATTGCATAATTTCATTACTAATTCTATGAAGGTTGAAGAAAAATTATATTCTTTAAGTACTCTATGTAGATATTTCCAATTAACTGAGTCAAATGCTTTATCGACATGTAAGCTTATTATTGAAAGTTTGTTTTTATTATTAGCAACATCTATTGAAGATAAAAGCATAATGATGTTATCTTTTACCTTTCTATTTCAGATAAAACCAGTTTGATCATCCTCAACTAAATCTGACATCATGTTATTTATTTATTTTTTTCAAAATAGCCATTAAAATGTTATAGTCAACATTTAATAGAGATATAGTGTGATAAGAAGTACATGATATAAGATCCTTCTCTTACTTCAAGATAGGAGATATCAATAAGAATTCCTAAGGCAGGGATGTTTAATGAATTTTTAATATCATCAAATGCATTTAATAATGTTCTTAGAATGTTATCTGGAATTATTTTATAGATCTCTGGAATTAAACCATCTAGACCAGGTGCTTTATTATTTTTTAATTTTAAGTTGTACTTTAAGTTCACTAAAGGCAATTGGTTTGCCCAGTCTAACATGTTGTTCTTTTGTTAATTTATGTTTTATATTTTCCTTTAAAAACTATCCTTTAGATCACTGTTACCTAATACTGAATTATATTATTAATTTCTTCATAATGTCTCCTAAAGGCTTCTAAAATCTCTTTTAAATCTATTGCTTTTTTAAGTTTATTATATATTTGATATATAATCTCTTTAATATGATTTGCATTATTTAATGTTTTCAATCTAATGGCCAACCTATGCAAATTTGTAGGATTTAAAGAGTAAGTTTGTAATTTAATTTTTTTTCTAATATGTATTGAAACTGTTTGGTTTGATATTTCAATGTATTTCTGATTTAATGCCTTCAGTTCTGAATTTGTATTCCTATCAGGAAGTTTTATATTTAACTTTAGATTATCCATTTTTGATTGAAGAACAATTAATTCATTGTCTCATTCTTTCTTTTTTAGAAGATACCAACTCTTTATCCTACCATAAATATAAGCTTTTAATGTATCCCATAAAATAATGTCAGTAACTTCACCATTGTTATTAATATCCATAAACAATTTTAATTCTTTTAGAAACCACTCTTTAAATCCTTTAATTTTTACAACATAAGCTGGAATTCTTTGCCAAAAAAATTTAATTATTAGATTTTAGATTAAGGTTAAATGTAATAGCATTATGGTTAGACAAAAGGCATGAAATTATTGATACATCTTCTACTTTAGAATATAGTCTGTTAGATGCAAAGATTTTATCTATACTTGTTTGGGTACTAAATCTAAACGAGTAATGGTTAATATTAATAAAGTTTGCCAATTTTAACTCATGAATATCTCTTAGATTCATTATATTTATAAATTAATTTAATTGTTTAGTAGTAGCTGATATTTTGGGTTTTTATCTTTGGCAGCATCCTTTTCCGATAAAATGCAATTAAAATCACCAACCAATAAAATATCTCCTTTTGCATGGAGAAATAAAATGATACCAAGGCAGTAAAGGTCCCAGCAAAGCAAAACAAAGTGAAGTAACAAAAAACAGCAATCCAGGACCACTAAAGCTTCAGATAAAAAACAGGAACTTTAATAAAAAGTAACCGCTTTCATGCCAATAACTTGGCACATCAGACAAAATACAATGACACAAAGACACTCTTTATAATAAAGGCAAGCCATCAGTCAATGAAACAATTTATGCTCTCTTAGTAGGGTTTAAAAGGCATGTAGGCATTAAGTACAGGACTTCTATGTGCCTCCAACTTCATAATCCATTTACTCTCAGCCTTCTCAATAGAATTGTTTAGATCACCACCCCTCTTAGTAACATCAGTTCTCTGTAATACTAAAAAATCAAAGAATGATCTTTAAAAACTTGCACATGTCTATATAAAGGATACTATCATCCTTATTTCTTATATAACCAACAATACGATACCAGAATACGTTCCCTTAAAGTCCTGATAGTTTTGCCTACATAAAAACTACAACATTTTGTGCAAAATGCAAGATATACAAGGTGTTTACTAGTGCAATCTGCATAAAACATGGGATTAAAAACAAAACCATTAGATGGATGCACATATATTTTAATGTACGAAATATAATGACATGCAGCACGATTCCTACACATAAAAGTACCTAATCTAACAGATAAAGATTTGGTATTACTGCTTTTCCCATAACAAAGTTGTCTCTTAAGGGACATACCAAAAGCATGGTGTAGTACCTACAATATCTGAAACAGAGCTATCTGAGGTAAGTATAGGCCAATTTCTACGTATCACCTCACAAATAGCCCCAGTATCAATAGTAAACGTAATGACAGGTCTAACCTGATTCCTACCAGAAACTCTCTTCCTGACACAGGGAATATCATTTCTAAAAAAAAATGGTCTAGCTGAATCAGATCTAGCTATACTCACATCTTTCACTGCAAGAGCTACACTCAGTCTTGCTGGCTGGATTCTGCTAAAATCAGAGTCTGGTTATATTTGCATTCACATTCAATGCATTGCATTACAGAAACTTGCAGAACATAAACTGATGAGAGAATATGCTTTGCAGCATCAACTTAGAGCAGTAACAAATAACTTTTTATAATAAACCAAACGGACTAATATTGCAGCTTAAAGTACTGTTCCACTTTACTTCTCATATAGTACAGATGATGTGAGAGATATAACATTTACCTCAAGACAAATGTGTCTCTACAAATACTCCTAACATAACTGGATTCATACAGATCTTTATATACAATTTTAGTCATGCACATACATATACATTTCCTCTTGGTATTCTATTTTGGAAAATTGCTCATCCCGTAGAAACAGTATTGATTGTTGCAGATGCTGACACAAACTGCTGACTTAATAATATTATTTTCAGCTTTTCTGACAGTGTGAACATCCTGTTTTTTATCTTTTGTATAAGAACATCTGTTCTTGTGCCAAGGAAACAGATTGTAACAGTGTCATAAACATGTCCTGTTGTTTAAGGAAACAGTGTGTCCATTATTTTTGTATGCAGAAACATGTCCTGTTGTTTAAGGAAACATATTGTATCCATTATTTTTATATGCAGAAAAACGTGTCTTTAAGGAAACAGAATGTCACAGTCTTCTTTAAAAGCAGATTTTGCATTTTTGCTCTTGCATACATCCTGTTTGTAAGTAAATAATGTCCATTCAGCAGATTCCTTATTTAGTATGGATGCTGATCACATATTGCTAAACCCTATTTCTACATTTAAGCAAGCTTTATCTTATACCTTATTTATGTTGCATATTTGTAGCAAAGTTACTTTCAACCTTAGTGTATTGTTAAGCACACTCTAACATATTATATTATAGCTACATCAAAATCTGAAATATTCTCCCTTCCCCAATACACACACACACACACACACACAAATATATATATATATATATATATATATATATATATATATATATATATATATATATATATATATATATATATATATATATACATATATATACATGTGTGTGTGTGTGTGTGTGTGTGTGTGTGTGTGTGTGTGTGTGTGTGTGTGTATGGGTCTCTGTTATTACACTGAAAACATAATACATTGAACCTGAGTTTCCCAAGCTCACTTTCCCAAAAGTGCACATTATCGAAATCTCATTGAACCGAAGCTCATATGATCGACAACTAGAGCAGCCAATTAGATACTATTTAAACCTATGTCACCTTGAGTGAATGTACTTTGTATCTTACAAAACATGTCAAATGTAGAGGAACTACCACCCAGAGTGCTAGGACTGATCTACAAAACTAGTGTGCCTCAAACAGGTAAAAACATACAATATTAGAAGGATATACCTACCACTTAGAAAAGTCTACAAAGTGTAAAAACTACTGGTGTTGCACTCATAAGTTGGCTGACAAGTGCAAAGGAAGAGCTATAACTGTTTGTGTTACATCAGGTGAGGAGTTGTTAAAGTCTGTTAGTCATGACCATCCAGGAGACCCAACACAAGTGGAGAAATATGGTGTAAGTCTGAGTTTAAAAGAAAGAGCTACTCTATTACAAGATTGCCCTTGTCTGATAGTGGATGATGCCATAGCTTCCACTTCATTAGACTATGCGGTTAGTTTGCCAAGTAGGCGTGCTTTACTGCAGAGCCTAAGGAGAGCTAGAAAAAAATATCAAGGTAGAAACTGTAATAAAACTGATGTTACACTTTTAAAATTGAACGTACTTGATTTCCAATTGAAAGTTGCATATTTGTACAGAAAAGAGTAACTGATAAGAGAAATTAAAATGTTGTTGTGTTCTCTACTCATAAGAATGTAAAGGATTTAGCTACATCGGACATTTGGCTTATGGACGGCACTTATTTTCTGAGAGGAATAGCTTGCCGTCAATTATATAGCATACATTTAATTATAAAGTACGGAGTGTACTCAAAAAGCGTGCCTTTGCTATATTGGTTAATGAGTAAAACGAGTTTAAAAGCCTATAATTTCATGTGGCACTGTATCTTTGCTCTTTTGGATGAACATGATTTAAGTTGTCAAGTAAATTATATTCTATGTGATTTTGAAGTCGCTGCCATGAAAAACATTAGCATGAATGTTGATGTGATATGTAAAGGATGTTTATTTCACTTTGGAAGAAACTTATGGAGAAAGGTACAGAGCTTAGGTTTTGGGTCTCTGTATAATGGTGATATGTCATTTCAACTTTCAGTTAAAAAACTGGCTGCATTAACTTTCTTACAGGAGAAGGACATCATTCCTACGTAGCATAAGCTGAAGTCTACCTTTCCTACTGATGGTAAAGATCTATTGAAATTCCTTGAAGAATGGTATCTACTAGGTATAAGAATGGTATCTACTAGGGAAACTGATGTCTTTTTCTACTAGATCAACTAACCAAGTTAGATTTCCGCCATTGTTTCCAATAGATTTCTGGAACATGTATCTGCTGAGGACACAACATTTGGAGGAGGCATGGCACCGTCGGTTTAAATGCTTAACAGGAAAATTTGTTTCAGATCAGAATACTGTCATGTGTGCTATAACCAGGAAACAGAACAGAGTAGATGAGGCTCAGATATGAATATGTACAGCTTGTCCACAGTCTCCTAAAAAGCGAGGATTGTTACACCATCAGCAGCAGTTTGAAACCATA
>NC_056737.1:1857541057-1857561057 GCF_019279795.1 Protopterus annectens
AATCTACTGATTGGTAATTATTTTGGTAGATAAAGCATACAGTTGTACTCGTACAATACTATTAGTAACAGATATATTAGATTCTCACATGTCAACAGTTGTGTTGATTGAACATATCACATTGTTTTTAGTGTTGTACTCATTATTTTGATGTGTGTTCAGCTAAATGTCATGCTGACTGTCTTAGGTGTTTGTCTTATGGTTTGTCTATTGTTCATAATATTGTATGACAGTTTTCATGATGTCCCACTATCATGATGTGGTATTGTGTCATGGTTAGGCAATACTGATGCCATGTGGGATCGTAAACAGGTATATCCTGTCTATGTGCAGTCTTCCTTTTCTGACTTCATCAGACAGCAGTGTAACATTAATCTGTACACAGTCTTACAGATAATACTCTTTCACAGTACACTACCCCATATTATGTAGTGACATTGGTATACACCTTCCATAAATAGTTCTATAAATGACTATAAGTGTGTGTGCACATAGCTGGATACATATTGACACTAGAGACTAAAAATAGTGTTGCTCATATGGATGGGCCTGTAAGAAGCTTGAAGAAATGCCATCCTGCACTACAGAGTTTCAAGTTTGTAATAGAATAAAAGTCATTAGCTCCTTTAATCAGTAATGACTTAGAGAATATTTCTTTATATTAGATAATATTCCTTTATATTGCCAAGAACTTTTAATATGACATATTTCAGCTAACAGATTATTATGATGCTGACAAATAGATTGTTGTGGTGACACACTGTGCCAAACTCTCTTAGGTCATCCATGCAAGAGATGGGTATTCGCATAGAAATCATATGCCTCATTGCAGCTGTAATAAAAGGCCTACCAGTCATGCCAAGTTGGTGGAACTATTTCAGAACAACTGCAGATACTGACGGACAGTGAAAGATCCCCATTCAATTTATTCAAGTCAGATTGCACTAACGTAACTCAAATACTATTTACAGTTAAATAGTTTTCCTAGTAAAAAAATGGACACTCAGAGTTCCGTATCCTCGTTATAAGAAAAGCCAGAATTATGATACCATGAGTCATTAGATTAGATAGCCTCAAGACAACACACAAAGGGCACTAAGGGTTAAGTAAGTGTCCATTATACTGACTGGGAATCTTATCAGAGTGGAAAATTGAACCTGGCATGCAGACTGTTTTGTGAACTTAGGATGACAGATATGAAGGAACTTTTCCCACACCATTTCCTAATCATCCTTAGAAGGGAATTAATTTAGCCTTTGCAGGCACAATAAACAAAAGCTGCCTAGCCATTTCAGACACTTGTTCAAAGCTCTTAAAAACACTGGTTATTTTCATCGACAAGTGTTAAGACTGTCCTCAAGTTAAAATCAACTTTTGATTAATTTGCTATTTCAGAGATGCTTATAAGTGATAATGGACCTCAATTTACCCTTTCAAAAATTTACAGCTAGCATACTAGCTAGACTTTAACATGTTTTATATAACTTTGTAATGACCAGACTAAAAGTACTGTGCAATTGCAAAGGGACTCTTTAGGATGACTTTTCATTTGCTGTTATGCATTTTAGATGAATTCCTTGAAGCAGTCCTGGGGCCAGGCCAAAATAATTACAGAAAAATCAGAGCACATCCTACCTTGGAAATTACAGTGCAAACCACATGGCCTAACTGATGCTGTGCCAGGCAGAAGAAAATAGCTGAGAAGAAGAATCAAACTTATTGCTCCATAAAAATGCCATAAACACTTGCTGAAGTAAAAATCTGTCCCACTGATAGACTCATTGGCACCATAGTCTGTGACATGGACTACACCCATATTGCTTATGGGTGAAAGCAACATATCAAGGTCTTGACTCATTGAGATGGAAGAAATAAATATTGCAGTGCAGCTGGCATTACTTAGGACTGAGTCAAGCATCTGTATTCTGCACCCAAAATTTTAAACATGGCTCTTTATTCATGTTGTGGCATATTTAAACCCACTGCTGCATGAATGTTGTGCAATACTGGTTTCAAAATATTTTGTCACAGAAATCTTTTAATTGATTTTTCATTCTTAAAAAAAAAAACTTTTGGCCCCATTTTTTGGGTCTACTGATTTCCGTCATCTGGTGATTTAGAATAATAACTAAGGTATTTTGAATATGAAGTTATCTGCACAGCCTTAACAGAATGATCAGGCATTCATTCAGTTCATGCAACATTGCTGAGTCAAAATTTGAATAATATGCATATTAAAATATTGGGTAATGGGAGAGCAAGGATCTAGATTACATCGTTGAACTTAAGTTCAAACGATGTAATATCGAACCCAAAAGTCCGAATCCGCACAATAACGAACACATCAGAACAGCCATTTTTTTCCCAGGGAAAAAAAATCGCTGTTCCCTAACAAAAAAAATAAAAACATAAACCTTACACTAAAACTAAAGTGGAGGGCTACGTCCCCCATACCCACAAGGTGGGGGACTGTGCCCCCTACACCCCTCTACTTAAATATACAAATTTCAAGAGCACACCACAGTAGAGGAAATAGCAAAGCCACAAAATGGCCCACCAAATTTTTCCCCAGGAAAAAAAATTGATGTGCCGTGGCTTCCCTATTTTTGCATTTCAGAATTTTGGGTTCCATATTACATTGTTCGAACTTATACAAGTTTGACGATGTGATATAGACCCGGAGAGCAAATGTGCTGAAGCAAAACCTATTATCTAACAATGACAACAATTTTGAAAAGTCTACATGAGTAGAGGAAATTTGTGCCATGTCAGGAGGCTTAATAAAAACACACAGATAACCGGTGTGGTCTAACCTCTTTGTTGTCTGTATCAAACCAATTTAGCCCAAAGTAGGGGTTACTTCATGGCATGCAATACATTGTAGATAGCTCATTAACCCTAAACCTATATAAGCATGTACAACTATCTGGCCAGAAATGCTGAAGGTGTAGGACTTGATTGGGGAGATATCAATGCAACTAGTCTGCATTGTATGCAAGACTGAGACAGTACCTCTGGACATGTAATCTGCAATAATGTTTCTCATTTTCAAAAAGGGGATAAGAGAGCATGTTCTTAGGAATAACAGTTGTCATTGACCCTGGAAAAGATTATGCCAGAGTGCAATAAAGGATACTTTAACCCAGTGATGCTGAACCTTTTGAGCTTGATGTGTCAAAAATTTGGAAATTGAATCTGCTGGGGTGTCCCCCCACCACCACGAACAAAAGAGAAACAATTCTTTACATATTAATTTATTTTAAAAAATACAGTCCAATCATGTGTGCTGCTATGTATTATAAAAATAAAAGAAAAATCAGTGACTTAAAATAGGGAAAACAATATGCACATTGATAATTGGGCTTACAATAGAGCACCAAAAATTACCCTAGTTTTAATAGTAATTTTGAATTGAACTGAAAACATATGGAATACACTGTATTTGATTTGATTAACATCAGTTAATGTCTTTTTTTAATAGATATGTGCAGGGTCACATATTTCTTACATTTTTGTTCATTCAGTTTCCTGTGTAACTCGGGTGTTGGTGAACGCTGGTGTGTCACACAAAACATTGTGGTGTGTAACCTTTGATAGGTTTACCATCACTGCTTTAGCCAATAGTTGAGCATGTTTATTCAGAAGGAGCAATGAGCAGATATTGGAGGTTTCATGGAGGATTCCTAGTACTGTGCACATGTACTTTATTAATTTGGAGAAAGCATATTACCATAAACCATGCAGTGTCTTGTTGAGGTGTCACACTGTATGGGCTTTATGGATGTCACTGCATGCCATTCAGTCCATGTATTTGCGGAGTGACAGATGTGTCTGGGTGTAGGGCTTCACCAAGGGTATGTCTTGTCTTACCTCTTTTTTGTGGCTTTAGCAGAGATGTTGTGGTGAAGGCTTTGATATTATCCAATATGGAGAAAAGAGAATGACAATTGTGCATTTGAAGATAAAGTTCTTCTCTTGCCCTCCAGTCGCAGTGGCCTTCAGCAGGGAGTGGACTGATTCATATGAAGTGGCTGAAATGAAAATCAGCACTTTCAAATCACAGATTATGCGTCTGACTGAGAAAATAGTGGGCTGTCTTTTGATGCTGAGGGGGAGCAACTACCTCTGATGGAAAAGTTAAAGTATCATGAGGTCTTGCTCATAAGTGAAGATGGAGAGTGTGACCTCTTGATAGGTGCAGGAGTGACAGTTCTGTAGGTGTTGTACTAGATGAAGTTTTCATTTTACATGTCAGTCAATGTCCTCGCATATGGCTGAGAAATCTAGGTAGTGATCAACAGGATGAGATCAAGGATGCGAGCAGCAGAATTCTTTTTTCCACAGGGTAGCTGGACTGACTCCATGACAGAATAAGTACTTAGTAATCTGAGGAGATTTCGGAGTACAGCCACTACTCCTGCATACTAGGAGACATAATGAGGTGGTAGGAGCACCTTGGGATGTCGCCTGTGCACCTCCCACTAAAAATGTACCAGGCATGCATGTTAAAATGGGAAAAAGATGTGAGGAAGGCCCAGGAATCATTGGAAGTATTTTATCTTTCAGTTCTCTTGGGAACTCCCAGGTATCACATAGGATTTGCTGAGTTCTCTTGCTAGGAATTGGGAAGTCTGGTCTACCCTGTTCAACTTACTACCACTCCATTGTAATTCTCACTGGGGCAAATGGCTTAAAAAATGTATAGCAGGGTATACGGATGGAAAGACAGATGAACGTCTTTAGTTTATTTGCATTTTATAATAACATCATAGGGAATGTACATCTGATCTGATGAATGAACATACAGTATGTCTAAACATTTGTGCCTGTGCCTTATAACCTAGAGCTCAGTCAGGCTAAACAATCATTTGTTATAACATACACCTTAAGAATTGTTGTTTTTATTATTATTTGTGTTCTGTCATGGAATACTTCAAGAGTACCGTGATAAGAATTACGAATGGTTCACCACAAGCCTTTTTATTTCATGCTATCTGTAGGGGATACCTCTGTATCGGATAGATCACATATAGTCTGTGTACATGGTACTGAAGTTTTTTTCATTTATTATGTTTTCCTTGTCTGGAAAAGGTGGAATCTTGATATGATAATAATCTGGTGCTGACACATATGGTTTCACCTCTGTGAATCCTGAAAAACAATGGACTCATTCATGACACAGTTCTCCTGCTTTCATTCTGTTGCATCCTGAGTGCATAGATTGGGCTGGGAGGTATTGTCATGTTTGGAATCAACATAATCAGAAATGACAGAAATACTAAAACACAACCTGTTTATGTGTAGCATCAATAATGTGATGGACAGTCTGCTATCTTTAAACAAGTTTCCTCTGGTGCCTGAGGTTGAAACATTTCCTTGGGGTTTGTACATAATATTTTATATCATCATGAAGTAAGTAATGAGATGGTAGGCATGTACCTGTATTTTTTAATTTCTTACTGCATAAGGAGGAGGTGGGAGGTGAATTATAACAATGGTGAAATGGTTAACATTAATGCTTTACTGTGCTTGTTTTCCAGTTTAGGTCTTGGCTGAGATGTATTATTTGCAGAGACTGCACATTTCCTTTAAACATGTCAGCTTTCACTGTCTACTTAAGTTTACTCTGACATCTTGAAGATTTATAGCCGGTAATTGGTATGCCTTCAAGTTATGTTTTCAAATTGCCCAGCAGTATATGTGCAGTGTGAGTGCATGTAAGTGTGTGCAAATCAGGGAGCTCATGCTATATGCTGTATCTTTAAGAAGCCCTTCAAAGACTGAGCGTGCATGTAAAAATGTTAAGCACATGCCACTCCTAGTGCCATTTTGAGAGTGCAGCCAGAGAGTGAGCAACTTCTATCATGATGTGTTTGTATATAATAAAGCTGCTTGAACATAACTCACAAAGACTCTTCTATTATGTCCAAAGCAAGAGAGTGACAGTGTGTACATCCAATTATGGGCTAGTGCCCCAGTCAGGATGAATATCTATGCCTTGTGCCCACTGAGTGCTGGGATAGTTACCAGCTAAAAGAAGACCCTGCACTGGATTAAATGGGTAAAAAGAGCAAGAATTAATACATTTATTAATGGACATACATACAAATTCACACACATGTGTATATACACACACACACACATACACACACACACACACACACACACACACACACACACACACAGTCAGGAGAAGAAAATGAATCTTAAGCGAGGCATCAATATCTCAGTATATAGGCCAGAACTAATCTATGTAGAGGTATAAAGGAGGCTAACAGGACCTATGGATGTAAAATTTAGGCAAACTTCTCTGACCAAAGGGACTCCAGACATCTCTGGCAGGGCATTCAAGCCATAACTGACTACAGGCCTACATCCTCCCCATGTGATGACAACACAGAATCTCTGAATAAACTAAACACCTACTTCAGCAGATTTGATATGGACAACAACACTGTGCCATATAAGCTCCCTACCGAACAGATGTTCTGATGACCCTGAGATGAGTAAATCCAAAAAAAGCAGTTGGTCCTGATAATATTATCAGAAGGGTTCTAAGAGACTGTGCTGCCCAACTGCCACTGTACAAACAAATATATTCAACACATCCCTGCAACTAACCATTGTATGCAGTTGCTTCAAAAATATGACAATCATTCCCTTACCTAAAAAATCCCAACCAACAATCCTAAATGGTTCCTGGCCAGTTGTTCTTACATAGGTTCATATGTTCATATCTTGGTACTAGGCTATCGGCCCTAGGGCCTATACAAGCCTAGCCATAACAATTCCCTGGCTATTTCTTCCCACATTATTTACTTCCCTGGACCCCTGTCTAGCAGGGTGACTGACGAGATCCCCAGGGTGAATTTCCTATCTCCCATCCAATTGTCAAGGTTCCTTTTGAAGACGGCCAAAGAGACACTCTGCTTGACATGTATGGACAGTCTATTCCAGAGTCTGGGGAGTCTCTGGGTCAAGAACCCATCCCTCCAGCATGTTTTGCTTATTGTGATGACAAGGTTTAGATCCCTGGACCGTGTGGCTCTGAGGGATTGGGATTTCTTTAAGTGTAGCATGTCCAACAGCTCTGGGTTTGACATGGCCTTGTATGTTAAGCAGAGATTACCTCTGAGTAGACGATATGTGACAGAGTATAGCTGGAGTTTTTTAAGGCGGTCAGCATAGGGCATCTGCTTTAGGCCTGTGATTCTTTTAGTGAGGTATTTCTGCGGCCTTTCCAGTTGTTGCAGATGTCTTGAGAGGTACATACCAAATGGGGCATGGTATTCTATAATGGGTCTAATGAGGGATGAGTACAGTGGGACAATGACCTCCTTTTTCCTGGATGAAAAGCCCTTAGTGATGAGGTGTGCCACATAGAAGGATTTCCTGACTGCTGTGACGATAGTGGTTATCAAAGGTGAGACCACTGTCCACCTGTGTCCCTAAGTCTCTTATCACACTTTCGGTGTTTAGTGTACTGCCACCTATGTGGTAATTGACAGGTACATGTTTTTTCCCCAAAGGGGATAACTATACATTTCTTGGCATTGAGCTTGAGTCCATGGCTCTGGCACCAAGCATCTGTTTCTGTAAGGCCCTTTTGTAGAGTATCCACATCATTTGAGGATTCAATAATGGCTCCCAGTTTGCAGTCATCTGCAAACTTTGTTAGCCAGAGTTCCTTAGTGTTGGCCTGTACTTCAGAAAAGTAGATGCCAAACATCTACAGTAATGTAGTGTTTTGAACGGTTGATCAAGAACCGTATCTCTGCAAGCATACCTGCAACACTGGATACATTACAATTTGCTTATAGATCTAACCATTGCATGACTGATGCTAAAGCTGTAGCACTTCATGAATCCATAGCACATCTAAAGAACTCTGAAAAGGCTGTGAAAGCTGAGGTGCTAGACAGGTTATCCTGTGGATTTTATACTGCTGTATTGTGCTGCTGTTTTGCTTTTGCTGCTTTTTATTAAAAGAAAAAAGAAGGAAGAAAGACTCCTGATAATTTAGCATTTTATTGGTGGAGTGGATTTATTCGTCTGATGTTTTTATGGTAAAAGACTGTTGCTTGTTCTTTTGAGTGTGGCTTACTTATGTCAGAATGTTGTTCATCAATTTTACTTATGCCTTTTACACTGTCATCCCCCAGAATCTGATATCGAAGTTGATCCATCTGGGCATCAATACCCCCCTATGTAACTGGATACTGGACTTTCTCATCAACAGACCCCAAAAAGTATGTGTGAGGAATAACAGTTCAATCAGTATTACATTTAGCACAGGTGTTCCTCATGGCTGCATCCTGAGTCCTCTGTTGTTCACCTTGTTGACACCTGACTGCATGGCAAAGCACGAATCCAACAAAATCTTCAGTTCATAGATGATACCACTGTTGTACAGTAGGTTTTGTCAGAAATGGTGAGGAAGCAGTCTACAGGGATTAAGTGGAGCATCTGATAGGATGGTGCAACAGCAACAATCTGGCCTTAAATATAAGCAGACCAAAGAGTTAATAGTGGACTTCAGGAGGACACAGGACATACATCAACTACTGGAAATTAAGGGGGTGGAAGTGAAAAGAGTCAAAAACACCAAATTCCTAGGGGTACACATCTCAAATGGATTATCCTGGTTCACTCATATTATCCACACAGAGAAGAAGGCACAACAACATCTGCACTTCCTACAGAAACTGAGGAAGGCAAACCTATCTCAGTCCTTCCTCAAAACCTTCTATAGGGGGACTATCGAAAGAATCCATTCAAGTAACATGATAGTTTGGTATGGTAAGTGCAAAGCATCTGACAGCAGTGATCTCCTGAGGGTAGTGAGGGCAGTAGAAGAAGTAATTGGTTCCTCGCTTCCTTCTATGGATGATCTGCATGAGACTCGGTGTGTGGAAAGGGCTTGGAAGATAATCAATGGTCCTACTCACCCTGCCCGTGGAATTTATTTCTGCCTTTCCTCTAGTTTGGTATGGTAACTGCAAAACATCTGCACTGAACAGGAACTTCTTTCCTCTGTCCATAAGGATGCTGAACTTGAATGGCAGGCATAATACTGACTAATTAGATCAGTATGCTACTTGGTATGAAGTATCAGCTATAGAAATCACTCCGGCAGATTGCTTAAATAACTGGTACAGCTAGCCTGATTTCTTATGCTGTTATTTCCTAAATGTGCAGTAGTCAGGAGTGAGTCTCCACAACACATATGTGCAATATGGACATCACAATATTTCATACTACAGCTGATGAAGTGCAATATTCTAAGCAGTCACAATGTGAAATCATACCACAGGATTTAAGAAAGTCCATGTAGGCACAATGTAGAGCTTACATAGAATGTGTCAAGTACAGGGCCACTGTTCCCCCTTGGCAGCATGCCATGATAATAATGATGGTGCTCTGCTGAGGGAGAGCCGAGGAACATGGATATTGAATCAGTGTAGGTAGAGGTGTAGCAGCTATCCATGGCTGTAGATGAGTGTGAGACTCCCTGTAATGCTCTTTGTCACTGTTGTAATGTTGTGAAGTGTGTCAACTGTATAATATGTCATTTTTATGATGTCTGTCTTGGACCGCACATTTTGCGTGCTGGAACGTGTGGTTGGAATTGGGTGGCAGACCCATGGATGTAGGTCAGCAACACTATCTGCTGATACTCAATGCAGCCATGCACAGTTGCACTCCCATAGTGACAGTACATCCAGTGCTACAGAGGGGAGTGTGCTGTCCACACCATGACGTGGCAGGCCATGGGCATGTGGTCCTGGGTGTTACCATGGGGGACACAGTCCCAGCAGACAGCAGTCACTGTCAGGTACTAGCACCACATCTAACCTTGTGCCTGGTGGTGCCAGTGCAACTCCTGGTAGAGACAGTTCCTGTGTTCAGGGCTGGAGACAGTCACATCTGTCTAATATACACATGTGTAGGGGTAGCACTGAGCTTGACTGTGTGCACGCACACATTCCCACACCACTGTCACATGCAGGTCACCTACAGACACACATGGCACATCTCCATAGTCCATTTAACTTGCTCCCCTTCCTGACTCACACATATGCTGTCAACTGTTTGTGCTAGCCTAAGCCTCCAGCACCCCCACACATCACCATGTACAAGTTATGATACCTGTGCCACATCCCTGTCATCCTTCCCATTGATGTAAGGAAATGAAGCTATGTGTCTGATGCATAGAGTGAATATATTACTTGACATGTACTTGTGTAATGCACTATTGTTTTGCCATGCCAATTGTATTGGTCACCAACATGCACTGTTTGCTGCCATGTGTCATACATAAGCAACATAGTTTTGTGGACCTTATGTTCTATGATGTTGTACTGGTGGTATTGTTACACAATGACAGATATGTCACAGACATGTGCATGTTTCTGTTCCAGGAGTCTGAGTGGATAACCTATCGACACACAGAGACACTGTAGGTCCTTCCTGAGTGATTGGTTACCTGTGATGCAGTGTACCCACTTAATATATCATTGACATCGTTTAATGGCCCTAGTTGAAGTTATGCAAGGCTTAACACAAATTAATACATCATTGACCTTTTAGATACTCTGAATACTGAGGTGCACCATGCAGGCATATGACCCACAGGTAAACACTGCTTAGCAGTCAGTGTACCCCCCCAAACTTCCATGCTCAGCACAGCGGCATGCTACAAACACACATAAACTTACACCCTGTAGGTAAACAATACTTAGATATCAGTGCACACACCCTCCAGGCTTCCATGCTCAGCATGGCGGTGTGCCATACAAACAGGTGCAGCTAAGGTCTAATCAGCTTAGAAGTTAATGGACACACCCTTTCTTGATGTCAGCTACCTCCTGTGTGGACATCAACATGGTTCTCTGCCTACATGGAGGGGACACGGTTACGTCATGATGCTATTCTCCACCTCATTTGCATAGGGATCTGTGCTTACAACCTGGATACAACACACTTCTAAGCCTTTCCACATTAGCAACAGCTCCAATGCACCATTGTAGATACTGCACACAGGGTCTTGTAATACATTTCTATTCCATGATATTAATATTTGATTTTTCCACATTTTTTAAATTTTATTTTATATAAAGCATGTTTATGCACTGTGGTGACCATGCAAACATGCCAGGATTATTAAAAATATATTTTAACATATTTACTGTAACTAATGGAACACACAGAGGATAGTTCTGCTCATATCTGTGTCCTATGTCATTTCTGTCTATTTACCTACATTTTTACAGCCCCTTTTGTCTGTCTACAGTCCTTTACATGGAATTTTTCCATGTACACTATGGACACTAACACGGGGTCTGCAGGGCTGCCTACCTGCTTGCTGGATCACTTTACCTGCCTTGTTTGCATGAGATTCACCTGCTTATGGGGTGCTGCTTTGCATGCCACAGAGGTTTCTGTGTTGGCACTCTCATGCACGCCGCTCAGCAGCACTTACTGAATCTAAATTTGTTTGCGACCATGTTAGCAGTACGGAGCACTACCTACATGGAAAAAAAACATATAGGCTTCATCAAATAGTCTTGCAATACATACTAGTATAATATTGTCTATTGTCTTCCTCTCCAATTGTAGTCATTTATTGTGTTGTTAATATTTTAGTTATTACTGTATCTGCATTAGTCTCACTGTCATTCAAACTATGTGTTCATTGTTATGTCTTGCACAGGGACCAAAGCAATGTAACTTCGTTCAGCTTGCACTGATATCTGATCGACAATAAAGTTTACTTTGACTTAGACTTTGATTTTGACTTTAAAGAGAAAAGTTATTGCTATTTTACACTGGAATTTCCTATTATTTGAATTTAGCAAAGCTTGTGACTGGGAGATCTAGACATACACACAGACACCTCATTTATTTAATTTATTCCTTTTTCTTCAGTCAAAATTAACACATTTTGTTTTACATTTTGAAACAGAAAATGTATGATTACAGTAGATGCAACATATTTCTTACACATCTTTTTACAATAAACATCTAATAACATAATCCTGCATTTGAGGTTAGTTTTGCTGCTGAAGTGTCACCATCTTACACATGTATGCATGCTGGCACAAGTGTTACCGACATACGTGGACTCAGAGACACACACACACACACACACACACACACACACACACACACACACACACACACACACACACACACACACACACACACACACACACACACACACACACACACACACACACACACACACACACACACACACACACACACACACACAAACATACACACATATGCAGGCACACTTAACAGATGCACATTGAACCTGACATTTTCATTGCAGATTCCATGATGTTCTCTAGCACTGTAATATTTATGGAATTATATAAAATGTACATTTTGAAAATAAAAGAAGAACCCATACTATATAACACAGCTGGTCTAGTGTCAACTTTAATTATAGGATAAAAGCACGGAAGTAAGGCAAACTTAGAAAAAAACAGAAAATGCATTTATATGCTAAATGAATAAAGGTCACTGATGACAACAGCAGTTAGAATCCTCAGCACAGACTTCAAATCGCAACATGATTAACATATTTTTAAAAAGCTCATAATAACTTGATATTAAAAGGCTGTCAGTTAAAAATGCTTTATGGAAAGCACATAATAAGCTTGAGAAAAAGTTAAAGGATACATTTAATAACGTCTTTCAATAAAGCCTTGATTACCCAACATATTTTCTGGAAATAGGAAATAGCTAAGAAAATCAGATAAACTATGGAGTCATACACATTCTTATTACTCGCATGAGAATAAATGAAACAAAAAACATTTAATTAATTACTGTGCTAGGCCAGACAAACGACAGACTTCCTTTCAGTGCTCGTTCTACAGCTGGGGGTTGACAGCAGCATCTGCACCACTCCAAGATGTAACAGAAATTGCTTAAAGGCAGAATCTACGAATTTATTCATGAATCCCCAGTAATCCCAAGCATAACATATTAAATATCAATGTCACTGTGTAACAAAACAAAAAGGCTTTTGCATATCATAAATGCTTTCTGGAATTTCTACAGGCAATATATTATGAACTTGTAGGTTATATAATTTGTATCTGTCTATTTGTCTGTCTATCTATCCTTCTGTCTACCAGCTCATTTGTCTTTCAGAACCACATGAAACTAAACCAGATAATGCATCTCAGTTCCACAGTATTCATGCAAACATGACTAGCTTAAATTCGACTTGTGTTTGAAGGAATGAGCATGAAGAGTGTGTCGGACTCAGTTATGTCTATGATGGTGGGGTAACAAACAACCCTAATGAAGAAGACTTCATCCTGTGTACCACCATACTTAATATAGCCAGCTCTATGGTTTGTACGTCTTGAAGAAAGACGATTTTCCCTTGCAGTGACCCGTTAGAAAAGAGTGCAGTTCCACACTCAGAAATGTGCACAGTGAGGATATTTGTACTTATTATATAGTACAATATTTTCTCCTTGGCTTGGGCTTACATATCATGTTGTACCAGTGAAAGGGATTTGCACCTGTAGGCTAAACAAATTAGCCTGGAATACTACTATACAATAGATATATATTAAAAGGGTTTTCTGTTTAAAAAAGAGGCAAATGAATTGCTGTCTGTTACAAAAGATGCAAAATAAATAATACTGTTCAGCACATACCTCTCAACTATGATTTTTGCCTCATTTATTTGCCCTGTCCCTCATAAAATCTTTGATTTCCTGGTAAATTGCGCAGGATTAAAGTCTGTCAATAATGCCATATATTGCTCCATACTTCTGTTTCTACAGAAAATGCATGTTGATACAAAACTAGTTCTATTCACTGTTTTAAGTGTATTAGAATAATATTTAAAAATTGTCTCAGATTTTGGGCCTCTTTCTCCTCATTATTTTTGGCTTAATCTCTGATTTTTGAGCAAAGATGTTAAGACCTAGCCTTCTGCAAGAATAGTTTCACTCTGAAGAATGCCTTTATCTGGAATGTCACATCCTGAAACATTGCAGGTAGCCTCTGTTCAGTTATTTCCTTCTTTCCCCAACAACTGTCTGCCTCACTGAACCAATGGCTCTACTTCCTGCATCTAAATGATCCATTTAGTCATTCACTCACTGAAGGATGGTAGCAAGACCACCAGAAAGGCACAGCCTTCTCCAACATGGGATGCTATACACAAGGCAACACTCAAAATAGGCTGAGAGCCCTGTTACACATTTTCCCCATTTTTAGGTGCTCCCCAGCTTGCTCAAACCTGGATAACAAACTAGACAGCCTACTGTCAGAGGAAAAGCCCACTAGCCCATCCATTCCTGATAAAAGTTGATCACCTCCTACAGTGTGCGGTGAAAGTCGGATCATCCAGTCAGTCAGTCTGTCAGAGTGATCCTGCACGTAACTTTTGGCAGGCAGCTTAAGCTTTTCTTGAGGAACTGTATGTGTGCTTTCTTCCATACATGTTTCACTGGCTGAGGGGCTGCAATTATGACAGCTCAGTCCTGCTAGGGTTTTATACTGCCAACAATCATCTCTTCTCGAGTAGGTGTGACTACTGCAGTGAGCCAAGTCACCTCCCTCCACCTTCAAGATGGAAAATTCTCCTGCAGCTGTTAATTTCCATTCTCCCACATTGGCTACTTAGCAACTGTGCTGCCGGTTTCACATAAGGGAATTACTTCTGGCCACATGGCCAGGATTCAGTTGTCCCTTTCTTATTAGTACTTCATCCCAGTTTTCACCCATCCTATATATCCTTAAATTCTTTAACCGGTACATTCTCTATACTGCCTCTGACATTGTTGACAAGACACCATCAACCTCTGTAAAATAGCATTTTCTTAATTTAGCCTGAATCTTCATACTTCTAGCTACCACATATGTTGCCTGCAATGTCATTCTTTTTCTTTTCTAGCTGCATTTGTCTCTCTGGTGTACATCTGTCTATTAAACCACAGTGTTTCCTGGCAGACAAAGTCTTCCTGACCAAGCTAGTCATTATTTTTTCTCCCAGATATATTTAAATTCATTGCTAAACCATTTCTACATGTTTCTTTCTTTCTTCTATCTAAAAACTATCTAAAAAATGCATGGCTCTGCTCATGTTCTACACTAGGTTAATCAATTAGCACTTTAATTTGTAACTTTATCAGCATAATTTCTTGCCCCTTTTACCTATACCTTGCACTACTATTATCACTATACAGTCTCCTAACTTTTCTTATTCCCTTTAGCTTCTTCACTATCCATACCCCACATTTTACTAATAAACACATAGGTTTCTGACTTTTACATTCCCTCTCCTGTAATGTCCTTCCTCTCTCAATCTTGTTATTGAAGACATGGTTACTATGTACATTATAATAAACAAAGTTAGTTAACTATCAAGCAGAATCATACTGATATGAATAATATGATTGTAAAGACCACTTGTCTCATGTACATAGTCTCCTTAGTAATATCTAATGTCAAAATAAACAAAACCTAGCAGAAACCACAATAACGCCAAAAAGGTGAAACCGGACAAGTACAGCACAGGCACGGACTGTTTATTTAATAAGCGCTTTCGGCCAAGGAGATCCCTCAGCGTTCTTCAGACTTATACAACAGAAATACTCACAGCTACACTTTTAAACATGAAAAATTAAGGCATTTAAGGTAAATTAATTGATTATCTTCAAGCCCAGATTTTAAGGGGCTAGTAACCCACAATATCATAACTCCAATGTTCTATTAACTATTAAAACATTTTTAAAAGCTAAAAATGTTATAAAAAACATTAAAATCTGGGCTTGAAGTTAATCAATTAATTTACCTTAATTGCCTTAATTTTTCATGTTTAAAAGTGTAGCTGTGAGTATTTCTGTTGTATAAGTCTGAAGAAAGCTGAGGGATCTCCTTGGCCGAAAGCGCTTATTAAATAAACAGTCCGTGCCTGTTCTGTACTTGTCTGGTTTCACCTTTTTGGCGTTAATATCTAATGTCTGTAAGTATTGTGTAAGAATGTTAGGAATCTGCATTTTTATGTTAATTGATACTAAAATTTAATATAAAAGTAGTTCATTTGTTTTACTTTTTTTGTCTGATGAAGTGGTGGTGAACACTGCGAAAGTGCTAACTTTTAATAAAACCTGTGGATTTTACAAATGCTGAGCCTTGCCTTTCTGCCTGTTACTAGCTGTGGTTTTGCATGGAATTTTGTTTGGGTCTGCTGCTGGAATACACTCACTGCTTTTGGGTTCTCTTATTGTGTAAGTATGTTTCATGTAATATAAGTAAAAATGATGTGTTAGGTATTATTGTATATTCTTTCTTGTATGTGAAAATGTTCATTGTTGCTCTGTAATAAGCTAATGTAATATATTAATTGTCTCTGGAGCTTTTCTGCCTGGGTCTCCATTGAAAATGGGCACCCACCAAGCCGGACTTTTCTGGTTAAGAAATGTGAAATAAATGAATAAATAAAGAAATAAAGAAATAAATTTACTTTATGTCAACCTAATGCATTCGTAAACAGAAATCATCGTTTCCACTTCCTTTACCTCTCCCAATGCCAAGCCCATCAATCAATCAATCAATCAATCAATCAATCAATCAATCAATCAATCAATCAATCAATCTCTTATGCCAGCTGCTCTACCCATCATTATGACTTTGTTACATTTTTTCTGCTTCCTTGTTTCATTGCATGCCTTCATGAAATGGACAAACTCTTAAATGCAGTTATTCACAATGTAAATTGGATGATAACCTTGCATTGCCTGAGTCTACACTCCTAGCTATGTAAAATATTCATCATTTAAATGTGACATTAGCAAGAATTCCCATATTCCTGAGTTAGTATAAGCTTAGGTACATGTAAAAGACCCCATGGCACTTATAGAAAAGAGTAAGGGAATTGCCACTGTCCCCTCGCTAAATTTCCCCTAATCAGTATAAAAATCACTTAAGCTTTCCCCTGGAAAGAAGAAACTGGCTTAGTGGGATAGATAGATAAGTAGATCAATTGATAGATTAGATAGATAGATAGATAGATAGATAGATAGATAGATAGATAGATAGATGGACAAATACAAATAACACAAAATAAAATAGTCATAGGACTGAAATCTAGCGGCCTGTTTATTACTTCATTTAATTGTCCCTTTCATTTCTATCATCTATTTGGGGTTAAGTAATTACTTACCTATCTTCTAAACCCTTTGGGACCAACCCCTATTTTTAACCTCTTATCCAACATTCTGTGTATTACTATGCCAAGGGCCTTAAAGTGCTGAAGATATACCATATCCTGAGGAATCTTTCTGGGATTCATGACAAAAATGAAATAAATATAGGTCTACCTTGTTTTATTAAAGTTTCAAAACTTCAAAACCCACATGGGTGAGACCACGATTGAAGTTTTGAAACTTTCAGCACTTTGAATTGAGATTGCCGTACAGTGTGGAACTGGAGATTTACTGTTTTCCCTCACTGTAGTGTGATCTCGGAGTTGATATATTTAAGTAGCAGGGGGTGTGAAGCTTTTTGTTTAGAGTTAGTTGTAGTTTCAAAACTTCGATCATATGGTCTTGGCCATATGGGTTTTAAAGTTTTGAAATTTTGATAAAATAACATAGAACCATAAATATCCCATATAAATAAATGTATGTATATATATATATATATATATATATATATATATATATATATATATATATATATATATATATATATATACATATATATATATATCTATATATATGTTCCCTTCAGAATCTCAAACTCCTGAAATCTCAAAATTTATATGGTCCATATGATCGAGGTTTCAGAATTTAGAAATTCTGAACTAGGATCTGCATACAGCGTGAAACAGGAGATTTCCCTTTTGCTCGCTTTAATGCAATCTCGAAGTTGGTATATTTAAGTGGCGGGGGTGCACCCCTGCAGAAATGTTTATATAGTTTTTTTTTAAATTTGTTTTGGAATTTCGATAATCTGAAACATCGATCATATGGTCTCGATCATATGACATTCCATGTTTCGGGATTTGAAGAGTCCGAAGGTGAATATATATATATATATATATATATATATATATATATATATATACAATACACACACACACACACACACATATCAACAGAGAAAAGTGCAGTCAGTCAGTAAACTGTGACAACTTTCTGTAAGACATTTAAATATTTTTCTGAACTTAATTTCAGATCTCTGTACCACAGAGTAGTACTGGGAGATCAATTTTAATACATATTTAATATTATTTACACATTACTAATCACAATTTTCTGTGTCAGCTTTTATATCATTACAGTTCTACCTTGCTCTCATTTTTTTTTTTTTGACCACTGCATTTGAGATATAATCTTCTTAGTGGGTCAGGATTAAACTATAAGAATTCTACTGTATGAAACCATGATGTTGCCCATCTGAAAGAAAATTAGCATTTGTGAATTACAGCAGCCTGTCCCTGAAGAATCTTTTGTATAACCTGTCATAGGTTCATTGGTTCATAGGAAGTTAATAGGCTAATGGCCCTAGGCCCTTTAAAAGCCTAACCATGTTATACCTGTGTTCCCTAACTAACATTGGTTAGATAGCTGCTATTCTCAGAGAGAGTCTGTGATCAATACAAGCTACCCCTGTCCATGAGGGACATGGGTGTCACTCCTGGAGTGAACTTGCAGTCTCTCGTCCAATTTTCTAGGTTGCACTTGAATAGAGTCATTGAGGAGCTTTACTTTATGTGAATTGGGAGTTTATTCCAGTGGAGAGGCAATCTAAAGAAGATATAGCTGTCTCTCTAGCATGATTCATGATATATGAATTGGGTTTAATAGCAGTCATTAGTAATTTCTAAAGGAGGTTATGTATGCATAAAAAGGGATTAATGCCAGCTTTCATGCAGGCTGAATTAGCTTGCAGAAGGGGTTATTTAATTATAGAATGGGATACCAGATAATTTAAGATGACTTGAAATAGTGCAAAATAATAACTTGACACCTACGTGGGTATACATTTGATGTCTGATCTTGTTTATTTCACATGAGTAGCCATCCTATCTTGCCTAAACATTTTGTATTTAGAAGTATTTAGTCACTTTACTTCAGCTGCTCAAAATAAAAGGAGACAAAGTCCAACTTACCAATTCCATACTACCCAAACTGGAGACCAAGTCCATCATACCAAATTATTTCTCACCATGAATATCTTCAACCAACTACAGCATGCTAAAATTCAGTGATTTAGTCAATGACTAATAATAAAATCATGTTATAAGTCAATCTTTAACTAAGGTTTTTTTCCTACAACCCATAGTGAGTTTTTATGACAACTATGATATCATATCTAATTGAAGATGAAGAGATAAAATGTCTCCATATTCCCTGTGCGTCTGTGGTCTTGGAGATTTGGTACAAGAGGTAGGGGTAATGCAGGTAAAGGAGGTCATGCTGTTTGCACAGGAGGAACTGATGTAAGTGAGATGTTGGGAGTTTAGGGCAATCGGTTTACTGCCAATGTCTTATTCTGATGTTGTACAGTAACTATTATGCTGTAGTAGCTACAGATTCTCAAGTCTAAAGACAGGGCTTTATTTTTTGTTCTTGAGGGGTGGGGTGCGAAAGCAGGGGACTGCACTGGGTGCTAGTATATTCAGCTACACCTCTGGAATTGCTATAGTATCTGTCCATCTATATAAATATATAGGGTTTACTATCCAAATGTTGCCATTAAAAAGAAGTTGCTGTATGTAACATCGAAGGAAAGAGCAAAAGTAAAAATATATGTCAGAACATAATGTCGAATCTGCTAAATTAATTCTGCAGATTTGCCACTTTTTGCCAAATAGAGCACGTGGTGTCCATATAGGTGCTCAGGTAAATGAAACACCTACACCTCACATCATGTTTTTGCAGAGGGGCAAGCCCCTGCACCCACCTGTGGGGGGCTCTGCTCCCACACCCCCCTGCTAACTATATATTACAACT
>NC_056737.1:1857566057-1857601057 GCF_019279795.1 Protopterus annectens
TGGACATCGTTTAGTGGTTGCTAAGGGAGGAAGCTGAGTCTAAGACATGTAACTAAGCATTAGTAGGCAATCTGATGTAAATGAGTGTTAGGATACTGAATCCCACTGTCACATAGCAAATGAGCACAATCTGAGTAGTGTAAGAGTTACATAAGGGGGAGGAACAGAGTAGGAAATAGGTGACATCACAGGGGGGAATGGCAGAAAGAAATGCAGTTCATTGGAGGTCAGTGATACATGACAGATGTCAGACACATATCATGGAAAGAGGAGTGCCACAAGCTAAGCATGGGAAAGTCAAGAAATGGAAGGTGTACACAGTTGCTTACACCAAAGTTTCTTGCTGGGCCTGCATGCGCACGTGTGCGCGCCATGAGGCGCGAGTAGGGCAGTGTGCGCCCGAGTAAGGCAGACTGAGCATGTGGGAGCCTGTTGGCAGACTTGTAAGACTGTTTGCACTGGTGTGCACGTGTTTTAACCCGGATAAGAATATTCTAAACTGTGTAAGCCTGTGTGTGCACGTGTAAGCTACTGTGAGCGTGTTTTTGCTGGTATGCGCATTGCTCCCCCCTGAGGAAACAGTGAGGAAAAAGGAAGCAACAGAATTAGTAGGAAACTAGCAGGGAATACTGCTGGAGCTAGCAGGTGAAAACAATTAGAAGCAGGCAATTACACAGGCAGAATAGTAGACCAGCCAAGCACTTAAAACTCTGCAAACAGCAGTGCAGGATGTTTCTCTCAAGAGACACTGCAAGACAGGAGTAAGCTATTAGAAGTGAAAACTGAAAAAGCTGAACTCAGAGCAGAAATGCTAGGGGCTGCCATAGCTGTCATAAGGAGACATAGGCGACTTTCTGAGGGTGATGACAATGCAAATGGTGCCAGACAACCCACAGTGAGGAGACGGAGAAGAGTGTACAGGCCCAGGGTCACGTACCACGGGTTACATGAGCTGGAGATAGTGGAGCGCTATAGAGTGGACAGAGACCTCCTGCAGCAAATTGTTGAGCTGTGCAGGCCATGCCTCACACACAGAACCAGCAGAGGGGAACCCATCCCAGTGGAAACCAAGGTATGTGTTGGCCTAAGAATACTAGCAACAGGTACCTTCCAGAGACCAACTGGTGATATGATGGGGATATCACAGGCATCAGCCTCCAGGGTACTGCACCAGTTCCTGGATGCCATGTCAGCACATGTCGGTGATCATGTATATTTCCCCAATGCCTGTGAGATATTGGCCAGCAATATGAGTCTCTTCCAGCAAATAGCGGATTACCCTGAGGTAGTGGGTGCAATAGACTGCACGCACATACGCATCAAAGCACCAGCCGGTGAGCGGGGTAGGGCCTACATTAACCACAAGGGCTTCCCCTCCATCAACTGCCAGGTCGTGTGTGATGCCCAGGGCATAATAATGAATGTGTGTGCTGGCTGCCCTTGGAGCTACCATGATTCCCATATCTGGCATTAACGCAGCTGTACCAGACATTTGCCAATGGGGACATCCCACATGGACACCTCGTGGGGGATGCAGATTATGCACTGGAGCCGGGGCTGATGACACCCATCAGAAATGCACACACACCTGAACAGGAACACCATAATGATGCACACGCACAAACATGTAATGTAATAGAGAGTGTGTTTGGGCTGCTCAAGTCACCGTTCCGGTGTCTCGACACATCTGGTGGAGCCTTGCAGTACTCACCAACTACATGTACCCAAAATGTCATGGTATGTGCTATGCTACATAATATGATCTTGTGAAAACAGCTGCAGCAGGACCAGCATTTTGCTGGGCCAAACAGCCCCCCACCATTGCCAAGGCCATCACAGGCAGAGCGTGACTCGGAGGAGGAACAACGTGAGCCTGCCCCAGTAGGCAGAAGGAGGCGTTCCCAGTATGCCCTGGCCTTGGCAAAGAGGTAACGCATAGCACATACACTGGCTCAGTAGGAACCCTGGGAATGATACCCCTCTCTGACTCACTCATATAATAACAGGGATGCCTAAAATGACATAACCTGCTCTCAAACATGTAGAGGGAGTGTAGTATGTGCATCTGACAGAAGCAGCCCTGAAGCACCACCTGAGGCATGAATGCCATGTGTTAAGCAATGTAACACCATGTAGTATATGCAAACTTGATGACCCTGACTAATATCCTACCCTCACCAAGCATGATGCCACAATATGACGATGTGATGATCAATTGCAATAATTGGCTGAAGTATTGCTGTTAGTCAAAGGGGATCCAATGTGTGCCAGCCTGGGATGACATTCTGAGCATGACATGATGCTCCTGCTAGGGGTGGTGTGCACCTATCAGTCCTGGCCTTATTGATACTGGCAAAGGCTGTTGTTACCCACAGCGTGCCTTGAATAGGTAAGGCTCAAAACACAAACCCACCTCCATAATTATCACAAGGGATAAGATCCTAGATGTAATGCTACCCAAAGCCAGAAGTCTAAACAGCAAGATGCATGCAGTCTAAACTCCCCCAGTATGGAGAATGTTGATATCTGTCCTGTAACAGAAAACTGGGTCAAGGCTCACAACAGCACCCTAACACTACCAGGTTACACCTCATACTGTGCTGTACAGCCACAAAACATGGAACAAGCTACAAAAGGAGGGTGACTAGCAATAATTGTCAAGGATAACCACACCCCCATGTTGATACCACAACAAGAAGCAGCATGGGCTAGCCATGGTCAAGTAACAGTGGCTAAAACTGCTGCCCAGTTTATAGCCTGCTACAGACTACCATCCTAACACCAGGAACTGCATTTGGCCTATGTTGGAATACATGAATATATCAAGCCCTCCAAACCACATTATATTGGGTGACTGAAAATACCCAAACATAGACTGGGAGCATTATACTAGCTCCAACACTGTAGGATAAAAGTTCCCAGAATCCATAAACCAAAATGCCCAGGAACAACGTACCACTCCCACAAGAGGGGTAAGCATACTGGATGTGATAATCAGCAACATGGGTACTGGATGGCATGAGAAGTGTATCCCTCACTGGTAAGACCAGACCATAGAGTAATCACACCGGATATACACATCCTGACCACAGTCCCTGGCCAGAAAATCACAGTGAAAAACATGTGTAAAGCAAAAGTTGCACTCCTCCAAACTGATGTGGAATCCATTAAAGGCCCTGTGCAGGTGCAAAATATGGGCCACACCTCAGAACCTGTTATACAGACATTCCATGAACACTGCCAGGAATGCATGGATTATGCAATCTCAAATAAAACCAAGACACAATGCCATACACGCAGGCATCTGGCATGGTGGACTCCAGCCATTACCAAACCATGCAAGAGAATGAGGAAGCTACTACATGATAGAGAAAACATAAAAAGGGAAGTAATCACTGATCAGTAGTATAGCAATAAAATATGTCCACACATACAATCCACTACAGCCATCTACAACAAGTTGAATCTGTGAATCTTGAGGCAATGTTACACCTGCCCCATGTACACGGACAACACTCACCTCCCCCTAAGAAATACAAATATATGTGAGAGATGCAACCATTTAGCCAAACCGGAGGCTGAGCTCTCTCAACTCAGTACTGTCAAAACTAGTCAGGAGGAGAAGGTAACCACACACACCACAAACCCAGTCTCACATAGACCTATCACAACTGCAAACCAAAGACATAAACAGAGAAAAACATTCCCGGAGGCCCTAATTACAAACACACCACATCAACAGAGGCCTCCAAAGCAGACACCCAAGCAACCACTACCTCCAAACATAGCACATGCAACACATAGTACACAAAGCTGGTGTGCCAAACAGTCACAGGCCAGAAGGAGAAACAACATGCCTGATACAGTTGTAATAGGTGACTCCATAGTCAGACACACTGCTGTCCCACTCACCAGACTGAACAAGGGAAAGGGTACAGTAAGCTGCCTGTAGGCTGCTACAATACGCCACATAAGACAAGTACGCAGGTCACCCCAAAGCAAGTAGAAATATGATGCAGTCATTGTCCATGCTGGCGTGAATGACCTGAGATGTACCTCCCCAGACTACATGAAAAGAGACATAGATGAGCTCTCTGATTATGTAGTCCAGGCCGTTATGACACTGACCGTGTGCAGCATCCTACCCTCACCAAGAATGATGCCACAGTACAAACACAGAATGATCAGCTTTAACAAGTGGCACAATTACTTGTGTCATTCCAAGGGGATCCAATGTCTGTCTGCTTGGGATGTCATGCTTGAGAAGCCACACTGCTGTGCCAGGGATGGCTTGCACCTGTTACCCCTGGGCATCTGGATATTGGATAAGGCTCTTGCCACCTCCATAGAGCCTTTCGTAGGCAAGGCTGAAAAGACTAACCCACCTCCCTAGAAAACATAAGTGGAAAGAAACATAAGGGTAATGCTGCCCAATGCAAGACATGTAAACCTCAACATGCATGCTCCTGAGGCCCTCCCCAGTATGGAGAACATCGATGTTCGTGCAGTGACAGAAACCTGCAGCAAGGCTCCTGACAGTACACCAGCACTACCAGGTTATACCTCATATCATGTGTTATGGCCCCAAAACCTGGACCAAAACATAAAAGGAGGGGGAGTATCCATATTCAGCACAGACACCCACACGTCCAGGTAACTGACAATGCACGAAGCATCGGAGACCACCCATGTGTAACTAACCATAGGCAAAACTGCTGTACAGTCTGTAGCATGCTACAGACTACACTCTCACACACAGGAACCCCACTCAGCTGTCCTGAAGACAGTGGACAGTATGAATGTCTCACCAAATACCAAACAAGGTACTCACAAGTTACCACATAGGTGGTAATCCATTATGTATGGAAGGAGTAATCAGGGACCTAGGGACACAAGTAGACAGTAACCTGTCATGTGACACTCACACTGCCAACGTGGCTAGAAAGACTGTCTATATTGGACACCGTATCATGAAAGGATTCACATCTACATCAACAGAGGTCATTGTGCCCCTATACTGTTCTCTTATCAGACCCATAATCTAGTACAATGCCTCATTTGGGATGTACCTTACCCGACACCTGCAGCAGTTAGAAAGACCTCAAAGATACCTCACCAAGAGGATAAAGGGTCTCAAATATTTGTCATATGCTGTCTGGCTGTAGACACCCCAGCTGTATGCAGTCACATACTGCCTACGCAGAGGCGTTGCATGCCTGTTGTACAAGGTCATGTCCAACACAGGAGTAATGGACATGCTCCACCCCAGAAAACCCAAATCCATCGAAGCTGTGAGAGTGAGAGATGTCAACCTCAACACATAATGAAATAGGATGTGCTGGAGGGACATATACATAACCCAGAGGCTCCTTACACCCTGGAACGGAATCCCACTCCATGTTAGGCAGAGCCCCTCAGTGACTCTTTTCAAAAGGAATCTTGCCAAGTGGATGGATGATCGTAGAGGTACACTGGAGGTCTTCACTGTGTCACATCCAGACAGAGGCACAGTAAAGTAAATCATAAATGGCCATAATATTCACATAGCAAGGGGTGGTGAAAGCCACACACACTCTGGCTAGGCTTAGAAATGCCCTAGGGCGGATAGCCTAGTATGAACCTATGAACCTATGAAGATACAAATTGTACAGGACACTAAGGATAATCACAAGGCTTTCTTAACTGATGGTAGGAACCTTGTTGGGAATTCACAGATATGCTCTGAATCACTCAAATATTGCAAACAACATACCAAACACACACACATATTGCCAACATCCAACCTGACAGGTGCAGTGCAACCCCCTCAAAATGCAAAATATCTATCCCAGCAGAGTGCTGGCCCCCTGACATTGCAGATGCTGAGGTAACAGCCAGCATCTACAAAGCAAAACACACAGCATCAATGGTATGAGACGGTGTCCTGGGCTGAGTCCAACATGGACTCCAAGAAGAATGGAATGCCAAATAACCCTACTGCTCAATGTCAGCCTTACCACAGGATATGTACACAAAGAGCAGAGTACAACAACAGTGGTCCTTCTCTACAAAGGTGTTGCGTGAATGGATACTGCAAACTACCACCCCAAAATGCTGACAAGCTTGGTCTGCAAAGCTATGGAAAGGATCAGCATGTACCTCAGACATAAAGATATTGGGGACCTACTGACACTGGACCCTACTCAGTGTGGCTTTCTTAAGTGCAGATCCTGCCCCTTAAACGTTTGACTCATTTGAAACAGTCATTAAGGTCATTGATAAGTGGAATGTGGTCCACACAGCCTAGCCGGACCTTGCAAAAGGCTTCCATACAATACCCCACGTGTTCATTATAGATAAGCTCACCAGCTTAAATATAAACCCCTATGTCAGTAGAGGGGTTGCAAACCAGACCAAGGACAGAACTGACATGGTCAGAAATGCTGCAGCCATGTCAGACTACAAACCAGATACAACTGGCATCCCACAAGGCTCGGTCCTGGGACCCCCCTTGTTTGGTATATATGTCCCATAGGTACAGGCCAACATGGAAGGACTGTGTCTGAACAAGTTTGCAGAGGACTACAAACTGGCCACCATATCTGACCCTCCAGCTGACACAAGCATCCCACAAAAGAGCCACATAGAAACAGACAACTGGTGCCATAGCCATGTCAGCAAGCTAATTGCAGAAAAGTGTATAGTCAACCCCTGTGGATATACAGTAAGTGCCCACCAATTACCACATAGGTGTTAACCCATTAAGTACGTAAGATGTAATAAGAGACCTGGGGCCACAAGTTGATAGATATCTTGCATTGGACAAGCATGTGGCTGTAGTGGTTACAGAAACATACCATATACCCACCTAATCATGAAGGTAGTGAGATCTAGATCAGTAGGGTGTGTGGAATTACGTGTGTGAGAGAACTGACCCTTTTGGCAACCAGTACAACACACCAGCTGTTGCATATTCCAATCTCTACACAGAGATGATGTCAGCACCCTACAAGTACAGCAGAAGAGGGCAAATCTCCCAGTAATACAAATAGCATGCTCTGCTACTGCATCTCTCACTACTGTCATAGCACAGTTAGTTATGGCTTTGAATTCCACACATGCCACATGTGCTTTTATCACACAGAATGCCCATGTGTGTGGGTTGTTGTTCACAATAATGCATGACATCGATTAAACCAGTAATGGCAATGGACACAGATGATGTATGTGTGTGCCAAATACACATATGTACCTGTGACCTTCAATAGTTCCCATGTCTGACACCTGCCACATGTGAATACATGGTATTTGCACTGGATAACATTATGACTGTGGTCTTCTGTGTGGGTGCTGCATGTGGTATGTGTATATACAGTGTGAGTTCTATATGGTATCATCCTAGCAGCGAGGGATACACATCTGGTCTGGGGCATATAGTCTACATGTTGTTGATGAACAGGTGCTGCATGTTTTCATCTGTTGTGGGAGTGGTAACAAGTTTTTCCATAGCAATGCAGTGACTACATGCTAGGAACCTTTCAGCTAGGGTGTTGTAGCTACAGTAATTCATCAGCATTCAGTAATACTTCAGCATTCTTGGTAAGGGTATGATGCCAACCAAGGTCAGGGTCATACCAGCCTGTGCCACATGCTCAGAGAGCCCGTCTATGTTCCCTATCATGTAGTCCTGGGAGGTACATCACAGGTCAGCCATAGTGGCATGGACAATGACTGAGTCATATGTGTCCATGCCTCTGACTGACCTGTATGCTTGTGTTATGTGGTGGACCATAGTGCCCCACCTGCATATCACTGTGAACTTCACCTCATCCAGCCTGGTGAGTAGGACCTCACTGTACCGGACAATAAAGGTACCTAACACAACTGTAGCAGGTGTGTTGTCTAGCCGTACAGGCTGTGACTGTTTGGCACACAGGATTTGTGTGCTATGTGTTGCACGTGCTGTGTTTCCGCTTCGTATGCCTGTGTGTCAGCTGTGGAGGTGTCTGCTGCTCAGGCAGGATGCTATTCTGAGGCTCCACGAATGCCCCAGTGTGTTCACGTGTTTGGATTGTTGTCAGTGTAGGTCTACATCAGACTGGTACTGTAGTCACTGTAGTATTTCATGCCACCTGGCAGGCTATGCCAGTACTGGGTTCAGAGTGCTTAATCCCCAGTTTGGCTATGTGGTTGCATCTCACACATGTGTTGTACATCCATGTGTAGGGGAGAGGGTTGACTGTGTATATGTGGCAGCTGTGACATTGCCACATGACTCACATATTCCACAACTGTACCATAGAGGTGACTGACAAGTGACCTTTGTACATGCTACCATAGTATTGTGATTGCCATGGTGATTAACAGCACATAGGGCCAATGGGGAACAAGGTACAGAAGGTGAGTATGTGAGGGTGTAGTGCCTGTGATTAGTTAGCACTGGCATATATGACTGCTCACGTGGTCAAATGCCAGGAAAGTCATATGCAATGTGTCACAGGCAACGTACATGCGAACAGGACAAACAGTGACATTCTGTCAAGTGAGACATGGACATACATATAGTAAGCTATGCAGATGTCACTAGGAGTCCACAGAAGCTCTGTAAATCTGCATTGCAGGTGGGATCAGTGTTCCAGGGTAACTGCAAGCAAACATGCATGCAAACAAAGCTACAGTAAGCAGAGCTGTATGTAGTCCATTGTACAACAAACAAGCTGTACCACTTCCAGTAGGTCACAGTGCAAATATGCAGGCACTATACACATGTACATGGAAATACACAGGTCAGATGGCCAGGGTCCAGTCTCAGCATACACAAGTGTACAGACTATGTACCGTCAGGATGTACAATGACCGGATGGAAACCCAGGTGCTCATACCTGCAGTAATACACATGTCAAATAACAGACACTGAGCCTTCACTCAGTGGTTCCATACTTAGTAGGATGTAAGCTACTTGTCCTGCCACCACAGTATCCCTGACATTTATGGGGACTCTGCCTCCTGTGAAAGTTAGTTTTGTGTGGTGGGGCTGTCTAGCATGGTATGAGATGTGAGCTTGCAGTGCTAGGGTGCTCCTGTGTGTCCTGTACCAGTCGTGTAGTACTGCACACATATCAACATCCTCAAACATCTGCATTGCAGAGTCCAGTGTGGGCAACATGCCACTTGCAGTTTACATGTCCATCATTGCGTATCAATACTTTCATTACCTTATCCCCTGTGCTACCTATGTGGCCTTCTGTTGACATCCTTACCACCAGTATGCCAAAATGTGCAGATGATACACTATGGTACTTACCATGGGTGTAGAAAACAGTACAAGACAATCATACCCTTACTGCATCAGGCATGCTGGGATATACCCACAATTATATCAGCACACAGTACTGTTAACAACATGATAATATTACTACACGCCTATGAAGTCACCCTGTGCATCAGCAGCATGTTAACCTGTACTTGCACTGATGTTACAGATTGCAGGAGGTGGCACAGTTTCATCATATGCACAGGGTTTGAACTTGGTATGCCTGAGTCTGTCACTGATACCACCAATTGACATGTATGTGTATGTGCGTTGGTGAGGGACAGCAGTACAAGGTAGGGCAATGTTGATGCAGTGTGTGCGTGTATGCGGTAGCCCTAGGTGTTGTCAATTCGCATGTGTGTATGGATGCACACAGTTACACCTCATGGCTGCCATATACCGGTGTTTGTGGACAGCCACAGACTGTACCTGCCAGGTCATACAGATCAGTGTCTCTGGCCACGGACATGGTACCTGTGCCTTGCAGGGGTGCTACGGATCGTATCCGGTACCAATCCAGACTGGGTACTGTCATCAAAAGCAGGTGTTCATTGACTGGACATAGATCCCTGTTGGGCCTGTCCAGAGTCACGTGCACATGGTCTCCTGGGGCGGTCTGATGACAGCACAGACCCAGCATTGCTGGGGCTGCTGCTGGCATTATGGGGGCGGCTGTGGCCCTGTTGTCATCCGTGATGACTGCCAGCTGCTGCTGTTGCTGGTATACGCCCACGTCGATGCCTCAACCATCCACCATTGCCCTGGCTCATGGACATGAAGTTGTGGAACTGATCGAATATGTCCCCACAACGTCTGTCTATGACATCGGTGAAATTACGGATGGCAGCCGCAATGTCACGCATACTGTCAGTCATGGCTGTGCGACATGCTGTCAGCTCCCTCAGACCCTGTCTGGTGTACCGTTCCATATGTGACTGTGCCTGCATGACAGCCTGAAACATAGCTGAGGTTATAAGACCTCTGTGGGCACGTATGACAGGGGCAGTACACCCACGGATGCTCCCACGAGAACCCCTGGACATCTGTCTGTGTGGTAGCATCTCAGGGCCATGCCCATGGCTGCTGTGTGGGGAAACATGTGCCACAGATACCACATTACCCTGGTCAATGCCCACTGTATCCTGTCCATCACCTAGGGACATTGGTGACAAAGGGTGTATCGGCAGGATGACTGTGCGCATTGATGGGGTTGACAGCTGTGTACTGTCAACTGGCTGACCAATGAAGGACCCTGGCACACCTTCCTGTGCCATTACACAGATGTCATCATTATCAGTACCCGTGGCACCTGATTCAGGTTCCCTGCTGCATGACACCAGAGCAGCACCAGAACCTGTGGGAGGGAAACAGGAAACACAGTTTACAATGTCTACACAATGTTACCAGTGATGCACACATGCACAGGTGCACACATGCACACATGCACACAGTTGCACACAGTTGCACACAGTTGCACACTTTCACACTACTCAGTATGCAAGATATCAACACACAGACACAGACACACCTGCATGCATACACAGAGCACTACTAAGTGAGACTAATATTACTATTACTATCAATACATGAAGACTATTAAAGGTATTGTTAATACACACTCACCAGCATGGATAGGCTGCATTGCTGTTACACCAGAGGAACCTGCAGAAGTGAGGAAATTAATGTCAGTGGGGACAACTGTGCCATTGTTACTGAGTATGATACAGCGCAGTAGTACAACAGTTGCCTTTCACAGGTCAGCTGCTGATATTGAGAATATCACACTTGCACATTAAATACTATGATGACAGCTACAAACCAAGGACACACCTCAAACATGCATTAGCTACCAGTGTACACAACAGTCAATTATACATATGACATATTACCTGCACGCTCGTAGTCCTGGTGCTGTGTGGCTCCAGCCTCCATCATAATGCAGGTCTGCTACTGTTGTTGTTTTTGGCGGGCTGCAGCCACAGCATTTATGAGTAGTCCCTCCAGTCTGGTGAGTGGGGGATGTGTAGCCACCCCACCACCTGTGGCAACTTGTTGCCTGTGGATATCCGACACACGCTGACGAACATATCTGATTAAATCACTGCAGTGATGTCGTACCTGCTCATATGTCCTATTATGCGTGCCTATGTCATTTACCCGACGGACCAGGTCTTGCCACAATGCAGCCCTCTTCTGCTGATTCTGGCTGGTGCGGGAAAAGAGTATTGCATAATCCCACACCAGGCTCTGGTGTATTTCCTCATCCTCAGCTGCAGAGTACGCTGGATTGCGCTGGTGAGCCATGGTCCTGAAAAAGGAAATAACATGATATCAGCAAAATATGTCAGCAGAATTTGGCACACATACTACACATGCTACTTGACTGTTGTGATACAACATATCTCACATATATAGCATCTGTCTGTCTATTGGTGGATACACATGTAAATGGCCAGGTATCAGTGCTCAGCCAACAACTGTGCAACAGTACCTGGCACACTCCATACGACATACTACCAAACCCCAGCAGTCAGAACACTGATTGAGGTCCAAAGCACATCCTCACTCTGGGGGTTTGTATCGAGGTACTGTATGGGGTACATCATCAACTACTGTGATCTGACGGCAAACTAATTGCCCTGGATATACATATCCCACCTCCACCACCAGCACAAATGACTAAAGTGAATAACATTTCAAATGCAAACTTTACACTTCGTAACACTGAGATGGTATCCTTTAAGCCCACTGGGCCAGTGGAAGACACAACCCACAATGCTGACTCCTTCACAAATGATTTCTATGGACATCTCCGAGAATGCTTGGATCATGCAATCCCATATAAGACCAAGACACTCTCCACAAAGGGAAAGCATCCTGTCTGGTGGACCCCAGCCATAGACAGATTGTATAACAAAAGATGGAAGCTACTGCAAGACAGAACATAATTCCATAAAGGGAAGGCATGTCTGATCAGCACTAGTAAAGAGCTATTTTCTCTCATACAAACATCCATGGGCAACTTTGAGAGGGAATTCACCTGGGACACTACAGATAACCACAAGGCCTTCTTCAGTTATGTTAGAAACCTGGTCAGAAACCCTCCAATATGCTCATAGTTAGTACACAACAACAAATAATTCACTGAACCCACAGATATTGGCAACATTGTGGCAGACAGGTTCAGTGCAGGTTTCCCCCCTCCCTCTCCCCCAAACTAAGACATATTTATCCCAGCTGAATGTAACCTCCCTGTCATCACAGATGTCCAGGTGAGAGCCGCCCTCAGAAAAGCAGAAAACACAGCATCAATGGGACCTGATGGTATCCCAGGTTGCATGCTACATGAACTCCAATAGGAGCTAAACACATATATAGAAGTGCTATGTAACACTAGCCTAACTACAGGATATGTACCTGTACACTGGCGTACAGCAGCAGTGGTTCCACTCCACGAAGGAGGCACCTCTACATACCAATACAATACATTACAATACAATACAATACAATATGCTATTGCCCCTGGGACTACAGCAGCATACTGTTCTGCTACCCTGACCATTGTGACACATGTGATGTGATGGTACCTGCTCCTGCCAAACAGTTACACAGGGTGACTCATATGGCATATTACCTATCTGACTAACATTCAGCAGGGGTATGTGTAACATGCACTCATGGGGAGTCTTGCTTCTTAACGCTGTGTGGATTATTGCAGGATATGTCTTATCTGTGGGTAGGAACCTGTACCTCCGCTATGTGCTCTCTACTGCCGTGTCAAGGATGACACACAGCAGTCATTTAGGTTGTGGATGGTGTGAGGTGTTACCATGGTTGTTGGACATCTGTCATGGGTGTGACTTAAGTATGTAAATCCAGGGGTGGTGACCTCTATGTGGGAAGTATGTGTGTACTCTGTGGTGTTGTCAGTCACTGTGCATTGGTAATGTGTTTGAGTGCATTGTCACAGTGTCGTACATGTCACTGTGTCCTTCTCCATATCTGTAGCTGTCATGTGAGGTACATACCGTGGCAGCCATTGTGTGGTGTGGAGGGGTACACTGACCTATGTGTCCATAGCTGACACACCATGTCTGCTGACACATACCATGTGCAGGTATTCCAGGAATAGTGTGCCACTGTGACTATCATTGGGGGGACTATTGTACACATTTATGACCCTGTTCACCCCTGACACATGCAGTGGTGGGCAGCCAATCACATATCTGGTGGTTACTGGTGTAGGTGATTTGAAATGGGGTATGGTACTCCAGTTTCGACACTGGTGTTCACTCCATGCCTTTGTCACCAGGCACCTGTTGCAATACATCTGTACACATGTGCCTCACTCAGAATAAATATACATCTCTCTCTCTCTCTCTCTCTATATATATATATATATATATATATATATATATATATATATATATATATATATATATATATATATATGTCTGTATACATATAGACATATATATATATTGATGTACATATATTGCTATAGATATGGAGGGGGGGGAGTGTGACAGAGAGGTGGTGAGAGTGACAGAGGGGGTGGGACAGGGGGAGTGTGAGATCGTCATATACAGTCATATCTGTAGATAGTCAGATCTGTCTGTCTATGTATATGTATCTACATATATCTATATCTGTATGTGTGTATTACATATATATGTTTCTACATATTCTATCTATCTACATCTGTCTGTGTATTCCTACATCCATCTCTATGTATGTATACATATATGCTTATTATATATATATATATATATATATATATATATATATATATATATATATACATACATACATATATTGACATACATACATATCCATATGTTAGATAGGTATATCAACATGTTTGTTTACAAAACTGTATGCACACACTAACATACTGCTAAACATACATAACTGTGAGACCTACTTTGTACATTGCACTACAACCTACATTCAACCTACAGTGATATGTGCACATAGATGCCCTCACATACATATGTATGTACAGCCTTCACTGATAGTTGCTGTATGTCCCCTGCCCTATGCACATCATCATATACATATGGATACAGACCAATGACACATATGGAGGGTTCACAGTATGTAGACTTTTAAAGTATTACTTTACATTACCTGTGTTTGTCACAGCTGCTTGCATAGCCGTTTGGTTTGGTGTCCTGCTGCTGCTCCAGTTGGCAGATGTCAGCTTTCGAGTGGGTTTTGATGACTGTTTTTGTTTGTGTATGTTTTCTCTCTCTCTCTCTCTCTCTCTCTCTCTCTCTCTCTCTCTCTCTCTCTCTCTCTCTCTCTCTCTCTCTCTCTCTCTCTCTCTCTCTCTCCCTACCTCCACAGGGTGCAATGAAAGTATTGCATGTGTGGACTGGGAGTACAGCATGCTTTTGTAGGTATCTGCATATGTCCATGTGATGGCCTCTGCACCAATTGTTAGCCAGCATTTGCTTATTGCATGCAGCCAGTTGTGTACTGATTGCAGTTCTCACCGTGATTCCAGGACAGTGCTATAAAAAGGTATGTGAGATAGGCATAGCCCTTTCAGAGTTTAAGGGCAGGGACCATGCTGGTATGCTGTGGACACTATTCTGTGAGTGTAAAGGTTAGTATCTCTCTCATATTTCTGGCTGTGTTGTAGATTAACATTTCTCCATTCATTTCTCCAGTTTCCTGTACTAAGTGTGTATGTACACTGACACCTAAGACTACTACTACTGTTAATGTGGGTGTGTGTGCTTTCCTGTGGGACATGTGGTGTAACTGGTATATAGCAGTGGCTCTTGCACTTTGTTGCTATGGCTTCAATATTTGCCCTTTACATTCACTACTTGTATGCCTGCTAGGTGTCTTGACTGTAGTGTGTTGCTGTGGCTTTCCTATTTTCCATGTACATTCACACCTTGGAATGCTTGCTATATCTGCTAGGGTTTTACTGCACGCAGTGTGGTCTGGCCATGGTGTGGGCCTTGACATCTATTAGGGTATTTGAGTATGCTGCTGAGCAGGCCCCAGAGACTTACAGGTGCATCTTTTATCTGCCTCATGGAATGGTACATATCAGTGGGGTACACCCATTAAATTGCCTGGTATTCTGCAGTTGTGACTGTGGGTTAGCATGAGCATATGTATTACTACACTATTACCGACGTGCAAGTGGTGCATACTTTCAGTACTTCATAGTTACCATTGCATGTGTTATAACACCTTTCTGCCTACTGTTTGTACATTTCACAGGGAGTCTGTGGGCCATCCCTGTAACTCAGTCACTGTTGCTATGTCTAGGCTCTTAACTATTCAAATATGGCAGTGTCAGACCTCTCAAGTGTACAGATATTTGCAGGATGTCCAAATTTTTGCCTCATATTTTGGTCCATATCTCATAAACAACTTTTTCTGGCAAATCACTCTGGGATCAAGTCAGACTATAGTGACAAACATTTCAGTTTCAGACTTCATACCCTTCCACACATTCAACATAATGCAAAACCTGTTACTCTCTCAACTGTCTAAGTTTGTTGGAGCAATATTTGGAATGTGTCCCTGTTTTTGGGCCGTTGCTCCACATTTTTTATTACTTAGTCCGGATGTGTTGCTGTAAGAGGTTGTGGGGTATGTGCAGTGATTATCCTGCTGTGAGTATGTGTGTGGCTTGCAAGGTGCTACAGTGACATTATTACCTACTAGCTACCAGCTAGCATGGCTGTTTCTGTTCACACACTACTATTATAGAAATCCAGTGCATTTGACAGTAAATATACATGACATGCTTTGTGTACTACACATCCTATATTCCCTTTACATTAATTCCTACTATTACACAATATATTTATTGTAGCACAATGTTCTTATATAACAGTCATGGCTTAGTGGTAAGTGATGCAGACTACTGTTTCCAAGGCCCTGGGTTCGGGACTGACAGTGGGATTTTATTTTGCTTTTGAGCAGACTACAGGCCTTGTCATTCAGAGTGACTAAGGCACTTTTAAGCAGTTGTAACCGGGTTAGCGCTGGTTTGCCTGGAGCTCACGCATGCGCACTGGCGTTCAGCTCTGCACACACCCACTTACAACCGCTTAAAAGTGCTTACTCTTGTGCACACCCGCACTAATTTCTTTGAAAGAAATGAAAATGGGGAGACAGGAAAGTGGTGAAAAAGGGGTCACAAAGAGGGCAAGACAGTAGGGAAACAAGCTTGGGTTTTGCAGGAGGGATGTAGGTAAGGCCCATAGCTTCCCATTTCTTCATCAGCAACAGCTGTGCATATGTTTGTAATTTGGTGTGACATTTGAAACCTTCCACCCCTGAGAGAGGTGTAAGGACAACAATAATACTTGTACAGCCAATTGTAATTGACAGTTTCCATGTCCAGCAGACATGTGTGTGAAATGGGCAGCTATGTATGGGGCGTAATTTTTTTGTGGGTACAGAGTGCCCCTTTTTTTTTTTCAGGTGAGAGTGGTATGTCAGGTACAGGAAGTCGGTATAGCTTGAGAGGTAGGTTGGGTAGGTTAACAGACAAGACAAACAAGACGCATACAGGGGCGGTGTATGACACATGTGGGGGGGGTTACACAATTGACGGGGACGGATATTTGGAAATCTAGAGCCCATGAGCCCACAGATGGCAACAGTAGAACTGATATCCCCACCCATGGGCAGTTGCCACTGTGCCTTCACTGCCCAGGACGGGGCTGTGCTGGGGGCTGTGTAGGCCGGGCAGCAGGCATGCCCGTTAGTTGTGCCACCTGTGCCTCAAGGTGGCATAGGGGCCCAAGAACAGCTTCCCAGATCTCCCTACGCACCACAGTCCGGACATTATGGAGGGTGAGTGGATGTTCTCCTCCGGCCACACTTGCAAAGGGGGGACGAGCCCCATCCCCTGCAGTGCTTCCACTCGCAGGTGGCACAGGGCCACCGGAGGAGGGTCCGGCCTGGGCACTACTGCCAAGTGCACTCGCCAGCTGAGGAGGGAGAGGTGGGTCCGCAGTAACCCGCCTTCCCTGTTGTCCTATGTTTTGCATTATGTCATGACAGTTTGGGTTAGTAACGTACAATACCATTCACAATTAGTTTTAACAGCATGCATTAGTATTCCCATTAACCAAACACCCAGATATTCAAACCATTGAACAGCAAGCATAACACATGCATATTTTGAACAGCAATACACAGTCCAACAACATGCAGGGTTGATTGTTGGCAACAGGCCATCAGGTTTGGATGTATGAACAGGGCAGATGCATCAACGTACATGCAAATATGTATGAACCACCAGGACAAATGTCCAGGGGTGTTAATTGTGATTGCACATACCAATTTCACGTGGAATGGATTATATGTGGTTATAGGGTAGGGTGAAGAAAATTTAATTAACAACTTCAAATACCAATACATATGCTGTACATTTCTAATAGCTGCAGATATATACACATGACAGTTCTGCCTACAGTTTCCTATGTGATAACTACTTCAAGTTGGTGATAGGAATGTTACTGCTACATCAATATACCTTTTCATTTTTATTCATACACATTCATATCTGGCTCTGTTCAGCTACATCATCCTGCTACATTTGCTTTATATAGCTATAGACAACTGTGGATGTTTGGTATTTCAGACAACCATACTATCTGCATTTTGCAGACTGAGAGCAACATATCCAGATTTTGGGATACACATTCCAGCTGCGGTACCATTTTCAGCACATGTTACTGTTTGGTTCTGCCTGTCACATGCATTTCATTCTGTACTGACTGCAGTATACTTTATTCAGGAGTTAGTACTACTTTATTGGTGGATTCATAACTCTTTCTCACACTCTCTCACTTATTTTATTCTTACAATTCAGGATGGTACTTAATTCTAGGCTTTATTGACATGCTTTACCTGTAGTTCTAACAATCCTTTCCAACAGTCTCACATCTGTCATGTTTCTGTATTTCAACAGGGATATATTTCACACGTATTTTACTCAGCTTCTGCAGCTGTACTTTTCAGCCTGCTGCAGGTTATGTACTATTATATTACAGGTGGGACATCTTTATTTCAGACTTGTTTCATTTTTATGCTTGGATTACAGGCTGCATCACACTTTTGTAATCAAGCAATACTTGCAAACCCTCTTACGCTGTTAGTTGCACATTTTATTAATTAGTGACTACACTACACTCTTTTGCTAACTGTCATACTTATATATTTATTTACAGTTACAGGGAGAAAATTACTGACCTGCCTGGTGGTGCAACCGTGCCAGCCTATCGCCATAGGCTGTATGGTTCGCAGAATGGACACCTGCAGCTGTAATATAAATAAAGTAATATTGGAATACACATCTCCATAATATCAGCTAGGTTAATTTCTTGCATAAATAATTACATGTAACTTAGTAGTGGGGCGTTGGGCATTTGCCATGCCTCCTGGATCCAATGGTTCAGTTGGTCCTGCTTCCGTCTCTCTTCAGGTCCACATGGTGGTGACGGACCTGCTCACCAGTCCTTGGTATCCCTGTGGCACTGGTGAGATCATGAGCCAACCAGTCCCATGCCTCAGCCCTATATTCTCCCCACAGGACCTGGCCCTGCATGAGTTGGGCCTCATAATTGTGGACGAGGAGCCAAACCATATATTTGGACTCCTCAACGCCCCACCTCTGTGCTCGAAAACAACTACCCTCACCTACACCTGACATTCTGGCTGCAAGTTGGTTCTACAATCGGTTATGCTGTGTATTCCCGCCTATGGGGCTTATATATGCCGTTTTTCCCGCACTTATCTGTGATTGGCCATTTTGGAATTGTATCAGCTTCACAAAACCTGCTTTGTCATGCTCCTCTTTCTATTCATTCCTATATATATATATATGCTATTACTACATTTCTAAGTGCAACTGTCATGGCTTAGTGGTTCAGTACCTTGACTGTGGTGTATGGTATCCTGGGTTCGAACCTAGCCACTGCTTTTTATATTTTATGACTGTCTATACAGGCTAGGAGGTGTGTCTGTGTAAAGGCAGTTTTGTTACAGCTTGCTCAACGTTGCCCATCGGTTAGCTTGTTGGCGTGGCGCGCAGCTCCGCGCAAACGGGTTATGCTGGTTTATGCATCATTTGGCTATCAGCACGCATATTACGCTCAGCTCAGCTATGGGCACACAGTTTCAGCATGTTAAACCACTGCTCACCTACGGGCACTCATTTTACACCTGTTAAACTACTGCTCACCTACGGGCACTCATTTTATACCTGTTAAACCACTGCTCACCTACGGGCAGATGCACTCAACTTGTTAGACTGTAGCTCAGCTATAGGCACATCTGACATTTTTTTTTATGTTATTATCTCACATTTCTTCAAAATATATGGCCCATTTCATTACATTTTACATAAAATATAATTTTATATGTGTACAGATATGTCAGGGACTTGTTTCGTGCTTATTTCACTAAAAATAAAAATTGAGGTTGGGGGGGCTCGAACCATGACTGCCTGCTCTTCAGCTGACGTCTCTACCCCTACGCTATTGCTTCTTGGCTTACTTTGCATATTTAGTTCTTATATGCTTTTCCACTGACTGCTAACTGTGGCTAAGCTACGGGCACGCCCACGCAAACGAGCGCACTCACGGGCAAACATCTTTACAATTTAAAAAATAATTTAAGATGTTCATTTGTACATTTTATGTTCGTAGTCTGTGGGGGCATGTGTTGTGTTGTGTTTATTCACATTTACACGGGCTCTGTCATGGGGGTTTACTTTCAGGACTTTTACTCTTCTGGGGGCATGTCCGTTTGCAGGGCTCGGCCTACGGACATGCCCCCTACTGTCTTCCACCGACCATGTAAGCCTTAGGTGTGATTCAGCATGCCCTCATGCATATGCATGACATGCTGACGTCACACCGTTTAACTGCAGCCTCCGTGTAAGCCTTGTAACTCTTACACAGAGGCTTCGTGAATCCTGCCCTTTGTTAATTTATATTTGAAGAATTATATAAATATTTCTTCCAAAATGCTCTGTAATAAAACATAAATGCTCTACTTGTCTATGGGTTATTTGTATAAAAAATATGAGGGCTAGAAACTTCATGGTCATGTATGGCTAGAATTCTAAAGATCCTTTAGATCAATAGCCTAGTATTTATTTTGTTGTCCATTTATTGACAGTTGATTACTGGGAAAGTCAAACTTGGTTGGTACGCATTTTCACTAGATGCCTGGGGAGAAAAGCACCAAAGTATTACAAAATCGTTTTACGGACAATAATTTTACAGTCTTTGAAAATAATACAAAACATCTACAGTTTAAACAATTATACCAAATTAGACATAATGTGAGAATATTGGTTAAAAGAGATGCAACTTATATGTCAATTGTTTAATATATGAAGTGAGAGAAAAGCAGAATTATGGTACATTTACAGAGAAAGTCAAGAGACATAAATTGATGGAATTAAGGATGTGAGTGAAGAAGGAAGAGTAAGGAGGTATTAGGTACAAATAGGTATTTGTTCACATTTAGGGATATAGTTTATCCTGGTGTTGAGCAAGAACAGAGCCAGCTTTTGTCAAGGAAGTCTTTTAGAGTGGTTTTGAAGGATGGGAAGGAGGGTATGGACTTGATGGATACAGGTAAGGTGTTCCAGGCCATAGCAACATGGTTCAAGTACAGCAATGCCCAACAGATTTGACAGTTTTGTGAAGAGATAGGAGGTTTTGGTCACTGGATCATAATGACTGACTGGGAATATAGCTTTGTAGAATGTTATTTTGTGCTGGATTTAGGATAATTTTATAGTTTGTAAGAAGCTGTGCATGTATTAGTTGATGGGATAGATCTAACAAATGTAGGCTTTTTAGTGCTATGCAGTGGTGGATTCTGAAAGGGGTATTTGCTGCAAATTTAGTGACTTTGTTATAGTATTGTTCAAGTTATGACTTTTGTGATGCCTGAAGGTTAATAAGGATGGGAGCACTATAAAGAGATGTGGAGAGAAGAAAAGTAGTGGCAAGTGTAGCTTTAGTTTTGCTGGTGAGAAAGTTTTTGCCTCTATAAAGCATTGCCTGTTTTTGATGAGTTTTTATTATGCAATTTTGTATTTTTAGGTCAAATTGAAGATTATCATCCACTATCATCCCTACTAATTTGCTATCAAAAGTGACTTCAGTGGTTGTATTTTCAAAAGAGAGAGGACACTAAATTGTTTTTTTTTTTCATGAGAGGGATTTTGGGGAGAGAAGTAGTATTTTTTTGATGGGGGGGGGCATGAGTTGTGAGTTACAAAGCCATGTCTCAGTGGTGGTTAAAGCTTCCTAAGTAATTTTTTTGTAGGTGTGCTGTGTTAGATGTGCAAATGAGTGTGGCGTCATCTGCATACTGTATTTGAGATGCCTGTTGTGTGGATGTGTGGAGACTGTTGGTGAGAATATTAAAGAGGAGATGACCAAGGATAGAGCCTTGTGGTACAACGGTGGTGATTGGGAGGTATGGAGTGAGGGTACAGTGGCATTCTACTGGCTGATACCTATTGGTAGGTAACTACTGAACCATAGAAGTGTGGGATGACAGAGAGCTAATGAGGACATTTGAAATAAAAGTTTGCTGTGACAAATTGTGTTGAAGGCTTTAGATAAGTCTCGAACTAAAAGAGGAGACTAGTTTGCCATTATGTCCATTTTTAGTGACTATCTATATAGGTTAGAAGTGCAATGTTAGTACTATGGGAAGGAAAGAAGCCATGCCATGTGGGCTATAAGAGGTATTACTGCAGGATGTTGTTTAGCAATTGTTTTTGAATACATTTTTCAAGTGTTTTGGAAAGGGGGAATAAGATTGCTATAAGTCTAAAGTTAGTAATTTTTGTTGAATTTCCTCCTTTGTGCAGAGGGTTAATGTGTAACTTTTTCCAGAGAGGGGGAATGTGGGATACCGGGACTGACCTTTTTATAAGGATTAAGACAGGATAGGCAATACTGTTGGCAGATATTTTAAAGTACTCTCTTAGCTGCAATAGAGCATGGTTTTGTTGGCCTTCTTGGGTAGGTATGCACACTGTACAATCTCAAAAAGATAATTCTTTTATAAGCTCTTTTTTGGCATGTATGTGTTGAGTTTATCTAATTTTTTTCTCAAGAGCAAGGGTTGGTAAAGGGGTATAGGCCTAAGATAAAAAGAATAAGTGAGCAGGGAGTAGAACACAAGATAAACAGATAAGGAATTATCAAGATGGAGGTGGTATAAGAGTAATAATCTTTTTTGGTGCGACTGGGTCCCCATTATTTTATAAGAGAAGAGAAACTTAGTGAAGTAAAATGAAAGCAAGATGGGCAGTTTAGGCAGAACTGAAAGACAAGACTAACAGGGTGTTGGGTAACACAATGATGGGGGGACATAACATCAAAAGAGATATCAGACAAACAGTGGGGATATAATGATTAGGGGAGTATTGCTAAACCAACATGGGTGACATAGACACAAAAGGAAGGGGAACAACTGTTAGTGGAATAGGACTAAGTATGTGCAGATGTAGTCCCTACCAGCTAAGATGCAGTGGGAGATTACTCGTCGCTCTAAGCATTATCACCATTGGGTCCTGACTCAGAAGGTGCAGCCAGTGCTGCTAAGGGACATTACTCAATAAGTCACCAAAGCATTGTCAGCATGTGGCTGATGCAGACTTCCGGCCTTCAGCTGATGATATCTTCCATAATGTCTGCCAGCTGTTGATGGGTAGCAAAGCTATAATTATCACCACTTATACTACTACTAGTAGGTTCCACTGTACCAATCTCTGGTGCAAGGCTACCTTATGCAGGTGGTACAGGTGAAGCAGGGGGTACGGGAGCAACTGCTGCAGGCTGGTACCTGGATGTACTGCATGCTTCAGCTGGTGGTTGTAGTGAAGGTGCTGGTAACACTGCTGTGGCCACCTGTCAGGGTCTAGCAGGCCTTGCTAGCTGGCTGGCTGCAAGTTGTTGTGATGCTTCATATAATAGTAAAACAAATGGAGAGAAACAAAAACATGTACGTAAGAGAAAGGATAATGACAATGAGGGTGGAGGAATAGAAATACAAACTCACTTAAAACTATATTCTAACTCTTGTTGTTAATAATACAGTTAAACAGAATACGCTTTGCAAAGTATTATATAATCACAGATGAGGCCTAACAAAACAGCCTGTCTGACATTCAGTATTATAGATAGAATATTAACAGCTGGAACTATTTATTCAGACTAACATGTACATATGATAAGAGCTCAATGTTAATGCCTGAGAATAGAGTGCATATAGAAAGTAAACATGCTGCTCAGACAGAAGTATTTAAATAACAGATGTTAGGCAAAGGGCAGCCAACCCTACTGTAAGTTGTGAAATACTTATGAATGGACCATGTACTGCTGTAGTGATACCATTGATCAGAAAATATCAATTTTTCATACTCACAACAGTGTACGGATGGAAACTGAACCCCCTGACATCCTCATCAATGTGAGACTATAGGCCCTTAACATGGACATCTACTTGTCCACCTATATAGCAGGAGGCATTAAGAAATACTTCAAATACTGCATAGTCATATCGATAACTATGCCAGTACTGACAGATGTGGCTCTGATGTATGAAAGTTATACATTATTTAATAATGCATGCTAGTGTTCCTATTCGAAGCCATACATTTTTATGACTGCATATATACTCAAACTAGTACTCTCTAATGTACTCCTATCTCCTCCTGTATACCCTGTGCAACTATTCCAGACATTGGCTTTATACTGTGAGCTGGTACAGCCCTTCTGCAAGAGCTTCTAGCTATACTCTGTATTGAGGATGTCCATAAAAATACTGGACTCCTCACACCTCCTCTTTACTTCCACATTTTATAAGGCTGTTCAATTATTTTTTTATCAATGCAAGGTCTATGGATCCTTTCTTCATATTAGCTAGGATATTTTTTTGAGAAAAACTGAAAAGGATCAATATTTATTAGCAAATTATAGGCCAGTTGAACTATTACATTTTGATTATAATATTCCAGCTAAAATAATAAATAATAATTTCAGTACCTTTTATAAAAGCTACTGGCCTAAATGGTTTATCTTTAGAATTTTATAAAGATTACAAAGAATATTTAAATATACATTTGAAAGAGGCAGCTCGATTATTTTTTGGTTAATATAAGTCAACTGAGCCATTCTTTTTATAAGCCAAGGTTTTTGAGAAAACTTGAAAATGATCCATATGTATTAGAAAATGACAGGCCAGATGCATTATTAAATTTTGATTATAAGATTCTAGCTAAAAGAATAAATAAATAGTTAAAAGCCTTCCCACACCTGTTCACCTACACCAACTCAGATTTTCGCTGGAAGACCAATTAATTTGGGCAATCAATTACTTCAAGCCAGCCAGATTGCAAATATACAAGGAAAGGCAAAAGAAAATACAGACACAGTTTTCTGTGTAGTTGAGTCTATAAAGCTTTTGATACAATAAATATAATTTACCTTTTTAATTTACTTGATTTAACAAATTTCCCGTCCAAATAATTGGTTTGATTACTGAATTTTTTTCAATTCTAAATATTAAATAATTATTAATGCAATTGCATCAGTTAGTCATCAGGTTGAAACAATAAGACAGGGATACCTTTTTTTCCACAAATTAGTTTTGCTGGCAATGGAACCTATTCTTTGCAAGCTAGAGGGAAGTCAACAGATATGAACAACTATAATTAATCAGACAAACTTTAAATTTGTGACTTACAGAGATGATTTAATTCTTACTTTATCAGATGTCAAAACTTCATTGATTTACTTCTATAAAGCCTGTAAAAAAAAAAATTAAGCTTGTTTCCTGCCTTTCCTGTTAAGTGGTCTAGACTGTTTGTAGGCTTCTGAGCCCCCAAGCCCTTCTGTGTTGGAGGGAAGCCTTCTAGCATAGTTTTATTTCTTATAACTAGCCAGTTTTCTAGTTTCAACACTCAAATCTGTTTCTTTGAACTCAGCACTTGTTCAGAACTCATTGTAAGCACTACATAAGCTGCAAATTACTACAGCACTCAACTTTCCTCACTTGTCTAGAGGAAAGCAGTTTTTAGTACTTAATAAATAAGCACCTATCCGGGCATGTCTAAGGGTCAGCTCCCAGTGATTTCTCCTGTCTACCTGATGAATCTGGGCATCTTGGGGCAATGCAGCAATTGCCTCATGTACACAGACAACCCTCTCCTCTTACCACCCAACACTACAACCTGTGAGAGATGCACTTATATAGCCAAACTGGCAGCAAAGCTCTCTTCACCCAAGACTGGACTAGACAGTCAACAGGAGAAGGTAAACACTTGCACCACACCTCACTCATCACATAGTCCCTCAAAACCTACACCACCAAAACACACACATAGAAACACAAAACACACACCTACATTCACGGAGGCTCTCAATAAAAACCTGCCCAAGCATCAGAGACATCCAAAGCATAAACACAAGCACACTCCATCCCCCAACACAACCCAAATGACACATAGCCCACAAACTCAGTGTGCCACTCAAACACAGCCCATAAGGCGTAACACTCCAACACTCTAGTCATAGGTGACTCTATAGTCAGGCACACTGATGTTCCACTCACTAGACTAAACAAGGAGAAAGTTACTGTCAGCTGCCTGTCAGGTGCCAGGATCCGACACATAATGCATGCACTCAGGTCACTCCACAATAAGTACAAATATGACACTGTCATTGTCCATGTTGGTGTGAATGACCTGAGATGTACCTCCCTGGACTACATGAAAAGAGACATGGTGGAGCTCTCCGATCTTGTATCCCAGGCAGGTATGACCCTAACATTGAGTAGCATCCTGCCATCACCCAGAATGATACCACAGTACAAGGACAAAATGATTGACTTCAACAATTGGCTAAGCTTCTGGTGTCATTCTAAGGGGATCCAGTATTTGTCTGCCTGGGACGACATGATCGACAGACCATGATGCTTTGCCAGAGATGGCCTGCACCTGTCGCTCTTAGGATTCTGGATACTGGCTAAGGCTCTTGCCACTCCTATAGTGCCTTTTTTTAGGCAAGGTTCAAATGACAAATTCACCACCATAACAGGTACAAGCAAGCAAAATCTGAGGGTAATGCTACTCAATGCTAGAAGTCTAAACCTCAAAATGCACTCACTCGAGGCACTCCTTAAAATGGAGAACATTGACATCTGTGCAGTGACACAGACCTGGTTCAAAGCTCCAGAGAGCACCCCTGCATTACCAGGCTACAATTCATACCATACCTTTCGGCCACCTAACCCAGAATGAAGCACTAAAGGCGGAGGCGTGTCCATATTCATTAAGGATATCCACACCTCCAGGCTAGTTGCACAGCATAATGCATCCGAGATTATCCAAGTGCAACTAACTCTGGGCAAGACCACAATCCAAATTGTAGCTTGCTACAGACCCCCCCCCACCATGCCCCAGGATTCCTACTCCTCATTTCTTGATACACTGGAAAGTATTAGGGTACAACCCAACACCCTGCTAATGGGCGATTTCAACTACCCCACCATCAACTGGGAAAACTACTCATGTACCAACTCTTTTGCTCAACGTTTTCTAGAATTCATAAATTCCAATGCCTTGGATCAACTTATTCACACCCCCACCAGGGGCAGCAATATCCTAGACCTGGTCATTACCAACATGGGAAACCGGTGTTCCACATCAGAGGTCAATTCCTCGTTGGTCAGATCCGACCACAAGCTAATCAGCCTAGACATCCACATCCCACCCCCACCCCCAATTAGGGAAACCATTGTAAAAAACTTCTCTAAAGCCAACTTCACACTTCTTAAGACAGAAGTGGCAAACTTCATGACACCCATGCAGGCGGACAATAAAGGTATGACTGCTGAATCCTACACAAATGCACTTTATAAGCACTTACACGAGTGCATGGATCATGCTATCCCTAATAGAACCAAGATGTTATCTTCCAAAAAAGGAAGCCAATCTAGTGGTCCACTGCCTTAAACAAACTCTACAACAGAAGAAAGAAACTGTTGCAAAAAAGAGTAAAATCCCATGACTGGAGGAACTCCCTGATCAACCTCAGTAAGAAACTGAGATCCCTCATAAAATCCTCCAAAACTAGTTATGAAAACAAAATTGCCACTGACTCTAAAGACAACCACAAAGCATTCTATAGCTATGTCAAGAATCTCAATGGGAACACTCAGATCTGCTCTGAGTTACAGCACAATGGCACTAAATATACAGAACCAACTGATATTTCCAACATCCTAGCAGATAGGTTCAGTGCTAACTTTACCCCGTCTCACCCATCTCTATTCCGGAAGAATGCAAAGTTCTTATAATCACATCTGCCCAGGTAAAAAACACACTCTCCAAAGCCAAGAACACAGCATCCATGGGACCTGACAATATCCCAGGCTGCGTTCTACACGAACTACAAAATGAACTGGCACCCTACCCGAGTACCATGTTCAATCATAGCCTCACCTCAGGCTTTGTACCCACTGAATGGCACACCATGATGGTTATCCCACTCCACAAAGGGGGAGCCACAACAGACCCCGGGAACTACCACCTCATTAGCCTGGCTAGCCTGGTCTGCAAGGCCATGGAACGTATCATCATGGAACTCATAAACAAAGACTTTGGTAATCTCCAAACTCTGGACCCTACCCAGTTTGAATTTGTAAAAGGCAGATCGTGTCTCCTAAACCTGACTGACTTCTTTGAAGCAGTCAGCAAAGCCATAGATACGGGTAAAATGGTTCACACAGCTTATCTAGATCTCACCAAGGCTTTCAACACCATCCCCCACTCTGGAATTATAGATAAGCTCACTAAACTAGGTATGAATCCCCATGTCACAAGATGGGTTGCCAACTGGCTCATGGACAGAACCCACACTGTGAAAGTAGCGGATTCCAAATCCGACTTCAGACCAGTGACAAGTGGAGTACCACAGGGTTCATTCCTGGGCCCTCTCCTGTTTGGTATCTACTTCTCTGAAGTGCAGGCTAACACAGAAGGTCTTTGGCTAACAAAGTTTGCAGATGACTGCAAACTAGGAGCCGTAATCAAAACTCCTAACGATGTGTATAAACTACAAAATGGCCTCACTGAGACAGATACCTGGTGTCAAAGCCAAGGTCTGAAGCTCAATGCCAAAAAGTGCATTGTCATCCCCTTTGGTAAAAACTCTGTACCCATGAACTACCACATAGCTGGTAGTCTACTTAATGCCGAAAATGTGATAAGAGACCTAGGGACACAGGTGGACAGTAGTTTTTCCTTTGATAATCACATCGCCACAGTGGCCAGGAAATCCTTCTACATGGCTCATCTCATCACAAAAGGATTCTCATCCAGAAAAAAAGAGGTAATTTTTTCCCCTCTACTCACCACTCATTAGACCCATTATAGAGTACAATGACCTTTTTGGTATGTACCTCACAAGACATCTACAACAACTGGAAAGACCACAGAAATACCTCACAAAGAGAACTACTGGCCTCAAACAGATGCCCTATGCAGACCGTCTCAAAAAACTAAAGCTTTACTCCATTGCATATCGCCTACTCAGGGGTGATCTCTGCCTAACATACAAAGCTATGTCAAACCCAGAGCTGTTGGACATGCTCCACTTAAAGAAATCCCAATCCCTCCGAGCTACATCCTCTAGGGACCTAAACCTTGTCACCACAATAAACAGAACATGCTGGAGGGATAGATTCCTGTCCCAGAGACTTCCCATACTCTGGAACAGACTACCTATCTATGCACTCTTCAAGAAAAATCTTGATGATTGGATGGGAAATGGGAAATTCACCACAGGGATCACTTCTGTGGCTCTGCTCAACAGGGGCACAGGAAAATAATTTTCTTGGGTGGCGAAAGCCAGGGTACATTTTTTGGCTAGGCTTATATAGGCCCTAGGACCAATAGCCTAGTACCTACCTATGAATCTATGAACCTAAAGGCATTAAAGCATATACAATTAATCCTATAAAGTTTTTTCTTCTTAGTCCAAATCACTCATCATTTCTACAAAACTCTAACTTAACAGTGATAGATAAATTAAAAAAATGAAGCTGGTATTTTTCATAGGTGTTTACTAGGCTAATGACCACAAGGGCCTTTTTAAGCCTAGCTATGCACCTCAAATTTCTGACAAGTTCTGGTATCCTTGATAAGTGTAAGCAGGGGCTTTGGAGAGGAAATATTTACAAGTAGGGGCCAGGGAGATGAACCATTTACAGGTTGCCTGTGCCCATTAGAGACATAGGTGCCAAACCAGGGATGACTTTCCTCTTCCCCATCCAATTGTCCAAGTTACACTTGAATTTGGTTAGGGAGGAACTCTGCTTCATGCTGATGGGGAGCATGTTCTAGAGATGGAATAGTCTCTGGGATACATACCTGTCTCTCCAGCAGGACCTATTTATATCACAGGCAAGGTTTAAGTCTTTAGAATGGGTAATTCTGATGCCATTTGTTTTGTAAACATCCAGTCCATCAGAGTGGGGTCTGACAATGCCCTGTATGCCAGGCATAGATCTCGCCTCAATAGCTTGTAGGAGACAGAATATAGGGATATGGTCTTGAGGTGATCGGCATAGGTCTGCATAGGATTTTTTACCCTCTATTCTTTTAGTGAGAAAACTCTGTGGACATTCCAATTGTTGGATATGCCTGGTTAGGTATATACCAAAGGGGGAATTGTACTCAATGACAGGTCTGATGAATGCAAAATACAGTGGATCAATGACTTTCTTGGACCTGGATTCCATACCTTTGTTTATAAGTTGCACATCATAGAATGATTTCCTCACTACTGTAGACAAGTGATGGTCAAAGGCTAGATTACTGTCTACGAGTGTCCCTAAGTCACTGACTAATAGGTCAGTTTTAAGTGGTGTGTTGTCATTATGATAGTTACCAGGGGTCAATGACGTTCTAAGGGATATTATTATGCATTTCTTGGCATTTAGTTTTAGTCCATGGCTCTGACAGCCCTTCCAATTTATGTTTGTGTGGGATTCAATCACAGCTCTTAATTTGCAATCATCAAATTTAGTCATCCAGAGACCATAGACATTGGCCTTGACTTCAAAGATGTAAGTGCCAAAAAGGAGAGGTCCAAGGACCAATCCCTGAGGGACTCCATTTTTGATTGCCCTCTTTGTAGAGCTGGACTCCCCAGTCCTAACTTCCTGTGTCCTGTCTGTGAGGCAGTTGGCTATCCACTGGGTGACATATGGGTTTGTACCTAACCACTTGAGTTTGTCAACAATGCCCTTGTTGGGGTATTATGCCTTGGCCCAGTCAAGGTAGGCAATGTGAACCATTTTGCCATCATCCATTGCTTTGGCAACCATCTCAAAGAAGTTTAATAGGCATGACCTGCCCTAACGAAACCAAATTGGGTTGGGTCTAGTTTCTGAAGGTTTACTGTATCATTATTGATTATTTCCATAATAATTATTTCCAAGGCTTTGCATATAAGTCTAGTGAGACTTATGGGTCTGTAGCTTCCAGGGTCTGTAGATGGCCCACCTTTGCACAGAAGAATGATCTCCATTCATGAGGCACAAAGCCTCTTTGGAGGCTTCAGTTAAATATTAATTCCAGAGGCCCTGATAGGTCATGTTTCATGCTATTTAGAAGACAGCCTGGGATAATGTGTAGGCCCACTGATGCAGTGTTCTTGGCCTTAGAGAGAGCTTTAAGGACCTGTTCCTAGTGATGGTAAGGGGAGATATATTTTATGGAATTTCCTGTGGGAAGGTTGAGTGGGAGAGAAGGGTAAAGTTGGAGCTGAATTTGTTCAGCAGGAGGTTTGCTTTATCCTCCAGCTCTGAACACAATTTTGTAATGCCTTTGAGGTTGTGGACATAGCTAAAGAATTCTTTGCAATTGCCCTTACCTGGAATGCCAAATTGACCTCAAATTTGCATCTGGTAGAATTTATTTGTCATCTGGGTTGTTTGTTTAATTTGACAAGAGCACTTTTATTCTGCTGGGTGCTGCATCTCCTAATTTTTGCCATGATTTACTTCCTTCTGTTATGCGGCCTATTGATTTTGTGATTTTGAGTTAGTTCTGTACTTCTTCCTGGTAGGTACAACTGCCTCTATGTAGCTAGTAGCATGCTTGTATAGGGTTTCTGTGACCAGTTATGCATAGACAGCAGTGTTCGGAGGCTTTAGGTGGGCTTGAAATCTTGCCAAGTTATCACTTATGAGCAGGAAGTTAGCCTTAAAGTAGTTCCTGAATATTCCAGGATTAGCTGGGGGTCCAGGTTTTATTTTTCATCAAAGGGTATCATTTTGTGGTCTGACTTTACCGGGGATAGCATTACACTATGGGGTGTATAGCACTCTTCATTATTAGTGAGAACCAGATACATTATGGTTGCACCCCTGGTTTGTATATTGACAATCTGGTCCAGGGAGTTTGTGTTTACAAAATCGAGGAATCTCTGTTCCTGCACATTTGGTGTTGTATAGGATTCGCAGTTAACAGTGGGTAATTAAGGTCACCCATGAATATGGTATTGGATTAGATGGTGAGTGTTTCCAATAAGTTTAAATACATGGTATGGGCTTCCTTGCTCATAGAAAGGAACCTATAGCTTGCAAGGAAACGGTATTGCATTTTGCCTATGGTAATTTGAACATAGAGTAGCTCAATTGCATTGCCCTGTTTGATAAGTCTTGAGGTAGTATATTTATTTTTGATGTAAATTGAGACACCTCCATCTTTAGTCCCTGTCTGTGTAATAGATGGTCTAAATGTGTCAAAAACATTATAACCTTGCATTGCTGGCATGCACTCCTCAGCTTTAAGCCATGTCTCAGTGATTGCACAGATGTCAGCATTCTCTAGGGTGAAGAGAGCTTTTAGGGAGTGAAGCTTTTTGTTTAGACTTCTAGTATTTATCAATAATACCTTTAGATTTTCTTGATTTTGATTTGGTATGTCGGAAGTACTTTCAATTTAGCATTTCCTAAAAAAGGCACTATGGGGGAAGACAGTGTTTAAGCTAATATGTGAAAGCCTAGAGGGGAGTGGTGCAGACCATCCCTGGCAAAGGAGCAGGGTTTGTTAACCATCTCCTTCCATGCTGACAAATATTGCATCCCCTTAGAATGTCACCAGAAACAAAGCCCATTATTAAAGTCAGTCATTTTTTGTTTGGATTGGGGCATCAGCCTTGGAGAAAGTAAAATGCTGCTCAGTGCTAGGCTTGTACCAGCCTGGGACACATATTCCAAGAGCTCCATGATATCTTTCTTCATATAGTCTAGAGGGGTATGTCTCAGGTCATTTACACCTACATGGACTGTGACTGAGTCATTCTGGTACTTGTGGTCCAATGACCTGAGTGAGTGCATAATGTGATAGATCTTAGCTCATGATAAGCAACTGACTATAACTTTCTCCTTATTCAGCCTGGTGTGAGGGACATCAGTGTGTCTCATGATGGAGTCTCCAATGACCAAAATGTTGGATTGTGTGCTGGCTTGCCTTATCGAGTAGGAAGTAGAGGCTCCACGAGATGTGGTTGTATGTGTTGATGTGGGTGTTGTTTTGAAAGAGTGAATTTGGGGCTACTGCATTTACTTCATCTAGGAGGTTTTTGGGGTTTAGGAAGGTTACATTAAGTGCCTCAGTATATGGGGGTCTGTATGTCTGTTTTGAATTGTGTGTGATTGGTGCAGCATGTGTACTACTGACAACCTTATTGACATTAGGAGTACTTTTATGCAAAAGCTTTGCCACCTGTGACATTGTGTAAATACATCTCTCACATATCACATCAGTTTGTTTGAGGATTAACTGGTTGTTAGTAAACATGAGGCAATTTCTACATTGCCACAGGCCACCCATATCCACCAAGATGGTAACAGAGATACTGGTAAAATTCATATCCATTGCAACAAACTCTTTTATATTGATTAGATAGTTGCAGTGAGAATATAAATCAATGTCAGGAGTATCCAGTTTTATTGTCACTGCAAACTAGTTGTCCTTTCTGCAACTAGGTACTGGTAAAATTTCAATTGAACTTTTACAGGAACAATGTCACTCAAGGTTTCTCTGTCTATATAGGGTGTTAGATTAGGGACTTCCATTTTAAAGTAGTTATTAGGCATTAGACAGACTAAAAGGTAAAGTAGGCCTAGAAATGTAGTGTCAGAATTGTTTCATTTTTAGAAAAGACAGTTAAGCAAAAGGGAAAAATAACCTTGCTGGTCAAGCATGAGAGATAACAGTTCCCAAGGGAAGGCTACTGACTGTTCTTTTTCTGTTCCTTTAGCTACAGAATGTTCCTTTCTCAAGGGAAAAATATACATAGCAATGGAATGCTAGATAAAAGGCACATGCGAGATCAGGTTTGGAAGCCAATGTAACCAAGGCTAAGGAGGCATGTAAAGCATTACAGGGTTTTGGTATTATTAAAATATACTTCAAATACAGTTAGGGAAGTCTGTTAGTTAGTTTGATGTGACACACAGAAAAGATTAAATATCCAGCATTTTAGAAGGGAAGCTACAATATAGACACTTGAGCCTTTGTACAGAAGACAGGTCAAATAAAAACTGTTTCAGATTACATTATTCAGGACAATTAGAATATACATGCAGAAACTTTGGATATATTTAGCAGCATTGCTAGTACTAACCAGCATCCCACCATTTTTGACAGACTGTTATTATTTATCAGCACTGTTAATGAAGACAATATTCAGATATTGTAAACATCTAATAAAGCCTTATTAAATAAACTACAATGTTTGGAGAATTCATTCTGAAAAGTACACAAGATGCGCCCCATAAAGGAGAGACTGGCACCTGTTCAGCATGAGTTTGGGTGATTAACAGATAAAGACTTTCGTTCCAGTCTCATTTCAGTTGTTTCCAGTTAATTCTAGTATAGTACAGTCTCATCAATTCTTACAGTGGCGAGCCACTATGAATGGGGTAAAACAGTTATTAAAGTAAGTCCCAAAACCCCATACCAACCTTGTATCAGCAGTCAGACTACATGTGTTCTACAAAAAGTCTACAGGATAGCAGTGTTGCACTCAACTACTTGTGTTCTACAAAGTAATCTACAGAAAAATTGTGTTTACAGGTACCATTGCTCAGTAAACATTTTTTCAAACTTCTACAGACACAGCTGTAGTGAGTAACTCTTTCAAGTACAGTTTGAAGTGCAGCAGCCAGTTAACATTTTTTTCCAGTCTATCAGTGACTACAGCAAATGTTTCATAACAGACTATTCAGCAGCACACTAGTGCCTTTCCAGATGAGAGACTGTAAACTCCATACAGAATAAGGCCACTGCCGACAGCACTCCAGTTACTCCTTAGAGAACAGACTTTTTAGTAAGGCACCACTAATAAACATCATACAGAAAACAGCCAGAGCAGATAACTTCTATATACAGTAACTGCAGCTGTTAGATAAACTGCATAGCACCAGCATTTACTTCAGAAAAAGCCTCAAAGAACTTCAACAGATCAGCATTAAATCAACAAACATTAGCAGTGTTCTATCATAAAATAACATAAAATACATTAGCCAGTTACAAACTTTCAAGTTTCCAGTATGGTCACACAGCCAAAAAGAAAAAAAAAAATTAAAAAGCTGCAGACAACAGGGC
>NC_056737.1:1857606057-1857858557 GCF_019279795.1 Protopterus annectens
GAGTAGAGTCTACATTAACCGCAAGGGATACCCTCCATCAACTGCCAGGTCGTGTGTGATGCCCAGGGCATAATAATGAATGTGTGTGCTGGCTGCCCTGGGAGCTACCACGATTCCCACATCTGGCATCTGACCTAGCTGTACCAATCATTTTCCAATGCGTACTTCCCACAGGGACACCTAGTGGGGATGCAGGTTATGCACTTGAGCCGTGGCTGATGACACCCATCAGAAATGCACACACACCTGAACAGGAACGCCATAATGAGGCACACGCACAAACACGTAATATCATAGAGCGTGTGTTTGGGCTGCTCAAGTCACGGTTCCGGTGTCTGGACACATCTGGTGGAGCTTTGCAGTACACACCAACTACATGTACCCAAATGATCATGATATGTGCTATGCTACATAATATGATCCTGCGGAAACAGCTGCAGCAGGACCAGCACAGGGCTGGGCCAAACATCCCCCCACCATTGCCAAGGCCACCACAGGCAGGGGTGACTCGGAGGAGGAACAACCTGACCTTGTCCCAGTAGGCAGAAGGAGGCGTGCCCAGTATGCCCTGGCCTTGGCAAAGAGGCAACGATAGCACATACGCTTGGTCAGTAGGAACACTGGGACTGATACCCGCTCTGACTCACTCATACAGTAACAGGGATGCCTAACATGACACAACCTGCTTCCAAATGTACAGGGAGTGTAGTATGTGTATCCGACAGAGGTGGCCCTGCAGCACCACCTGAGGCATGAATGCCATGTGTTAAGTAATGTAATATCATGTACAATATGCACACCTGAGGACCCCAACTAACATCCATATCCACGCATATGACCCTGTGGAAACAGCTGCACGTCATACAGTGATGTACATGTGCAAAAACATGGAACAAGATACAAAATGAGGGTGTCTAGCAATAAATAGCATGGATAACCACACACCCATGTTTGTACCACAACAAGAAGCAACATGGAATAGCCATGGTCAAAAACAATGGCTAAAACCGACTACTACTATATAGCCTGCTGCAGACCACTGTCCTAATAGCAGGAACTGCCCCAGGCCTATGTCCATAGGTTCATACTAGGCTATCTGCCCTAGGGCATTAATAAGCCTAGGCCAGAGTTTTGTGGCATCTGCCACCCTGCAAGTTGATGGATATGCCCATTATTTTGCTGTGCCTCTGTCAAGCAGTGATACTGAGGTTATCCCTGGGGTATACCTGCAATCTCCCATCCATTGGTCAAGATCTCACTTGAACAAAGCCAGTGAGGTGCTCAGCCCCACATGTACCAGGATGTTGTTCCACAGCATATGGACTCTCTGGGTGATGAATCTGTCCCTCCAGCACATCCTATTAATATCTGTGTTGAGGTTTAGGTCTCCTGCCCTTGTAGTTCTGATGGATGTAGAGGTCTTGAGGTGAAGCATGTTCATAAAGTCTGGGTTGGACATAGCCTTGTATGTCAGGCACAGATCACCTCTGAGCAGTCAGTAAGTGACTGAATACAGCTGGAATTCCTTCAGTCGGGCAGCATAAGAAATATGTTTGAGACCCTTTCACCTCCTGTAGAGGAATTTGTGGGCCCATCCAATCTGAATGGGGCAGTGTATGCAATCATTGGTGTGATGAGTACAGGGAACGATGACCTCCCTTGATCTAGATGTGAATCACTGCATGATGAGGTGGCCAATGTAGAAGGCCTTCCAAACTACCCTGGCAATGTGAGTGTCAAGCAAAGGTCACTGTCAACCTGGGTGCCCAGGTCCCTGATAACCTACGTTGTGCTTAGAGGATTGCCACCTAGATGGGAAGTAGTGGTAACCTTGTTCTTCCTGAAGGGTATGGCTATGCATTGTTTAGTGTTTAATGTAAGGCCATGGCCGTGGCACCAGTTATCTGTGTCTATGAGACCCTTCTGAAGGATGTCTGTGTCAGATGGGTTTCCAGCTATGCTTCCCAGTTTGCAGTCATCTTCAAACTTTGTCAGCCATAATCCTCCTGTGTTTGCTCGTACTTCTGAAAAGTAGATACTGAACAAATGTGGGCCCAGGACTGAGCCCTGTGGGACACCACTTGTGACAGCTCTGGAGTGTGAACTGGCACCAGCAACTTTGACCCTGTGTGTTCCGTCACTTAGCCAATTTGCAACCCATGCTGTGATGTATGGGTTCACAATTAAGCTGGTGATGTTTTCAATGATACCTGAGTGGGGTATTGTGTCGAAAGCCTTTGCCAGGTCAAGGTAGGCTGTGTGGACTGCCTTGCCCACGTCAATGGCCTGGGTGAGTGTTTTGAAAAAGTCAACCAAGTTTAAAAGGCATGATCTGCCCTTGACAAAGCCAAACTGGATTGGATCCAATGTCTGCAAGTCCCCTATGTCTTCATTTAGAATTCCCATTATGATCCTCTCCATAGCTTAGCAGAACAGGCTTGTCAAGCTGATGGGATGGTAGTTTCTGGGGTTGGTGGAGGCACCTCCTTTGTGAAGTGGGTCCACCATTGCTGTATGCCACTCCTTGGGAACATATCCTGAGGTGAGGCTAAGATTAAACAGCTGCCCTAACTGCGGGTGTAATTACTCATTGAGTTCATGGAGCACACAACTGGGGACACCATCTGGTCCCATGGATAAAGTGTTTTCTGCCTTGGATTGAGCAGTTCCCACCCCAGCAGTGGAGATGTTTGGGGGCTACAATCCTCTGGTGTACATACCCCCAGTTGGGGGAGGGGAGAAATCTGCACTGAACCTGTCAGTCAGTATGTTGCCAATGTCTGTAGGTGCAGTGATATCAACATTATTCTGAACTAAGTCTGAGCATATCTGGGAGTTTCCTCCCAGGTTTCAAACATAGGTAAAAAGGCCTCATGATTGTCCCTGGAGTCCTGAGTGGGTTTACTCTCAAAACATGCCTCGGATGATTGTATGGGGAACCCAGTGTTTTACTCACAATGAGCAGGGGTGCCTTCCCCACGGATTACGCTCTATCTTGTAGTAGCTCCTTCCTTGTGTTGTACAGCTTGTTTATGGCTAGGGTCCACCAGACTGGATGCTTGCCTGTGGTACAAAGAGTCATTATTATTTGGGATTGCCTGAACCATGCAGTCCTGGAGGTGCTGGTAGAAGGCATTTCTAAGTGATACAGTGGCTTGGGTAATGGTGTCTGCTGGCCTGGGGGCCTTGAAAGAGACCACACCAGTCCTCAGAAATGTGAAGTCGGCATTTGAGAAGGTCTTCACCGTTTCATTTCCCATCTGGGGTGTGGGTGGGATGTGGACTCCCACTGAGAATAGTCCATGATCTGATCTCACCAATGATGGGTATATGTCTGGTGTTGAACAGTGTGACCCCATGTTTGTGATGATGTGTTCTAGTATGTTGCCTCCACTTGAGGGGATTGGGACCAGTTGTTCCATGGCATTTCAGTGTATGAACTCTTGGAACCTTTGTGTTAGAGTGTTGTGGCATGATTAGTGATCCCAGTCTATATGTGGATAGTTGGAATCACCCAGTAGGATGGTGTTTTGAGATACATTTATCCCCTTCAGTGTTTGCAGGATAGCTGTGTGAGGTACCTGAGTTTGAGCGGGTGGCATGTAACATGCTACAAACTGCAGAGCAGTCTTGCCTACGGTCACTGGCACCTGGATGGTCTCTGATGCATCGTGTGTTGCCACCAACCATGAGGTGAGGGTGTCCTTGATGAATATGGACACCCACCATCCTTCTTGGTGTTGTCGGGATGCTGGTGCCGGAATGCATGATATGAGGTAACACCCGATAGTGCCGGGTGCTGTCAGAAGCTGTGAACCAGGTTTCAGGCACAGCACAGACATCAATGTGCTACATACTGAGAAGGGCATAGAGTGTGTGCAGCTTGAGGTTGAGACCTTGGGCATTGAGCAGCATTACCCTTAGTGTCTTTCCTTTACTGTGTTCTAGGGTGGTAGGTGTAGAATCTGAGTCTTGCATAAAAAGGCACAATGGGGTGGCAAGAACATCATCTGAAATCCGGAAGCCCAGGGGTGACAGGTGCAAGCTGTCCCTTGCAAATCACCGTGGCCTGTCCAGCATGTCATCCCAGGCAGACAGACATTGGACCCCTTAGAATGACACCATAGTCTAAGCAAAATACTACACCTGATCATCTTGTCTCTGTTTATGTGGCATCATACTTCCTGAAGGTAGCATACTGCCAAGGTCAGGGTCATACCTGCCTGGCCTACATAATCAGAGGGATCCTCTATGTCTCTTTCCATGTAGTCCAGGGAGGTACATCTCAGGTCGTTCACACCAGCATGGATTATGACTGTGTCAGACCTGTACTTGCAGTTTAGTGACCTGAGTGCTTGCATTATGTGGTGGATTCCACTGCCCGATAGGCAGCTTACTGTGACCTCCTCTGTACCTGATCTGGTGAGTGGGACATCAGTGTGTCTGACTATGGAGTCACCTATGACAAGTGTGTCCGGCATTGTGTTTGGCCTTAAGGGCTGTGACTGTTTGGCACACCAACTCTGTGGTCAATGTGTTGCATGTGCTGTGCCCTGTGGAGGCAGTTGTGTGAGTGTCTGCTGTGGTGGCCACCGCCATTCTGGTAGACTTCTGATCAGAGCCTCCGAGAGTGTCTCTGTGTGTCTATGTGTATGATCTTAAGTTGTGACAGTGCCATGTGAGACTGGATTAAAGATGTGTGTGTGGTTACCTTCACCCTCTCTCTGGTCTTGCTAGTCCTATGTTGAGAGAGCTCAGCCTCCACTTTGGCTATATAGTTGCATCTCTCACATGTATGTGTGTTTTATGGCAGAAGGAGAGGGTTGTCAGTGTACATGAGGCAACTGTAACAGTGCCTCAATATTCCCAGGTTCACCAGCTGAGCAGGAGAGGACACTAGCAACTGATCCCTAGACATGCTAGAAGGAATAGACAAAACAATGTTGGAATACAGGGAGATATCAAGCTCCCCAAGCCACATCATACTGTTTGATTGACAATAGCTACACATACACCGGTGTTTCATAGTGTCATAGTGTACTACTAGGCTATCTGCCCTAGTGCATGTATAAGCCTAGCCATAGTGATGTGGCTATTGCCACCCCTTATAGTGGTAATAAGTGTACAGAATAGATTCTGAATATTGTGCCTCTGACTTAGTAGTGACACATTATGACCCCCTTACGTAATTGAATAACATGACTGTGTCTCTGTCTAGTCTGTGCCTCTGTCTCATATGCAGTTGTCCAGATGTCTCCTGAAGAGAGTCAGTGAGGGACTCTGTCAAACATGACCTGGGATACTCTGCTAGAGTGTGAGATGCCTCTGAGTTATGACTCTGTCCCTCCAGCATGTCCTATACATGTATGTGCTGAGGTTCAAATACTCAGCTCTCATGGCTCTGGTGGATTTGGATTGCTTGCAGTGGAGTATGTCCACCAAATCCTGATTGGACATGGTCTTGTATGTCAGGCATAGGTCACCTGTAAGTATGTGGTATGACACTGAACAAAGCTGGACTTCCTCTATTCTGGAAGCATATGACATGTGTTGAAGAACCCTGATCTTCATGGTAGGTACTTTTCGGGTGCAAAGGTGCAAAAGGCAGGATCTGCCCTGTACAAAGCTGAACTAGGTGGGAACAAGGGTCCGTAGGTCAGTAATGTGTCTGTGTAAGAGCTCCATGACTCCTCCCATATCTTTGCAGACAAGGCTGGTTAAGCCTGTGTGGTGGTAGTTGCCATGGTCTGTGGAGGCATCCCCTTGTGGAGTGGGACCACTGTTGCCGTATGCCAGTGTTCAGGTACATATCCTGTAGCAAGACTAAGGTTAAATAGCAGTTGTATATATGGGTCCAGCCCTTCTGGAGTTCACATAGCATGCAACTGGAGATACCAGCAGGTCCCATGGATGCTGTGTACTTGTCTTTGCTGAGTGTGGCTCTCACATGGACATCCAAGATGACAGTGAGGTTACATACAGCAGTGATAACTATCTTGTTTTGGGGGTGAGGGAGGGGTAAATCGCACTGAAGCTGTCCGCCGGAATGTTGCCAATATCTGTCAGGTCACTGGAATATATGTTGTTGTGTACCAACTCTGAGCATATCCGAGGGTTCACAACCAGGTGTCTGACATAACTGAAGAAAGCAGTGTGGTTACCTTCATTGTCTTTGGTGATTTATGTCCCCAAGTTGACCTTGCATGTCTTTATGAGATAATGTAGCTTTCTACTAGTGCTGATCACAGCTGTCTTCCCTTTTGGAGATGTAGCTCTGTCTTGCATTAGTAACCCTCATCTGTCATACAGTTTGTTTATGGCTGGGGTCCACCAGACAGGACACTTTCCCTTTGTGGAGAGGGTCCTGTTTTCAGTTGTGATTGTATGGTCCATGCTGTCTGACATCTAGCTAAGGGGAGGTCATTCTGGTTCTGCAGTTATCTTTCATCAGCATTAGAAATGACCACAACAGCCCCTGTGGGTGTACCTCATGCACACACATCCAGCACCTGTAAAGTCCACAACAGTACCTCACCAGGAGTATGACAGAGCTGGAACACATGTAATGTGTAGTCTGATTAAACAGAGTGCAGCTCCACACACTGCCATGCTGTCCACCCAGATGCAAGCTGTGCCTGATGTAGAAAGCCATGTCCAAGCTGGAATCAATGCACATGCTGCACCTTGTACAATCTGAATGGCAGGGAGCTATGCACATGAGGGACCTGAACCCCAGCACTGACATATATAGGACAGGCTGTACTGCATTATCCAAAACACAGAAGCCACCCCCACACATGAGTAAACTACCAGTACAGGTTGTCCATAGAGACACTGGTTGAGTCCCATCAACAGGAATCCTAATGAGTGGATGGGAGATGGGAGGTTTACCCTGGGTATCAATGTTATGTCACAGGTAGACAGAGGCACAGTATACTAAACAAGACATATGACATGTCGAACTACGCTTACAATGTGTTGATGGACAAACACATTCTCCGACTAGCATTAGGTCAAGATACCTCTTGAACACAGCCAGCAAGGTGCTCTGCCTCAAATGGACCAGGATTGTATTCCACAGCATAGGAGTCTCCGAGTGATAACTCCATCCCTCCAACATGTCCAACATACATCCCTGCTAAGGTGTGAGTCACCTGCACTAGTGGTTCAGGTGGATCTTCTGAGTCTGAGGTGGAGCATGCCCATTAATCTCTGTTTGGACATGGCCTCGCATGTCAGGCACATGTCACCTCTAAGCAGACGGTATGTGAGTGAATAGAGTGTGAGTGTCGTCAATCTGGCAGCATATGACAGCTGTTGGGGTTCCTTGATCCTTTAGGTGGGGGACAGTCAGGGTGTCTCCAATTGCTGCAGATGTTGGGTGAGATACAGCCAGAATAGGGCATTCGACTCGATCACCGGTCTGATAAGTGAAGAGTACAGGGGAACAATGACCCACTAGATCTGGATGTGAATCCCAGCCTGATCAGGTGGGCAATGTAGAAGGTCTTCCTAGCCACTTTAGCAATGTGAGTCTCAGAAGAATGGCGACTGTTAACCTGGGTCCCCAGGTCCATGATAACCTCCTCTGTGCTTAGAGGATTGCCACCTATATGGTAGCTTGGGGTCACCTTGCTTTTCCTGAAGGGTATGTCTACACATGTTGTGCACTCTGACTTCAGGCCATGGCCCTGGCACCAGCTATCAGTTACTGTGAGTCCCTTCTGAAGGATATCTGTGTGTGATGCACTGTCCACTATGGTGCCCAGTGTGCAGTCATCTGCTAACATTGTCATCCAAAGTCCTCCCATGTTGGCCTGTACTTCTGGGAAGTACATGACAAACAATGGGGCCAAGGACTGAGCCCTGTGTGACACCACCTGTGACCAGCCTGGAGTCTAACATAGTGCCAGCAACTCTAACCCTGTGAGTCCCGTCCTTAAGCCAGTTTGCAACCCATCTTGTGACATATGGGTTTACATTTCAGTTGTTAGGGTTTTCCACAATACCTGAGTGGGGTATTGTGTTGAAAGTGTTTGCAAGGCCAAGGTAGGCTGTATGGACTGCCTTTCCCCAACAATGGCCTAAGTGACCAATTTGAAGATGTCAACCCAGTACAAAAGGCATGATCTGCCCCTGACCAAGCCAAAATGGGATGGGTACAATGTCTGCATGTCCCCTATATCTTTGTTTATGAGCTCAATTATGATCCTCTCCATAGATTTGCAGACTACACTTGTTAAGCTTATGGGGCAGCAATTAACAGGGTCTGTAGAGGCACTGCCTTTGTGCAGATGTGCACAACTGGACCCTAACCAGGCTGTTGTGCACACTATGGAAATGTAAAGCAGTGATAGGACTAAAGCCCAGGATACTGACCACCACAGTGAAAGTACTGAAACACTACACTAGACAGTGCTACAGTGTTAGGTCAGTATGAACGGATGTTGACAATTGTGTGCAAAGTATCCCATGCAAAACCTGCAGGCACAGTATACTCCCTGTTTTGTTCACACAAAAGCATTCGGACAGTAAATACACAACATGGCACAGAACACACAACCATAAACTTCAGGTATTTGTTGAAGGTCACACTCATCCACAAATGTGATGGGCTGCAGAGTTCAACATATGTAAAGCCCACACTGGGCATGCTCACACACTTAGATAAATGAGACATCATTCACACAACATGCCACGGAAGGCTGAACTGGGCATGCTCACACACTTCGTCCAAATGTTACCCCTAGCAAATGTGAAAACACACCAGAGGATGCTCATCCCCTTTCTAGACACTGATGATGTAAGCACCCTATAAGTATATTGGAAAAAAGGTTTCTCTCAGTAATCCGAATAGCGTGCTAATGCATCCGTCTCTAGTGTCATAACATAGTTAGGTAGGGGTTTGAATCCAGCAGGTGGCAAGTGTGTGTGAAGGGGGTAAGTGTGTGTGTAAGTGTGTATGAAAGAAACATCCCTTTTGGCAACTGGGAAAACACACCACAGGATGATCATTCCACTTTCTAGACTCTGATGATGTCAGCACCCTATAAGTATATTGGAGAAAGGAATTCTCTCAGTAATCCGAATAGCGCGCCGTGCTAATGCGTCCGTCTCTAGTGTCATAACATAGTTAGGTAGGGGTTTGAATCCAGCAGGTGGCAAGTGTGTGTGAAGGGGGTAAGTGTGTATGAAAGAAACATCCCTTTTGGCAACTGGGAAAACACACCACAGGATGATCATTCCACTTTCTAAACTCTGATGATGTCAGCACCCTATAAGTATATCAGGGGAAAGGAAATTCCCCAGTAATGCGAATAGCTCGCTGTGCTAATGCGTCCATCTGTAGTGTCTTAACATAGCTAGGTAGGGGTTTGAATCCAGCAGGTGGCAAGTGTGTGTGAAGGGGGGTAAGTGTGTATGATTCATATATCCCTTTTGGCAACTGTGAAAACACACTACAGGATGCACATACCGCTTTCTAAACGATATCACAATTATGTATGGCTTTTGATTACAGACATGCCATGTGTGTTGTGCACACACAGAATGCCCATGTGTGTGGGTTGTCCCTCACAATAATGCATGACATTGATTACACCGGTTATGGCAATGAACACATGCTGTATGTGTGTGCCAAATACACATATGTACCTGTGACTTTCAATAGTTACCATGTGTGATGCCTGCCACATGTGAATACATGGTATTTGCACAGGGTAACATTATGACCGTGGTCTTCTGTGCAGATGCTGCATGTGGGATGTGTATATACAGTGTGAGATGTAGATGCTATCAGCCTAGTAGTGAGGGATGCACACCTGGTCTGGGGCATAAAGTCTACATGTTGTTAATGTACAGGAGCTGCATGTTCTCACCTGTTGTGGGAGTGGTAAGACAGTATTCCATAGCAATGCAGTGACTGCATGCTAAGAACCATTCAGCTAGGGTGTTGTAGCTACACTTATTCATTAGCATTCATTAATTTGTCGGAATCCCTGGTGAGGGTCTGATGCCAACCAAGGTCAGGGGTCTACCAGCCTGTGTCACTTGCTCAGTGATCCCTTCCATGTTCCCTATCACGTATCCCAGTGAGCGACATCCCACATCAGCTGTGGTGGCATGGACAATGACTGAGTCATGTGTCCATGCATCTGACTGACTTGTATGTTGTTGTTACAGTTTGGCCATGTGTTTCCATCTCATACATGTGATGTACATCAATGGGTAGGGGATAGGGTTGACTGTGTACATGTGGCAGCTGTGACATTACTACATGACACACATATTCCACAACTGTACCATAGAGGTGACTGACAACTGACCTTTGCACATGCTACCGAAGTATTGAGATTACATTGGTGATTCACAGCACATAGGGCCAATGGTGAAAAACAGACATAGGTCCATAGGTTCGTACAGGGATATCTGCCCAGGGCATGTATCCACCTAGCCAGAATGTGCGTGCCTTTCAACATGCATTGTGAATCTGTCTTGCTATGCCCTTTTCCAAGGTTAGTATACTGTGCCTCTTTCTCACAGTGACACATAAGTGATACCCAGGGTAACCCTACAATGTCACATCCAGTCATTAATATCGCTCTTGAAGATAGTCACTGAGTCAGTCTGCCTAACCTCTATTGGGATAATAATCAGGAATGAAGGGAGCCTCTGAGTTGTGAATGTGCCCCTCCACCATGTCCTATGTATATCACTCCTGAGGTTCAAGTATTTCCAGCGTGTATCCTGGTGGGATCTGGATATTCTGAGATGCAGCATGGCCATTACGTGAGGGTATGACCTGGCCTTCTATGTCAGGCACAGATTGCCTATGAAGAGGCAGTATGTCACTGAGTAGAGCTGCTGCTACTTTAACCAGTCAGTATGTGGCATCTGTTTGAGCACTTTGATCCCCTTGTTGAGGTACATATGTGGTAGCCCCAGTTGCTGCAGGTGTCTGGTAAGGTGCATGCCGACAGGTTCATCATAGTCAATTATGGGCATGATGAGGGATGAGTAAAGGGGCACAATGTCCTCCCCTGGCCTACATGTGGATCCCATGATGATGTGGCCCATATAACATGCTTACCTAACCACTTTGTCCATGTTGTTGTCAAATGGTAGAATGCTATCAACCTGCGTACCCCAAGGTCCATAATTCCTTGGTCTGCACTTACTGGATTAACACATATGTGGTACATTGTGGTCACTTAGTGTTTGACAAAGGGGATGACTATACTCTTTCTGTCATTCACGTTGAGGCCATGGCTGTGGCACAAGTCGTGTGTTTGCAAGAGTCCCATTTGGAGGATGCGTGTGTTAGCTGTTGAGTTGATTATGGTGTTTGGTCTGCAGTCACCTGCGACTTGCTGAGCCACAGTACTTCCATGATGGCCTGTACCTATGACAAATATATAATGAACATGACAGCTCCTAGGGCTGTGCCTTGTGGGACACCACTTGTACCAGGTTGGAGGCTGACATGGCTCCAGCAATTCTACCATGTGTGTTCTGCCCTTGAGCCACTGTGCAATACCCATAGTGACATAGGGGTTATTATGTACACTGGTGAGCTTCCTAGAATGCACAAGTGGGGTACTGTATCCAAGGCTTATGCAAGGTCCAGGTAGGCTGTGTGGACCTCCTACCCCTTGACAGTGGCCTTGGTGACTGTTTCAAACAAAGCAAACAGGTTTGATAGGCAGGATTTGCCATTGACAAAGTCAAACTGTGTATGGTGACATGTCTGTAGGTCCACAATATCTAGATATGTGAGGTTCATGATGATCCTTGCCATAGCTTTGCAGACAAAGCTAGTCAGACATATGGGGCGAGTAGTGTCCAGGATCCGTGACAGCACCACCTGCATGTTGAGGGACCACTGTTGCTGTATGCCACTCTCTGGCCACATATCGTGTATTAAGGCTGGGATTGAACAGTGGTGTTATGTCTGGGTGTAGCTCTTCTTGTGGTTCATGTAGGACACAGCCTGGGACACTGTCTGGTCCCATTGATGCAGTGTTTATTGCTTTGGGAAGGGCATCTCTTACCTGAGCATCTGTGATGTCAGGGGAAGCACTGTGCTGCGAGACATATGTTCCCTTTTGGTGTGGTGGGGAGAGAAGGCAGCATTGAACCTGTCCACTAGGATGATGGCAATGTCTGTGTGTTTTATATTTTGTGTGACATATTGTATTACCTCTGAGCATATCTGGGTAGTACCACTCAGGTTACTAACATAACTACAGGCAGCCTTGTGATTATCCTCAGTGGCTTGTGGAATCCTCTCTCAAAGATGGCCTTAGACAATCATATGGGTGCCTGTAGTTGTCATCCAATACTCATCAGTGGTACCTTCACATTTTGGGAGGTTGTTGTATCATGTAGTGGCGCCATCCTTCTATTGTATAGTGTGTTTATGGCTGGTGTCCGGCCCAGGACATCTGACTTTGGAGAATTGGGTCATGCTTTCATATGTGGCTTCATGATCCATGCATTCCTGAATGTGTCCACAGAATGACTCTATACAGGTATCTGCAGTCTGGTCCATATTTTCAACAGGCCTTGGGCCTTTGAAGGTTTCCACATCATTTATGAGGGGTGTGCACTTGCTTGACATGAGCTGTTGACAGGCGTGCGCCCTCCAGACAGAGCAAGGGAGGGTCACAGTCAGCTACCTGTTGGGACGTACCTCCCTGGACCACATGGAAAGAGACACAGAGGAGCTCTTACAGCACCCTCTCAAACTCAGGTCTCCCACACAGCCTTCATGCTGACACAGGAGAGTTTAGATTACTCTGCAAACACCATCATACTGGGTGATGCCAGCTACCCAAACATAGACTGTGAACATTACACAAGCCACAATACCCAAGCTCTAAGGTTCCCATTGATCGGACATTCTTTGGCTATGGAACAGGTAACCAACCTTCCCACAAGAGGGGCAGATATAGTAGAGCTGATCTTTACAAACATGAGTACAAACTGCTCACCACTGGGAGTATATCCCTCATTGTTGCAATCAAACCATATACTAATCACACTGGAGTTCTGGATCCCCACATATGCAAACCACCAACACATCGATGTGTGTGTGTGGGAAATGTCCCTATTAGCAACCGTGACAGTATGGTACAGGATGCAGATCCCCTTTTGAAACAGTGATGATGTCAGGACTGTATAACTATATCACCTGTAGTAAAGTCCTCAAATAATTTGCATAGCGCGCTCTGCTAATGCGTCTTTCTTCAGTGTCATAACGTAGTTAGGTAGGGGTTTGAATCCTGCAAAGGGAATGTATGTGTGTTAGTATGAGTGTGGTTTATGTGTGTGCACTATGCTGGGAGGGTTAACTGCCTTTTGCCAACTGGGAGAACACACTACAGGGTGCACATCCCTCCTCCTACACACAGATGATGTCAGCACCCTCTAAGTACAGCATTAGTAAGGAGTTCTCCAACTACTGCAAATAGCACACTCTGCTAATGTGTCTGTTTCTACTGTCATTGCACAGTTAGGTATGGGTTTGAATCTTGCAAATGGAAAGTATGTGTTTTACTGTTGGTGGGGTTAGTGTGTGTGCACAATGATGGGGTGGGATGTGGCTTTTTGCCACATGGGGCTATGCACTGCAGGGTGGTCATTACCCTTAACAAGCAGTGATGTTGATAGCACCCTATACAAACAAAACTACAAAACAGAAGGTGGTGGTACTGATAACACATGTAAGGTAACACTTCTTCAAGTAATGTCCACAAAGCGGAGTAGGATAATCAAACAATTCTTTTATTCTATACAGACAACATGACAACAGACAAGTAACTGCCAGTACTCAGTATAGTGTTACATGCTACTGTAACACGCACATGTACCGAATATACCTAGATAGTGTTCTGAAGCCTGAATGTGGCAAGTGTGTGGATGTGGGATGTGTCTGTGTGTGCATTTCCGTATGGGAAACATGTTTGCTGTGGCAATCAGGGTACTACAGTACCTGATGCACATTACATCTTCCAACTGATGAGGTTGCCTGAACCCTGTGAGTACAGGTAGAGAAGGGGATGCCAGTAGTAAACAACATAGTGCACTTCTGAAATGTGTACCTGTCATGTATCAACAGCTACTCATGTAGGGTGATAAATAATGGGAATGGCAGGTGAGTGTGTGCATCTGTGTGGGTAGCAGGGTGTGTATAGATGCATGTGTGACAGAACAGATACATGTAGCTGAATCTACATAACAGCACAAGATGCGCATTGCCATAGTCAATGTTAGCATGTGATGGTGTGCAGCTGGTACACTTTGTTAAGTAGTATGGGTGCAGATAACAATTGAGGACATTCATACAGTTACTGCAGCAGGACTGCTGGGATATACACACATTTATACTGCAACAGTCAACAGTTACCAACATGTTACTACTTATACACATCTATGTAGTCACCCTGTGCATCAGCAACGTGTTTACCTTTACCTGCACCAATGTTGTAGTATGCAGGAGGTGGCACAGTGTCATCATATGCACAGGGTGTGGGTTAGGTATGCCCAAGCCGGCCACTGGTAACACCAATTGACATGTGTGTGTATGTGTGTTTGTGAGGGGCAGCAGTACAGGGTGGAAAGTTGTTGGTGCAGTGTGTGTGTGTATGTGTTTGCCCTAGGTGTTAGGTTTCCAGGTTTCTGCATGTGTGTAAGCACGCACACAGTCCCACATAATGGCTGCCATGTACAGGGTTTTGTGGACAGCCACAGACTGCACCTGTCAGGTCATCCAGATCAGTGTCTGTGGGCACGGACACGGTACCTGTGCCTGGCAGGGGTGCTACGGGCCGTATCCGGTACTAACCCAGACTGGGTACTGTCATCGGAAGCAGGGGTGTGTTGACTGGACACAGTTCCCTGTTGGGACTGTCCAGAGCCACGTGCACGTGGTCTCCTGGGGCGTCTGGATGACAGCACAGACCCAGCATTGCTGGGGCTGGTGCTGGCACTTGAGGCGCGCGAGTGGGCCTGTTGTCATCCACGGCCACTGCCAGCTGGTGCTCTTGCTGGCATACGGCCACGTCGACGTCGCAAACGCACACCATCGCCCTGGCCCATGGACATCTGGTTGTGGAGCAGCTGTTCTATGCCCCACAACGTCTGTCAACGACATCTGTGAAGTTACGGATAGCATTCGCAACATCATGCATGCCGTCTGTCATGGCTATGCGACATGCTCTCAGCTCCCTCAGACCCTGTCTGGTGTACCTTTCCATACGTGCCTGTGCCTGCATGACAGTTCTAAACATAGTGGAGGTTGACATACCTCCTTGGGCACGTCGGCCAGAGGCAGTACGGCCACGGATGCCCCCACGAGAACCCATGGGCGACTGTCTGCGTGGTACCATTGGAGGCCTCTGCACATGGCTGCCTTGTGAGGATGCATGTACCACAGGTACCACATTACCCTGATCTATGCCCACTGCTGACTGTCCATCACCTAGGGACAATGGTGACAAAGGATGTAACGGCAGGATGACTGTGCGCATTGACGGGGTTGAAAGCTGTGTACTGTCAATTGGCTGACCAATGGCGGACCCAGACACACCTTCCTGCACCATTACAGACATTTCATCATCATCAGTACCTGGGGCACAAGATTCAGGTTCCCTGCTGCAGGTCACCAGAGCAGCACCAGAACCTACGGGAGGAAAACATGGAACACAGATTACAGTCTCAATACATATTTGAAAGAGATGCACTTCAATACTAATGCACACATTCAGAAATGGACACATGCACTCATGGACACTAACACACATGCACACTTGGGCACAGGCACACTTGCACACATGCACACCCCACAGTAAACACACACATCAGTACCGTGTTACACTACTCAATTTACTACCTGTCAATTACAGTTATTGTGAACACAGTCACCAGCATGTCTACTACAGAGTTACACTACTCTTCCTAGTTTTATAAATTGTTTTACAGATAATTTTAAAAGACTCACCAGCATGTATGGCCTGCCTCATTGCTACATGGGAGGGACCTGGAAGTGTGAAGAGAGTAATGTCAGTGGGCACATGTGTGCCATTCATTTTGCACATGATACAGTACAGTAGTACACTAGTTCCCTTATACACATCAGCTGCACATCATGTCTGTATATATATCATGATGACAGATACATACCACATGCACACCTTATGCGTGCATGAAGTAACAGCGTACAGAACAGTCATATGTACATACCAGGAGTTAACTCTAATCTCACCCTTACCTCTCTTCAAACGTCAACTCAAACTGTACTTCCAAACCCACTGGCTTTGTTCTTCTTGGAGTCCAGGCTAACGTCCCTCTCCCTACCCTCTCTTCACCTTTAACCCCTCATTGTGCATAGAAACTAGCTTCTACCCTGTTTCTTTCACCTTGATGTCCTTCTATGCTCTGACCTACTTCTCCCATCCCTCCCACCTCCTCTTGACTGTCTTCCTTCTTTTCCTCACTTCCCTTCTTGACTCCTGCCTCTTCCATATCATTGTATCTGTCATACTCCTTCTACTTCTCTACCCTTCTGAGCCCTAACTATTATGTATATGGCTTTTGCCTTATTGCATAACCATTATGCTTTAGGTAGGATTGCTTTGAAACCAACGGTACATTGTGTATGACTCTAAACTGTTTGACTTCCTTACATGTATGTTGATTTAATTAACAGGCTGGTGTACAATTCTATTATGTTGGCTGTCTGTAATGACAACTTGTCTGTCTGCCTTTATTACGTTATGTGTGGAGCTTTTCTCCACAGGCCTCTACTGAAAATGAACTTATATCCAGCTAGACTATCTGGGTCAACAAATGTAAAAGTAATAACAATAAATGAATATGGCATCTTACCTGCACGCTCGCTGTCTTGCTGCTGTGTGGATCCAACCTCCATCAGGATGCATGATGGTTGCTGTTGTTCTGGGGCTGGATCCACAACACTTAGCAGTAGCCCCTCCTGTCTGGTGAGGGGGATGTGTGGCCACCCCACCTGTGGCAGCCTGTTGCCTGCGGATATCTGCAGCACGCTGGCGGACATTTCTTATCAAATCACTGCAGTGATGTCTCACCTGCTCATATGTCCTATCATGCATGCCAACATCATTTATCCTGCTAACAAGGTTTTGCCACAGTGCAGACCTCTCCTGCTGATTCTGGGTGGTGCGTGAGAACAGGATGGCATAGTCACGCACCAGGCTCTGGTGGATCACGTCATCCTCTGCAGCAGAGTAGGCAGGATTCCGTTTAGGTGCCATGTCTATCTGGAAAGGTACACAAACAGGTTATCAGCATAGTATCTCAACAATACATGGTACACATTCTATACAGGTAGTGTTAACTTCTACTTATTACTGATTGGTTAAAACCTGATTACAGTGTAGCTATCATTCTATGTCATTTGTACTAAGTACTTGGCCTTCAGACCAGTTGTTTTACATTAGGGAGGTTGGTGGCAAGCACTGTGGTGGCAGGACACATATCTTTCATCCATTGAAGTTGGGAACTGCTGATTGTGGGCCCAGTGTACAAGTGTATTACTTCTGGTATGGGCAGTTGGCCTTCAGGCCAGTTATTTAACATTAACGAGGTTTGTGGTCTGCACCCATGTGTGACAATAGGCTGTACTCTGCCATTCATAGCTGGGGACATCTGGTTTCAGGTTTATAGTGCCTGCATATCTGAGCTGTATCTTACTGACATTGCTACACCTTGTTTGTTGTAGCAAACACTACATCCAGGCCTCCTGCATCTACCTTTGTTTATATGCTTGTTATCTGTTAGCTTGTTATTTCACTGGTATGCTACATCCACATAGTACACATCTTTGCAACACATCTGTGACTCACTACTGTTATCTGCATTGCTTACTGTACGTACTTCCATGTTACACATGACAGCAAGTGACTGCTTGTCATTGTTGCATTTACTTCATTGTGACACATTGCACTTAGGTTACCTGGCATTTGCTCACTGGCGCTTTTATATCAGTCAGCAGTTGTAGGTAATGTCAGTACACCCTCACTCCCCACTGGACCTTGTTTTCAATCATTAGTGATTACAGAGTTCACAATAGTATTCTAGCATGTCCAGAGGTCAGTTGTCAGTTCCCTCCTCAGTCCAGCTGGTGAGTGTGGTACTCCAGAGACAATGTTAGAACAGATGCATGTACACAGACAACCCCTCCTCCTAACAACAAATTCAAACTCATGTGAGTGATGCAACCATATACCAGACTGGAGGCTAGGCTCTGTCTAGTCAATACCGCCATAACCAGTCACGTGGCAAAGGGATCACTCACTACACTTCCAGTCTCATGTAGACCTACCACAACAGCGGACCTAACACATGATCACACATGATCATACTTGTAGGCTCAGACCACAGCTCTGCCTATGCAGCAGAGACCTCCTAAGCAGACATCCAGGCAACCACTACCACATAAACGAACATGTGCAACACATATCACACAAAGCCAATGTGCTGAACACTCACAGCCATTAACAGTTAACAACACACCTCATACACCTGTACTAGGTGCCTCTATCATCAGGCACACTCACATCACGTTCACCAGGCTTAACGAGGTGAGGGTCACGGTGTGCAGCCTGTCAGGCACTATGAACTGCCACATAACACAAACAGTCAGGTAACCCCAAGGCAGGTACAGGTATGACTCAGTCAATGTCCATGCTGCTGTGAATGGCCTGACACATTCCTCCCTGGACTACATGACATGAGACATTACAGAGCTCTCTGAGCACGTAGCCGAGACAGTTTGACCCTGACCTTGAGTAGCATCCTACCCTCACCTAGAACAATGCCACAATATCAAGGCACGATGATCCCTTCCAACAATTGACTGACATACTGGTGTCATTCACAGGTGTGCCAATGCCTGCCATCTTGGGGTGGTATGCTTTGCTAGGGACAGCTTGCACCTGTCACCACAGTCCTATTGACATTTGGCGGAGCCTCCTGCTACACCCATAGTGCCTGTATTAGGCAAGGCTCATAAGGCAAACCCACATCCATTTGTATCACAAAGGATGAGGAAGTAAGAGTGATGCTACTCAACACTGGACGTCTAGACCCAAGGATGCACGCACCCAAAACCCTACCTAGCATTCTGGACATCGATATCTGTGCAGTAACATGAACCTGTTTCAGGTTTCACAGGAGCACACCAGTACTACCACGTTATAGCTGTTACCATTCTTGTCGGCCACAACACTTGAACAAGGGAGGGGGAGTATCAGTATTTAATGCAGATTCCCACGCCTCGACATTGGTGGCACAGTACAACATAGGTGTTAGGCCATTGAGTACAGAAGGCGTAGTTGGGGACCTGGGGAAGAAACATGGTAGCGGTCTGTCATTTGTCTACCACATGGCCAACGTGGATTGACAGACATGTTATATAGCCCAGCTAATCATGACTGATTCACATGTATGGCAGGGGAGGTCATTGTGCCTCTGTACTCATCCATCATCAGGCCTATAATTGCGTACAATGCACCTTTTGGGATGTACCTAACCAGACACCTACAGCAACTGGTACAGGACAACAGTACATCATCAAGGGGATGCAATGGCTCACACAGATGTCATATGCTGCCCAGGTAAAGTGAATCCAGCTGGACTCAGTGGCATACTGCCTGTTCAGAGGCAATCTGTGCATGCCATATACAGCCATGTCCTACCTAGCAGTAATGAACGTGATGCACCTCAGGCAATCAGAGTCCCATACAGCCACATGCTCAGGAGAGCTGGACCTCAGCACTGACATACATGGACATGCTGGAGGGCATATTCCTAACCGAGAGGCTCCCTTCACTCTGTAATGAGCTCACACTACTGGTTAGGCAGAGTCCCTCATTGACTCTCTTCCATAGGAATCTGGATGAGTGGATGGAGATCATAGTTGTACCCCAGGTATCACTTCTATGTCGCTGTTAGACAGAGGCAAAGTATACTAAAGTCGGACAAGGGCATAGCAGCATAAGATGTGATTGGGTGGCAAAAGACAAACACATTCTACTAGGCTTACCAATGCCCTAGGGCAAATAGCCTAGTATGAACCTATGAACTGTTCATTCTCAACTGTTCGAGCTCATTACAGAGTGAAGGGAGCCTCTCAGTTAGGAATTTGCCCTCCAGCATGTCCATGTATGTTCTATTCAGTCGCTTACCGCTTGCTCAGAGGTGACCTTTGCCCAACATACAAGGCCATGTCAAACCCAGATTTGATGAATATGCTTCACCTAAAAAACCTAGATCCATCAGAGCCACAAGGGCCGGAGACTTAAACCTCGACACGGCTATTAATAGGACATGCTGTAGGGATAGATTCATCACCCAAAGACTCCCTATGCTGTGGAACAAAATCACGGTATATGTGAGGCAGAGCACCTCGCTAGCCTTGTTCAAGAGAAATCTTGACCAATGGATGGGAGATCGCAGATATACCCCAGGGATTACCTCCGTGTCACTGCTCGACAGAGGCACAGCAAAATAATGGGTATGGTTCCCCATACTAAAGGGGTGGCGTAAGCCACAAATCGATGGGCTAGGCTTGTAAATGCCCTCGGGCAGATAGCCTAGTATGAACCTATGAACATGTGTGTACTGCTATAGTACATCTGCCATATGTTGCATGTGTGTGTGTTGTGGGGGATGCACAGGTAATGGCCAGATACTTCTGCACAGGTGACACGTCTGACACATTCTGGGTGTTCATCCATACATACTGGATGTGTGCTGCCATCCAACCCTGTGATGTGGACACACATTACTCAGCCTGGATATACATATCTGAACAACACCACAAGCACAGTACACTACCTTGCTATGTATGCATGTTATTACACAGTTATTCAGTAGTTATGACAGTGATGCTATCCATGCAGCCCACTGGGCCAGTGGAAGCCACAACACACACCGCCAGCACCTTTGCATATGCGTACCACAGACATCCCACATACTGCATGTACTGTGCACACAGTTATCTAACCCAGAACAACTGCACACCACTTATTAATCCTGTCCAGTGGACTACAGATACACGCATATTGTATAACAATAGTAGGAGGCTACTGCAGCACAGGGCAGATTCACATGACGGAAGGCATCTGTTGTCTGCAGTGTTAAGATGCTTCACATTCACCAAATCCACAGATATTGCCAACATTGTTGCAGACAGTTTACGTGCAGGTTCCCCCATTGTCCTACACACGTGTTATTAGTTATCCCAGATGACTGTAACCTCCCTATCCTCTCACATGTCCAGGTGAGAGCCACCCTCATCATTGCAGAACACATATCATCACTGTTACGAAATGGTATCCCTGGATGTGTGCTACATTCACCCCTGGAGGACATAGCACCACATGACAGACTGATATTAATCCCTGGCCATACTACAGGATATGTACCTGAACAGTGCCATACATACACAGTGGTCCCACACCAATGAGGAGGAACCTCTACTGACCCTGGGAACTACTGCATCATATGCACAACTGGCCTTGTGTTCTAAGCTATGGAAGTGTTAGTTATGGCCCACATGTACAACAATATTACATATGTTTATATTTCATGACTATGTACACACAACCTATCTCATGGACATACCTATAGATAGTGAAGTATGATACATTTGGAGGTGTCACAGTATACACAGGATTAACCTGCTACTTTGCATTACCTGTGTTTGTGGCAGCTGTTGGTGTGTCACTGGTGCTGCTTGAAGTTTGCTGCTGCTGCTGCTGCTGGTTTTGCTGCTGGCTGTCTTTATTTCTGTTTTGTTCTGTTTTGTTCTCTCTGTCTCTCTCTCTCTTTCTCTGTCGGTTTTGTGCAATGAATGTATTGCATGAGTGTAGTGTGGGTACTCATTGCTTTTGTAGGTATCTGCATAGGTCCATGTGATGGCCTCTGCACCAATTGTAAGGCAGCATTTGCTAATTGCATGCAGCTGGGTGTGTACTGATTGCATGTCTCACTGTGATTTCAGGACACTGCTATAAAAGGGTATGTGAGATAGGCGTTGCCCTTTCAGATTGTAGGGCGTGGACCATGCTGGTATGCTGTTGACAGTGTTTTGTGAGTGTGAAGGTTAGTACATCTACCATGCTTCATGCTGTGTTGTAGATTCAGGTTGCTGCATTTATCTTGCCTGTTCCCTATAGTGAGTGTGTATGCATACTGACACCTACAACTATATGTCATATGTATTGCTATATAAATATATATATATATATATATATATATATATATATATATATCTGTGTACATATACATACTTTCATATATGTACATTAGTTGACATTATTGGGTACAAGCTAACAATTAGCAGGGCTGTTTCTGGTAACACTACACTAGTATGGGAACCCAGTAATTGGGACTATAAAAGTCTGCATGACATGCTTTGGGTAGTAGACATACTATATTGCCTTTATCTTCATTCATACTATTACGTGTTCCACTTATTTAGCACTATATTCCTGTATGAGAGTCATGGCTTAGTGGTAGGTCATACAGACTAGTGTTACAATGGTCTTGTGGTAGGGCCTACTAGTATGCTCATATTCTGCTTTTGAGTTGAGTATAGGGCCTATCAATCAAAGTGCTGGAGGCACCTTTAAGCAGTTAAAGGGCTTAGTAGGTCTCACAGGAGCCAGGCTGTGTTGCAGATTCTGGTTGCTGCATATATCTTCACTATTTCCTGTAGTGAGTGTGTATGGCTACTGAGACCTACAACTATATTTCATATGTATTAATATATATTTATATATATGTATGTGTAGATATACATACCTTCACATATGTACATTACCTTACATTATTATGTACAAGCTAACAGGTAGCAGGGCTGTTTCTGTTCACACTGAACTAGTATGGGAATCCAGTAATTTGGCCATTAAAACTCTACCTGACATGCTTTGGATAGTACATCTCCTATATTGCCTTTATACTGATTCCTACTATTACATGTTATATTTATTTTAGCACTGTGTTTTGCAAAGCAGGCATGGCTTAGTCGTAGGTCATACAGACTACTGTTACCAAGGTCCTGGGTTTGAGACTGACAGTGGGAATTTTTTTACTTTGCAAACTTTCAAACTGAGTACAGGACTTGTCAATCAAAGTGCTGAGGCCACCTTTAAGCAGTTAGAAGGGTAAGTAGGTCACACAGGGGTCAGGCTGTGTTGCAGATTCAGGTTGCTGCAATTATGTTCACTGTTTCCTGTAGTGAGTGTGTATGGCTACTGAGACCTACGACTATATTTCATATGTATTAATATATATTTATATATATGTATGTGTAGATATACATACCTTCACATATGTACATTACCTTACATTATTATGTACAAGCTAACAGGTAGCAGGGCTGTTTCTGTTCACACTGAACTAGTATGGGAATCCAGTAATTTGGCCATTAAAACCCTACCTGACATGCTTTAGATAGTACATCTCCTATATTGCCTTTATACTGATTCCTACTATTACATGTTATATTTATTTTAGCAGTGTGTTCTTGTAAAGCAAGCATGGCTTAGTGGTAGGTCATACAGACTAATGTTACCAAGGTCCTGGGTTCGAGACTGACAGTGGGAATTTATTTTTCTTAGCAAACTTTCAAACTGAGTACAGGACCTGTCAATCAAAGTGCCATAAAGGCACTTTTAAGCACTAAACCAGGTCTGCTTCGTTTGCTGGAGCTCACGCATGCGCACTGGCGGTGAGCTCCGCTAACACAAGCGCACACCAGCTAATTTCTTTGAAAGAAAAGAAAAAGGGGTGACAGGAAAGTGGTGAAAAGGGGTCACAAAGAGGGTAAGACAGTAGGGAAACAAGCGTGGGATTTGCAGGAGGGATGTAGGTAAGGCCCATAGATGCCCATGTCTTTGGCAGCAACAGCTGTGCATTTCCATGTATTTTGGTGAGACATTAGAAACCTTTCACCCCTGAGAGAGGTGTCAGGACAACATTAATAGTTGTTGTAGAGCCAATTGTAATTAACTGTTTCAATGTCAAGCAGACATGTGTGCGACATGGACAGCTATGTATGGGGCGTAATTTTTTATGGGTACAGAGTGCCCTTTTTTTTTTTCAGGTGAGAGTGGTATGTCAGGTGAAGGAAGTCGGTATAGCTGGGGAGGTAGGTTGGGTAGGTTAACAGACAAGACAGACAAGACGCATACAGGGGCGGTGTATGACACACGTGGGGGTTACACAATTGACGGGACGGAGGTTGGGATTTCCAAGATGCATGAGCCCACAGATGGCAACAGTGGAACTGATATCCCCACCCATAGGCAGTTGCCACTGTTCCTTCACAGCCCAGGACGGGGCTGTGCTGGGGGCTGTGTAGGGGGGGCAACGGCCGGGGCCGTTAGCTGTGCCACACGAGCCCCGAGCTGGCGTAGGGGCCCAAGAACAGTGTCTTGGATCTCCCTTCGCACCACAGACCGGACAGGGCGGAGGGTGAGTGGGCGAACCCTCCGGCCACACTTGCAGAGGGGACGGGCCCCATCCCCTGCAGCGCTTCCACCCGAAGGTGGCACAGGGCCACGGAGGGGGTCCGCCTGGGCACTAGTGCCAGGTGCAGTCACCAGCTGAGGTGGGAGAGGTGGGTCCGCTGGGACCTGCCTTCCCAAGCGTTCTAGGTTTGTGAGTAGTTATGTTAGTTTGGGTTAGTGGCATTGTATTCCATTCAGATTAGTTGTAACAGCATGCATTGGTATTCCCATCAAACAAACACCCAGATATTAACACCATTGAACAAGGGGCATATCAATATCACATGCATTATTTGAACAGAAATACACAGTCAAACAACATGCAGGGTTGATTAATGGCAACAGGCCATCAGATTTGCAGGTATGAACAGGGCACATGCACGAACAGACATGCATATATTTTTGAAACGGACAAATGTCCATGATTAATGAAATGTTCACATACCATTATTTAGTGGGTGTTGTTATATGGAATTATAGGGTTGGGCGGAGATAGAAAGTGATGACACATTCATATGTTACACATTGATTTACATTTATAATAGGTACACAATTAAGTTGAGGCTGATGTTTCAAAATAAATTTTATTTGACTGTCAAGCTACACCTGTTACAAATACATCACTATCCTACTTATTTTGAATCTGATCAGATACATCATCCTGCTACACTTTGATGACAGGACAGGGGACAACTATGGCTGTTTAGTCTGTCAGATAATCATTCATTCTATCTGCAAATTGTTTACTGTGATCACCATATACAGCATTTGGCTAGACATTCCAGATTCTGACACACTGAAATCAGTTTGGTATATTAAGTTGTACTTCCCACATGCATTTAGTTCTGTAGAAACACACTGGGGCTAATATATTCCGGGGTTATTACTACTTTATTTATTCATACATGACCCTTTCTGTCAGTCTCACACTTCCTGCAAATTCACAGTTCAGGTTGCTACTTCTAGGCTTTGTTCACATGTTAGACTAGTGGTGATTCAAACACTTTCCAACAGCCTCACTTCTGTCATGATTCAGCATTTCAACAGGGGATATATCTCACATGTGACTACCTCAGATTCTGAAGCTGTACTCTTGAGACTACTGCAGGTTACACTATATTTAATTAATGGTGGGACATCTGTATGACAGCACTGTTTAATTCTATCAATTATATTTCCAGTTACACTTGCATACTGATGAACTTGTTGCAGCCATACCTGCAGACTTTCAAATCTTGCTTGCACATTATATTACTTTTAATCAATACACTGCAGTGTTCTGATACATGCTACAGTATAATATTTATTTACAAGTACTGGGTGGGGTTACTAACCTGCACGGTGGCGCATCCGCACCAGCCTACGGGCATGCATCTCGCGATTCGAAGAGCGGACACCTGCAGCTGTAATACAAAAGAAGTAATATTGGACTACACATCTCCATGGTATCAGCTAGTTGAAATCCTTACATACATAAGTAAAATGTAACTTACTCAGTAGTCGGGCGTTGGGCATATCCGGGCCTCCTGGATCCATTCGGACAACTGGTCTTGCTTGCGTCGTTTCAAGTCCGCATGGTGGTGACGGACCTGCTCACCAGTGCGTGGAATGCCAGTAGCACTGGTCAGATCACGAGCCAACTGGTCCCATGCCTCTGCCCTATATGCTCCCCATGAGACCTGGCCCTGCATGAGTTGGGCCTCGTGATGGTGGACAAGGAGCCAGACCATGTATCTGGACTCCTCAACGCCCCAACGCTGTGCTCGAAAGCAACGCCCTCACCTACTCCACTCATTCTGACTGCAGCTCTGATCTACAATCGTTTCTGCTGTGTATTCCGCCTATGGGGCTTATATATGCCGATTTTCCGCACATTTCTCTGATTGGCCGTTTTGGAATTGTATCTACTTCACTGAAAATGCTTTATCATGCTCCATTCTGGATTTTATCCCATATATATGCTATTTCTGCATTTCTAGGTATTGCTGTCATGGCTTAGTGGTTTAGTACCTTGACTCTAGTGCATGGTATCCTGGGTTCGAATCTGGCAACTGATTTTTGATTTTCCTGACAGAAATGAGTTGAGACCTGTCAATCAAACATGCCAAAAGCACTTTTAAGCACTTAAAACCAGGTCTGCGCTCGTTTGGAGCTAACGCATGCGCACTGGCAGTTAGCTTGTGGGAGCGCCGCGCAAACGGTGTGCGCTGGGATAAACCTTAATTGGCTAGTGACACACATGTTCAGCTAAGCACAGCTAGTTGCAAACAATTTCACTCTGTTAAACCGATGCCTAGCAACAAGCACGCAGTTTGCAGCTTTTTAAACACTACTCAGCTACGGGCACTCCGTCTCACAGCAGCTTACCTATCAGTACATTTCTGACTATTTTGTTATTGTGTTACTTCAGAATATATGCTCCGTTTCATTCCATTTTACAAAAGGGAATACATTTACATGTGTACAATACTGTCAGGGGGCTTTTTAGTGCTTATTTACAAAAAAAAAAGGTTGTTGTGGGGGCTCGAACCCTGCCTGCCTACTCTTAGGCCGGCAACTCTACCGCTAAGCTATTACTTCTTGGCTTACTTTGCATATTTAGTTCTTATATCCTTTTCCACTGATTGCTAACTGTGATTGCGCTAGTAGCACACCAGCGCACAGGCACACAGTAGCAAACATTTACGGGGTTTAAAAAAAAAGGTTTTAATTTAATTTTATTACATCTCTTCACTTTATACAGTGATGGTCTATCGGGGCATGTGTTGTGTAGTGTGTTTATGCACATTTCCATGGCCTCTCTCGTGGCTGTTTACTTTCAGCCATTCTAGTCTTCCGGGCGTGTCCGCTTGCAGGGCTTAGCCTACAGACACGCCCTACTCTCTTACACGGACCGTGTAAGAGTTACTAGTGTGATTCAGCATGCCTTATGCACCTCATGCATATGCATGACATGCTGACATCACACAGTTTCACTGCAGCCTCCGTGTAAGAGTTATAACTCTTACACGGAGGCTTCCTGAATCTGGCCCTTAGTTTTTTAGAACATACACAGATATTTTAAATGTTCAGTATAAATATGTATCACATTTCAGTGAAGATTCAGAATATGACTCAGTTATGTGTTCAGTATAGTACATTTCTGTAAAATTTCAAAATATAAGAATAATATTCAGTTACTTCACATTATTCAATTAACTTTAAGGGTAAAGTGATATAATTATTTGTAACAGGTGTATTATTTCATACACTTCTACTACATCATCCTTCACAGTATTCAAGTGACAGAATTATTTATTACAGACTTATTAAGATAAGTCATCTAAAGAATAAGTAGTATTAGTTATTCAATATACTCAAGACATAACAGGCCAGGCTTACTTTGTTAATTAATTTACAGATTACAGTGCACTTTACATAATTATTGTATATTAATCAGGAAATTAAAAGGACACTAACAGGAAATGCAAAGGTATAGACCTGAAATACAGAAAGCATAAAGCATAGGTTTTAGTAAACTGTTATAGCTCATAAATATTCATAAAATATTTCAGATATAAATTTAGGAGGCAGACATCTATTACAGCACATAAAAGTAAAAAAAAAACATAAGTAGCTTTATTAGCAAATCTAGATGAGAATTTATAGACACAAGTTAATCTGGTTTACTATCAAAATTTTAAAATTCATATGGTCGGCGTTCATTTGGTCGAAATCATTACATCAAATGGTCATAATGCCGAAATTAAAATGTCAAAGTTTAAATGGTTGACAAACATCTGCAAACTAACACTAGTGTTTTTGCAGGGGGGCAGAGTGCCCCACACCCCCTGCTACTTATATATTACAACTCCAGGATTGCACAAAACAGGGGTAAATCCTTGCCTGTTTTCAAAATAATGTTGACAGAAATTCGAATGCGCTGTCTGTTGACCAAATTAACTACTTAATATTCATGTGTTGACCATATGTGTCAATCATATGAATGTTAGACCAAATGAATGTAGACATTTTGATAGCAGACCAGTTAATACAATATATGGTAATTATGCTTCAAGACTTCAGTAAGCTGCCTATCGGGCGCTAGAATCCACCACATAACACAAGCACTCGGGTCACTCCACGGCAAGTACAAATATGACACAGTCATTGTCCATGCTGGTGTGAACGACCTGAGACGTACCTCCCTGAACTACATGAAAAGAAACATAGAGGAACTCTCTGATTATGTAGCCCAGGCAGGTATGACCCTGACCCTGAGCAGTATCCTTCCTTCACCAAGAATGATGCCACAATATAGAGACAAGATGATCAGCTTTAACAATTGGCTTAATGTCTGGTGTCATTCAAATGGGATCCAGTGTCTGTCTGCCTGGGATGACATGCTTGACAAGCCACGCTGCTTCGCAAGGGATGGCTTGCACCTGTCACCCCTGGGATTCCGGATATTGGCTAAGGCTCTTGCCACCCCCATAGTGCCTTTTTTAGGCAAGGCTCAAATTCTAAACCTACCACCCTAGAAAACAAAAATGGGAAGAAACTGAGGGTAATGCTGCTCAATGCCAGAAGTCTAAATCTCAAAATGCACACACTCAAGGCCCTTCTCAGTATGGAGAACATCGATGTCTGTGCTGTAACTGAAACCTGGTTCAAGGCTCCTGAGAGCAGCCGGCACTATTCGGTTTTACCTCATATCATGCTCCGCCCCAAAACCCAGACCACACCACAAAAGGAGGGGTGTATCCATATTCATAAAGGATACCCACACCTCCAGGTTGGTGGCAACGCATAAGCTTCGGAAACCATCCAGGTGCAACTAACCATAGGCAAAACTGCTCTACAAATTGTAGCATGCTACAGGCCACCCTCTCAAACTCAGGAACCCCACACAGCCTTCCTGAAGACACTGGAGGGTATAAATGTATCTCCAAACACCATCATATTGGGTGACTTCAACTACCTGAATATAGACTGGGAACATTACTCAAGCCCTAACTTTCTAGCCCAATGGTTCCTGGAGTTCATAAATTCAAATGCCATGGAACAGCTAGTCACTGTTCCCATGAGAGGAGAAAATATACTAGATCTCATTATCACAAACATGGGGACAAAATGCTCCACACCAGAAGTATATCCCTCATTGGTGAGATCTGATCATAAGCTAATCTCACTGGAAATCCACATCCCGCCCCCACCCCAAACAAAAAACACCACAGTGAAGAACTTCTCAAAAGCAAACTTCACACTACTCAAGACTGGTGTGGTATCCTTCAAGGCCCCTGAGCCAGTGGAAACCACAACCCAAGCTGCAAAAGCCCTTACAAATGCCTTCTATGAACACCTCCAGGACTGCATGGATCAGGCAATCCCAAATAAATCCAAGACTCTTTCCACAAAGGGCAAACATCCAGTCTGGTGGACCCCAGCCATTAGCAAACTTTACAATAAGAGGAGAAAGCTATTACATGATAGAACAAAATCCATAAAAGGGAAGTCACCCCTGATCATTATTAGTAAAAAAATACGAGCACTCATAAAATCAACTAAGGCCAATTTTGAGAGAAAAATTGCCATGGATTCAAAGGACAATCATAAGGCCTTTTTCAGCTATGTTAGGAACCTGGGTGGAAACTCCCAGATATGCTCAGAATTAGTCCAAAATGATACAAAAATCACTGAACCCACAGACATTGCCAACATACTGGCAGACAGGTTCAGTGCAAACTTCACCCCCCTCTCCCTCCCTAAAGGAGAGATAACTATCCCAGCGGAGTGTAGCCTCCCAGACATCTCAAATGCAGGTGAAAGCTGCTCTCTCTAAAGCTAAAAACACAGCATCAATGGGACCGGATGGTGTCCCCGGCTGTGTGCTACACGAGCTAAATGAGGAATTAAACCCGCACATAAGGCAGCTGTTTAATCTCAGCCTTACCACAGGATACATGCCCAAGGAGTGGCGTACGGCAACTGTGGTCCCACTCCACAAAGGCGGTGCCTCTATGGACCCTGGTAATTACTGCCCCATAAGCTTAACAAGTCTAGTCTGCAAAGCTATGGAGAGGATCACAATGGAGCTCATAAACAAAGATATAGGGGACTTGCAGACATTGGACCTGACCCAGTTTGGCTTCGTCAAGGGCAGATTATGCCTTTTAAACTTGGTCGACTTCTTCGAAACAGTCACCAAGGCCATTGATGAGGGAAAGGCAGTCCATACAGCCTACCTTGACCTTGCAAAGGCTTTCGACACAATACCCCACTCGGGTATTGTAGAAAAACTTACCAGCTTAAATGTAAACCCATACATCACAAGATGGGTTGCAAACTGGCTTAAGGACAGAACCCACAGGGTTAGAGTTGCTGGTGCTATGTCAGACTCCAAGCCGGTCACAAGTGGTGTCCCACAGGGCTCGGTCCTTGGCCCCCTATTGTTCGGCATCTACTTCTCAGAAGTACAGGCCAACATGGGAGGACTTTGGCTGACAAAGTTTGCAGACGACTGCAAACTGGGCGCCATAGTGGAAAGTGCATTGGACACGGATATCCTTCAGAAGGGACTCACGGAAACAGATAGCTGGTGCCAGAGCCATGGCCTGAAGTTAAACACCAAAAAATGTATAGTCATACCCTTCGGGAAAAACAAGGTAACCCCAAGCTACCATATAGGTGGCAATCCACTAAGCACAGAAGAGGTTATCAGGGACCTGGGGACCCAGGTTGACAGCGGCCTTTCTTTTGACACTCACGTTGCTAAAGTGGTTAGGAAGACCTTCTACATTGCCCACCTGATCATGAAGGGATTCACATCCAGATCTAGTGAGGTCATTGTTCCCCTGTACTCTTCACTTATCAGACCAATGATCGAGTACAATGCCCCATTCAGGATGTATCTCACCCGACATCTGCAGCAATTGGAGAGACCCCAAAGGTTCCTAACCAAAAGGATAAAGGGACTCCAAAATCTGTCATATGCTGCCAGATTGAAGAAACTCCAGCTCTATTCAGTTGCATACCGTCTGCTCAGAGGTGACATGTGCCTGACATACAAGGCCATGTCCAACCCGGAATTAATGGACATGCTCCACCTCAAAAAATCCAAATCCACCAAAACCACTAGAGCAAGCAACTTAAACCTTAGCACGGATATAAATAGGATGTGCTGGAGGGATAGATTTATCACTCAGAGACTCCCTATGCTGTGGAATAAAATCCCAGTCCATGTGAGGCAGAGCACCTCGCTGGCTCTGTTCAAGAGAAATCTTGACCTGTGGATGGGAGATCGTAGGTTTACCCCAGGAATCATCTCTGTGTCACTGCTGGTCAGAGGCACAACAAACTAATGGGCACAGTATTTTTTCATATAAGGGGTGGCGTAAGCCACAAAACTTTGGGCTAGGCTTATAAATGCCTTAGGGCAGATAGCCTAGTATAAACCTATGAACCTATGAACCTATGAACCAAGTATAAAGTTAGCCCTTTACTGCTGATTGCAATTAGTCTTCAGAAAATAGCCAATATGCTTGATATGCTACACAATAAAAAAGAAAATGGATTAAACAGTACGTTTAAAGGTTTAAATCTAAAAACAACAGAGAACGGTTTTATTTGCTATAAGAGAGAATAATCATGGTACATTAAGGCACCATTTCATAAGGTAAAGAAGCATAGACAATAGACGGTGTAATTTTACCATTACAGCATTCAGAGATAGGAAAGAAAAATAGGCAGGGTTAACAATTCATGCTCTGTCTAACTTAAATGAAGATTCACAAAGACAGGTTAAGGATGTGCATGGCATTTTCTAATCAGCTTAAAAAGACACAACATTAAAAGACATTTTCAGAATAATGTACAGGTTTTTGATATGTCACTCATACATCAGAACTTAAACTTAAAGATTCTAAAGACTATGAATGCAGGAAATATGCAAATTAAATCATAAAGTTAATAGACTTCAAAACTAGTGGTCAAAATTAAAATTGCAAGTTTATTCACCAAATAAAGAAAATCAAATGCATAGTTATAATTAAATAATAAAGTTAAGTGACTTCAACCCAAAGAGGCCATAAATATTCAAGTGCCACCTAGTGGTCAAAATTAAAATTGCAAGTTTATCTACCAAATTAAAAATTTTTTTTTTTTTTTCAGATTATGAGTCAGGTAGTATAAAGCTGCATACAGTAGTTAGCAATACAGATGTAAGGTAACTATAAATTAGGTCCCTGTAGACTTTCATCAAGGACCTCAGGGGCAAGGGTTGGGAGGATGGCCTAATGGTTAAGGTGTTTGCCTTACAAACACAAGGTGCAGGGTTTGAGTCTCACAAGGGATAATTGGCTAAGCTTAAAATGGCTCGCAAGGGCAGTTAGCTTAGTACTAACCTATGAACTGTTAGATTAGAGACTTTCATTTTAAAGTAGTTATTAGGCATTAGACAGACTAAAAGGCAAAGTAGGCCTAGAAATGTGGTGTCAGAATTGTTTCATTTTTAGAAAACGACAGTTAAGCAGAAGGGAAGAATAACCTTGCAGGTCAAGCATGAGAGATAGCAGTTCTCAAGGGAAGGCTACAGACTGTTCTTTTTCTATTCCTTTAGCTACAGAAGGTTCCTTTTTCAAGGGAAAAATGTACATAGCAATGGAATGCTAGATTAAAAGGCACGTGAGACCAGGCTTGGAAAGCAATGTAGCCAAAGAGAAGGAGGCATGTAAAGCATTACAGGGTTTTGGTATTATTAAAATATACTTCAGATACAGTTTGGGAAGTCAGATAGTTAGTCTGACCTGACATACAGAAATGATTAAATATCCAGCATTTTAGAAAGGTAGCTACAATACAGGACTCAAGCCTAAGTACACAAGACAGGTCAAATAAAAACTGTTTCAGCTTCCTTTATTCAGGACAATCAGAATATACATGCAGAAAGTTTGGATATATTTAGCAGCACTGTTATTACCAACCAGCATTTCTACAGACTGTTTATATTTATCAGCACTGTTAATAAAGACTGTATTCAGATATTGTAAACATCTAATAAAGCCTTATTAAATGAACTACAATGTTTGGAAAATTCATTCTGAAAAATACACAGGACTTGGCCTTTAAAGGAGAAATTGGCACCTTTTTAGCATGACTTTGGGTAATGAACAGATAAAGACTTTCATTCCAGTCTCATTTCAGTTGTTTCCAGTTAATTCTAGTATACTACAGTCTCATCAATCCACAGGGCACTGTCAAACACTTCAGGGAAAACTAACAAATAGACCCTGAAAATTTAAGGATGAAGTATTTAGGCAGATATTCTGAATGTAGGAACAAATCAAGCAGTACTTACTTTAATCATTTGCTCTATGTTACAATTTAAAAACTTCCTGAAATCACACTTAATAGACACCTGGCTCTGTTTTTGTAATGGTCCTGATTAGCTCCTTATCACAGCCCCATTAACTAAACTGTCTCCTTTGAGTAGTACATGCTACCTATATTTGCACACAGCAGAATGGAAACTAATACTACATTTTGACTGTAAATTCTCAAGTATGCTGACTGATGGTAATGACCACTCCTCAGACATAACTGGTTCCAAATTTAGATTTCTGTGTTGTAAATGTCTACAAAAGTATTGTATGTTCTAACACTATATACCTGTTATGTAAATAGCTACATCAAAAATGATACGATCTATCATGTTACTATTGTTTGTAAATATCTCTGCAATCTCTCATGTGCTGTTTATCATTTGTAACTTATATGTTCTTAACTGGAGCTTTTTTTCCCCAGGCCTCCACTGAAAAAGGATTTGTGTCCAGTCAGACTTTCCCAGTAAACAAATGTAAATAAATAAAATAAAATAAAATAAATAGTGGTTACCTGGTGATGGTTGTTTTCCATCCTTCGTCACTAGATGCATGTTGCCAGTATATCACGCATTGCTGACATCACACCATTATGGGAAAAAGAACGAAAGGTATCCACATGAACTGCATGAGTAACCACTGCAGCACCCCTACAGTATCATCACCTCTGGTAAGATCTGACCATAAAGTGGTCACTTTCAAAGTCATCAACTCCCCTGACCCCCCCCCCCCTCAGCTAGGGTCAAACAAAAAAAATTCTCCAAAGCTGATTACATCCTCCTGAGGGATGGTATAAACAGCTTCACAGCCCCCTACCCCACTGTAGGAACTGGCACCAATGTCCAAATCTACACTGAAGTACTACACGAGCATTTATATAGATGCATGGAATCAGGAACACCTGACAGGACAAAATCATCCTCCACAAGGCAGAGTAAATCTGTCTGGTGGACATCTGCAATAAATAAACTATATAACAAAAGGAAAGAATTGCTGTCCAGGACAAAGAAAGAGCAGATGCCCAATTGGAAGCAATCTCTCCTTAGCCTGAACAAGCAAATAAGAGCACTAGTAAAATCCTGTAAAGCCTACTTCGAGTTAAAATTGGCCACATCTACTACAGACAATCATAAGGCCTTCTTCACATATGTCCGCAATCTCAAAGGAAGCACACAGATATGTTCAGAACTGGTGGCAGGGAAACCACATACACAAATGCTGTAGATATAGCCAATCTACTGGCTGACAGATTCAGCAGAAACTTCTCCCCTCTGTCCCCTCATCAATAAATCAGCACATCCCCAGTACCTACCCCCTAGCCCATATCTCTATTGAACAGGTCGTCACTGCCTTCTCAAAGGCAAAAAATACAGCCTCCATGGGATCCGATAACACCCAGGCTGCATCCTACATGAACTCAGGGATGAACTTGAAGCACCATTAGGCACCCTATTCAACCAAAACTTTGTCCCAGCCAAGTGAAGGACAGCCACTGTCATCCCTTTACACAAAGGTGGAGTGTCCACCAATCTAGGAAATTATAGACCCATCAGCCTAACTAGGCTGATTTGCAAGGCCATGGAACAGATTATCATGGACCTCATTAACAGGGACATGAGCAAACTCCAAACATTTGACCCCCCACAGTTTGGCTTTGTCAAGGGGAGGTCATGTCTATTGAATCTGGTCAACTTTGAGACAGTCACCAAAGCCATGGGTGAGGGAAAGACAGTGCACACCACCTACCTTGACCTGGCCAAAGCCTTCAACACTATTCCCTACTCAGGCATGGTAGATAAACTCTCTCAACTAGGCATCAATCCATATGTTACCAGATGGGTAGCAAACTGGCTCACTGATAGAACCCACCTAATCAAGATAGGGCAAGCCAGCTCAAGCAGTAGACCCGTAACGAGTGGCGTACCCCAGGGATCAGTCTTGGGGCCTCTGTTATTCAGGATATACTTCTCTGTGGTGCAGGACAAAACCAGCAGGCTATGGCTGACCAAGTTTGCAGATGACTGCAAGCTGGGTGCAGTTATCAATTCCCCAACTGATGTGGGCGTCCTCCAAGAAAGTCTCACACAAACAAATGACTGGTGCTAGAAACATGGCCTCAAGCTGAATGCCAAAAAATGCATCATCATTCCCTTTGAGGAGAGTGACATCCCACATATTATCACATTAATAACAATGTCCTAAGTACACAATCAGTAGTGAGGGATTTGGGCACCCAGGTTGATAGCAACCTGACTTTTGATCACCATGTTGCTTCAATTGTACAGAAAGCCTTCTACATGGCCCACCTCATAAGTAAGGGTATCTCATCTAGGGACAAATAGGTCATAAGACCCTGTATTCTTCCTTTATAAGGCCAATTATTGAGTACAATGTCCCCTTTGGCATGTACCTCACAAAGCACATGCAGCAGCTGGAAAGACCACAGAGGTTCCTCACCAGGAGAATCCAGGGCCTGAAACACCTACCCTACACAGATAAGCTAAAAGCCCTCTCCCTCTACTCAGTTTCATACAAACTCCTCATTGGTGACCTCTGTCTGGCATACAAAGCAATCTCAGACACCGCCTTGATGAGACTACTGCATATCTCCAAGTCAAGCTCCACTCGAGTAACCCGTACGCGCGACCTCAACCTGATCTGTGATATTAATAGGACTTGTTGGTGGGACAGATTTGTGTCACAGAGAATCCCCCATCTGTGGAATAGACTCCATCTCCAAGTCAAGCAAAGTGCCTCATTTTCCCTTTTTAAGTGCAACCTGGATAACTGGATGGGAAACAGAAAATACACTCCTGGGATTCCACCTTTGTCCCTGCTGGACAGGGACTCTGAGTGCTGACATGTCTAAACATGGGATAAACTCTTTGCTAGGCTTATAAAGGCCTCAGGGCCAATAGCCTAGTAACCTCCTATGATCCTATGAGGGTTTTACCTGACAAGTGATAATGACTCAGTATTATACTGTAACTGCACATATTGTAAATTAATAATGTGCTAATGACTTACATTTCATTACTGAAAGATTCTGCATGTGCAGACAAAGGTGATAATTGTTACTGTTGAGCAGACATTCATCATTACATTCCTTGTGCAGGTGTAATGGAATACTGAGTCATTACCATCTCTCAGTAAAAGTAAGATAACATATATATATATATATATATATATATATATATATATATATATATATATATATATATATATATATATATATATTTATATATACACATATCTCTATTACCAAGCACTTCTTCTCTCTTAAATTCTACACAGGACTGACAAAGCCAGAAATATTGCTCAAAACATATGTTTAAGCCATGCCAGAATTAATCAGAATCAGAATCACATTTATTGGCCAAGTATGCAGACATACAAGGAATATGACTTCACTTTCAGTGACTCTCCAAGTATGAATTACATAAATGACATGCATACAACTATTAGCAAGAGAAATGACATGCATGCAACTATTAAGAACAAGACAAAAAAGTAAATATACATGTACATACAAGGTGCAAAGTGCAACTCAGTGCAAGAAATACTGAAATAAACTCTGAAAGAAACAAGTGTTAACAATATGTAAACAATACTGCAGAATCATTGGAGGCTCGGGAAAAAGAATGCCTCAACCCAATAAGCTGAGTTAACCATTTATGAACTTGATGGCCTGTGGAAAAAAAACTGTTCTTATATCTGCTTGTTTTGATGCATATTAATCTATAACGCCTGGCTGATGGTAATAGTTCAAAAAGATGGTCGCCTTGATGTGAAGGTTGGAGATGATCTTCTCTGCCCTTTTCATGACTCTGGAATAGTACAGGTCCTGTAAGGAGAGCAAACTAGCACCTATGATATTTTCGGCAGACCTAACTATTCGATGTTACCTATTTTTGTCATGATTAGACAGAGATCCAAACCACACTGTTATGGATGAGCTGAGAACAGACTCAATGACTGCTGTAGAGAACTGAATAAACAGTGCCTGTGGGAGGTTGAACTTCCTCAGCTAATTGATGTACAAGCAATAACATTTCTCTCTGTGAACCATCACGCTGATTAGAATCAGACACACAAATAACAAAGTTAGTAATATGTAAACTATCTGGTTGATCCATGCCAGAATTAGTGTAAAAGTAATAACATTTATCTCACCATCCCTCTGATTAGAAGGAAAATAAGGAATAACATCCATCATTACTCTACACAGCTGTGGTGGTGCAGCGGTTAGTGATGTCACCTCACAGCAAAAGGTTCTCCCATTCGATTCTCAGCTGGAGCGCCTTCTGTGTGAAATCTGCATATCCTCCCCGTGGTCGAGTGATGTTAAAGATATGCAGGTAGGTGCGTGCGTGAATGGGTGTTCCTTCTTTGAAGGTTGGGTGTCGGGCTGGCAACTCAGCACTGTAAAAAATCGCTGCCAATCATTAGCAGACCGGAGTTCCACTGTGGTGACCCCTAAGCGGGAAAAGCCGAAAGGCATTACTTTTTATCCATCATTACTCTGAACTTATTCAGAATAGTATCACCTATCCAGATGCAACAGACATTGTCAAAATAATAGCAAACAAGTTCAAATACTAATTTTACCCCAATTATTTTGTTCCAAAGGCCACATATCACTAAATCCTTTAAATCCTCTGTTATCATAGCTGAACATGTGCTGAATCTGCTTTCTAAGACCAGAAATACTTTTTTCATGGGGCCTGACAGTGTACAAGATCCACTCCTCAAAGCATTTAACCTAAATATAGCTGCAGGTTTTGTCTCTGAAGTTTGGCACAATGCAGTGGTGATGACAATCTACAAAGGAGTCCCCGTCACCAGCCTTGGGAATTATAGACTCAGCAGTCTAATAAGTCTCATTGACAAAGGCAGGAAATATGTTATAATAAACCTTATAAACAAAGATATCAAATCTCATTAAACTTGGCTTGAGCAGTTTGGCTTTGTCATGGGCAGATCCTGCATAATGAACTTGGTTAACTTTTTTGAGAGCCTGTCAGCAGTGATCATGCTATTCATATGGCATATCATGACTTGGTCTAGGGTGTTGGCAAAATACCCAAAGCTGGTATTGTAAGTAAGCTTAACATCTTAAAAATAAATCTTAATTGGGTATGATTGATAGCAAACTGGCTAAAAAGCAGAACTCATACAGTGCAAGTGGCAGGTGCCTTATCAGAAAGTATAAAAGTAATCAGTGATGCCCCATCTTCTTCTCAGGACTTTGCTGATCTCCGGACTGGAAACTAAAACCCCTGCTAATCTAAGTTTGCAGACAACTGCAAATTGGGAGCTATTGGCAAGTACCCCTCTGATACTCTAACCCTTCCACAAGAACTTACTCTCTTAAATAACTGATATCCTGAAAATGAGCTTAATTTAAATGAAAAAGTGCAATATTGTCCCATTTGATAGGCAGCCCCTTTTCCCCGAGTATACAGCATAGACAATACCCACTTCAAACTGAAAATGCTGTCAGGACCTTGGATCATGGGCTGGCAGTTCCCAACCTTCCAGTCATCATGTGACAACAGTAGTCAGAAAAACATGCATACTGTTATTAATTTACGAGGGAACAGAATTCCAGTAGTATAAAAAATGATTCAGAGTTGGGGTCTTTCCATCATCACTTTGCCATGATTCTTGCAAATACATTGAGAGCAGTAAGGGAACTAAGCTGTATGGAACATTACAGTCCTGATGTAGCTGCAGTTAATGCCCTGTCCGATTATAAACAAAATGGGATTACAGTTAGTCAGATGTGGAGGACACCATTCAAAAAAATGCATGCTTTTACAAAACTTGCTGCTTCATTAACTGTTTTCATTTGTTACGGCTAGAGTAAGTATATTACTCTAGTAATATTTAAAAATTGTCCAGGATTTTGAGTCTTTTTTTCTCCAGTGATTTAGCTAGATCATCTAGTGCCCTGTAAAGAAAAACACCTCTTTTCTACCAAAGTAAAAAAAAAAAAACCATAAATACATACATTAAGTAAATAAATTATTTTTTTTTGTCTAAAACTGTATTTGTTTGCTACTAATACAAAATGTTTTTGCTACAGTTAAATTACCAGGCATGTTAGTGCTACAGCACTTCTGCCATTACCATAAATGAATTATCGGCAGATGATGTTAACAATTACAGCTGGACAGTTTGCAACTATTTCTTAAAGTTTGTTTCGGCACATTTGCTCATTCCACACAAGCATATTACTGAAATAGTGGGAATACCTATACCTCTTAACTGTCCATTATTTTGTAGAATGTTTGTACTGTCTCTGTAGCATTTTGTTTTTTTAATTTCCTGCTAAATCAGTGAGGATCACAGTTAGTCAGTAATGCCGTTTTCGCAGCTGCAGACTCTTAAGTACTTGCCCTATTACTACAGCTCTGTGCAGGGGACTTTTTTAATCCCAGGTATCACATCTTCATCATGATGACCCAGTATGACATCTCTAGCACAAAATAAACTTAAACTAATATGCATAAACTCAAGAAATGTATGTTAAACAAATTCCACAGTTTCAAAGAGGGGTATAAATACTATAGCCATACCTTACAATTGTATCTAAGACATCCCATAAGCCTCATATCTATGACAAAGGCTTGTTTCAGAAAGGATACTCTGATTTCAGAAATGAGAAGAAAGGAACATCACATTGGAAGTTCAGTTAATGCATACCTCATGCAAAAATCTACCCTGGCCAAACACCTATAATTCCTGGCAAGGAAGCAGAGCTAGTAACTGCCGCACTAAAGCAACAAATAGCTACATGGTGGTGGCATCTATTTCAAGCCAGAAAAAAGCAATCAATCAATCAATCAATCAATCAATCAATCAATCAATCAATAAATATTGCCAGCAACTCTCAGCTGGTAGCAGCTTGATAACTGCAGTGGTAAATTAGTTCTCCTGGATGACTTCTGCATGTCATCAGAATCAGCAGGAATCATCAGCCAAATGCAGGCAAGCCTGGAAACAGACATACAACCCAAATGATAGCTACTACAATTTTTCATGATCCCAAGACAGAAGTCTATAACATTCTGGATTGGATATGTGCAGAACAGATGTGTAACCCTATTATTTCATTAGAAGCAGCCAACGTTTGTTATCCAGAAATGTAAACCACCTCAAGCAATTTCGAAGGCAATATCTATAAGAAGCTTAAAAACAGTATTGCTTAAGGCCACTAAAAATGATTAGCAACAGGAGTAACTTGGTGACTTCAAACAATGAGGATTGCAGAAAGCAGCTGAACTGGTGTTGCAGCCAGGGGATCACTTTCTCACTCTCACTGTTCACTCTCTCTCTCTCTCTCACACACACACACACACACACACACACACACACACACACACACACACACACACACACACACACACACACACACACACAGAGTCTCTTCTGCTTTCATGCATACATTCACTCACAGAAGACTGCTGTCACTCTCTCTCGATCTCTCACACACAGTCTCTTCTACTTTCACACACACATTCACTCACAAAGGATCGCTATCACTCTCTCTCGATCTCTCACACACACAGTCTCCTCTTCTTTCATACATGCATTCACACTCTCTCAATGAATAATGAATGGTGAGGTATGGAGGCGGAAACATTATGCTACGTTTGCAATGACTCCAGTAATCTAACTGGCTACCACTGCTTGCAACACTACCAGGGCCAGGGAAAGAATGCAAGCTAAGCAATGGTTCTAATGCCCTAAGTAAAATTATTAGTTTTAAAAGTTTTTCTCTTACACTTCTTTCTAAGTTTTTATTTTGCTTTAATGTGGGTGAAGAGGAGATGCTAGTGTTTGCGTTCACTATCACTGGAATATCAATGGAAAAGCAAAGAAAATCAGCTAGCTGTGAAGGATTGGATCCATAGAAAGAGTGCACAGCAAGCCGGTTTTCTCTAACAAATGTTATGTAAATCATAGTTAAATCAACTGCGAAAATAAAGTTGAGAAGGTAATTAATAAAGTTCAGGTACCTTTTCAATTTAGTTTAAAGCAGTGGAGTTTCATTATATTTCTAAACTTAGTTGAGCTCCTAGATCACCTCAGATGTAACATATCAGGATTGTTACTGCCTCAGGGAGTGCTTGGATGTATCCTTAGATGCGCCTTGTGGTGGTACTTGTGGTTATTAAGTTAAAGTCCCACTACTCAAGGAATATTTAATTTTATTCAATTCAAAAATGTGAAAAAAAACTATCATGTTTATTAACAGCTACATAATTTCTATGGCAAGAGTTGCTTATTAAGCCATGAATTGCAGCACATTACATTAAAGAGGATGAAAGACAAAGAAACTAAATAATTAAGATAACTGACCAGCGCAAACAAATAGATAAATTAAATAAACAAATAAATATATTCAGAATTAATTATGGAATATTTACTGTGGTCTTGCAATACTGTTTCTAACAATAGCCAAAAACAAATGTCAAATTCTCTGGCCCACTTTGACAAATTGGGTAGTCCTATAATCTACTGTCAAGCTAGGAAAAAATAATTTAGTACTGGTTTTTGATTTTACAACAGCTATTAAATATAATTATATGGAAATTATCCTAACCAAATGGAATCAGGAAATGTCCCTCTAACTAAGGCTCTCAGATTTTTCTCCTTATGGAATAGATACAGAATTTCTTTTCCATTCACTTAGGAACTGGGTCTTCCAACCAAAAATGTTTTATAAGGTTGATTGGACCGTGGCAAAGATGAATTGGTTACCATCAAAACTTTGTTGGCATAAATGTTGAGAAGTATAGACTAATATCTTATGTTGTGAACTAATTATAGGATTATACCATGATGGGAAAACAGCACTTTTTTTATCTGTTTGTTGACCAAGACCACCACTGAACAAATTGCCCTTTTTCAGTGGCAGCCAGGGAGTACTGAATAGTTAAGCAACTGCCTCAAAGTCACACAGTAAGTAGATGCAGGTGGAAATATTCAAACCCTGTACCATGACCAGAGAAAGCATCTCATTAGTGGCTTAGAGCATTAGTCCCCTGTGATAACTGCCCAACATTTTGGGGATATCAATCTTAATCACACATATACAATGTTTTTATCATACATAGTTTTGGTCCTATGTTTTAATACCATTTAATATTTTTAAGATTGTTGCAACAACTAGTATGGTTATAAAAAAAGAATTATTGTATATTGTCAGAATCAGGTATGCAATTTGTATTTCAGTCTTCCATCTGAGAGATAGTGGATGTTATTTATACACTTTGTCCCATAAACATATTTTGCAAAAGTAAAATCTTTTATTTTTCCCTGTAGGTTGTGGAAGGAAAGGTTTAGATAAGCACCATACAATGGGATTTTTTTCCTGATTTCATAAACTGTAAAATCTTGACTACAAATTCTAGAATAAAAGCAAAATAAAAAAAGATATTCATCAGCATTGTGTGGGATATTTTGCAGCAGTTTATTTATAATATCGTTTGCAAAGTAAATTATTAAAATATACACTAAAAATGCAAATGAGTCTTTTCAGTCTAACAAAATGACACCTGCTACCCTAATATCTCCTGATCTAACCCTTACTCCTTTCCTAACCTACCCTAATATCTCCTTATCTAACCCTTACTCCTTTCCTAACCTACCCTAATACCTCCTTATCTAACCCTTACTCCTTTCCTAACCTACCCTAATACCTCCTTATCTAACCCTTACTCCTTTCCTAACCTACCCTAATACCTCCTTATCTAACCCTTACTCCTTTCCTAACCTACCCTAATACCTCCTTATCTAACCCTTACTCCTTTCCTAACCTACCCTAATATCTCCTTATCTAACCCTTACTCCTTTCCTAACCTACCCTAATATCTCCTTATCTAACCCTTACTCCTTTCCTAACCTACATACACCCTAACTCAAATGCATCATGACTTACCTTTGTTGACAATGAAAACAATTGACTAAACTGGCATTCACTAAACTTGTAACTGCATTTTACAGACCATCAAAGAATTTGACAAAATATAGTGCGACCATATATAATCTAACAATATCTATAGCTTTATCTATGTCTATCTTTTTATTTGACACTATAACTTTTTTATCTAAGAAGCTTTTCATGTAATCACAAAAATATCCAAAATTTCATCTAATACAAAATTCAGTTAGTCGAATCACGTTATATGAAAACTTCATGTGCAGCAACTACTGCTTCAAAACTTATTTCTATAGGGTGGTGGCAAGCCCCCTGCTCCCTCCATGTGAGGTGCTTCATCCTCCATACCATCCTTACTTAAATGTATTAACTCCACAATTGCACAGTCATACAGAAAAGAGAAAACTGTTTACAAACTTTTAGATACAACATATCAGTAGGTGTTTGCAAAGTAGCAGTACTAACCAGCACTAATTTACATTGCAATTCCTATGATCCAAAACCACACCAGCATTCATTTTCTATAGCCTTACACATTTTTCTATCAAATATGATTCAGATGTGTTTTTGTTGAAATGTGTTTTAGATCAACTGTGATATTTTTGTGATGAAATTTGTTGTAGATGAAAGGTCACATATATATATATATATATATATATATATATATATATATATATATATATATATATATATATAGCCCATAAGGCATAACAATGTATCCAAAGCTCTAGTCATAGGTGACTCTATAGTCAGGCACACTGATGTTCCACTCACCAGGCTAAACAAGGAGAAAGTTACTGTCAGCTGCCTGTCGGGTGCCAGGATCTGCCACATAACACATGCACTCAGGTCACTCCACAACAAGAACAAATATGACTCTGTCATTGTCCATGTTAGTGTGAATGACCTGAGACGTACCTCCTTGGACTACATGAAAAGGGACATGGAGGAGCTGTCCGATCTTGTAGCCCAGGCAGGTATGACCCTAGCCCTGAGTAGCATCCTGCCATCACCCAGAATGATACCACAGTACAAGGACAAAATAACTGACTTCAAATTGGCTAAGCTTCTGGTGTCATTCTAAGGGGATCTGTCTGCCTGGGATGACATGATCGACAAGCCACGATGCTTTGCCAGAGATGGCCTGCACCTGTCACCCCTGGGATTCTGGATACTGGCTAAGGCTCTAGCCACCCCTATAGTGCCTTTTTTAGGCAAGGTTCAAATGACAAATTTGCCACCCTAACAGGTACAGGCAAGAAGAATCTGAGGGTATTGCTACTCAATGCTAGAAGTATAAACCTCAAAATGCACTCTCTCAAGGCACTCCTTAAAATGGAGAACATTGACATCTGTGCAGTGACAGAGACATGGTTCAAGGCTCCAGAGAGTACCCCTGTATTACCAGACTATAATTCATACCACACCTTTCGGCCACCTAACCTGGACCGAAACACTAAAGGCGGAGGCGTGTCCATATTCATTAAGGATATTCACACCTCCAGGCTAGTTGCTCAGCATAATGCATCCGAGATTATCCAAGTGCAACTAACTCTGGGCAAGACCGCAATCCAAATTGTAGCTTGCTACAGATCCCCCACCATGCCCCAGGATTCCCACTCCTCATTTCTTAATACACTGGAAAATATTAGGGTACAACCTAACACCCTAATAATGGGTGATTTTAACTACCCTACCATTAACTGGGAAAACTACTCATGTACCAACTCTTGTGCTCAATGTTTTCTGGAATTCATAAATTCCAATGCTATGGATCAACTTATCCACACCCCCACCAGGGGCAGCAATATCCAAGACCTGGTTATTACCAACATGGGCAACCGGTGCTCCAAACCAGAGGTCAATTCCTCGTTGGTCAGATCCGACCATAAGCTAATCACCTTAGACATCCACATCCCTCCCCCACCCTCCATTAGGGAAACCACAGTAAAAAATTTCTCCAAAGGCAAATTCACGCTTCTTAAGACAGAAGTGGCAAACTTCACGACACTCATGCTGATAGATAATAGAGGTATGACTGCTGAATCCTACACAAATGCACTTTATAAGCACTTACATGAGTGCATGGATTGTGCAATCCCTAACAGAACCAAGATGCTATCCTCCAAAAAAAGGAAGCCAATCTGGTGGTCTCCTGCCATAAACAAACTCTACAACAGAAGAAAGAAACTGTTGCAAAAAAGAGTAAAATCCCATGATTGGAGAAACTCCCTGGTCAGCTTCAGTAAGAAGCTGAGATCCCTCATAAAATCCTCCAAAGCTAGTTATGAAAACAAAATCACCACTGACTCTAAAGACAACCACAAAGCATTCTATAGCTATGTCAAGAATCTCAATGGCAACACTCAGATCTGCTCTGAGTTACAGCACAATGGCACTAAATATACAGAACCAATGGATATTGCCAACATCCTGGCAGATAAGTTCAGTGCTAACTTTACCCCTCTGTCATCCCCTAAAGGGCCCATCTCTATACCAGAAGAATGCAAAGTTCCTGTAATCACGGCTGCACAGGTAGAAAACATACTATCCAAAGCCAAGAACACAGCATCCATGGGACCTGACGACATCCCAGGCTGTGTTCTACATGAACTACAGAACAAACTGGCACCCCACCTAAGTACCATGTTAAATCATAGCCTCACCTCAGGCTATGTGCCCACTGAATGGCACACAGCAACAGTTATCCCACTCCACAAAGGGGGAGCCACCACAGACCCCAGAAACTACCGCCCCATTAGCCTAATGAGCCTGGTCTGCAAGGCTATGGAGCATATCATCATGGAACTTATAAACAATGACATTGGTAATCTCCAAACTCAGTACCCCACCCAGTTCAGGTTTGTAAAAGGCAGATCATGTCTCCTAAACCTGATAGACTTCTTTGAAGCAGTCACCAAAGCCGTAGATGAGGGTAAGGTGGTTCACATAACCTATCTAGATCTCGCCAAAGCTTTTTACACCATCCCACACTCTGGAATTATAGATAAACTCACTAAACTAGGTATAAATCCCTATGTCACAAGATGGGTTGCCAACTGACTCACTGACAGAACCCACACTGTGAAAGTAGCAGACTACAAATCCAGCTTCAGACCAGTGACAAGTGGAGTACCACAGGGTTCAGTCCTGGGTCCTCTCCTGTTTGGTATCTACTTCTCTGAAGTACAGGCCAACACAGAAGGTCTTTGGCTAAAGAAGTTTGCAGATGACTGCAAACTAGGAGCCATAATCAAAACTCCAAAAGATGTGGACATCCTACAAAAGGGCTTTGCTGAGACAGATGCCTGGTGTCAAAGCCATGGCCTCAAGCTCAATGCCAAAAAGTGCATTGTCATTCCTTTTGGTAAAAACTCAGTACCCTGAACTACCACATAGGTGGTAGTCTACTTAACACCGAAAGTGTGATAAGAGACCTTGGGACACAGGTGGACAGTAGTCTCTCCTTTGATAATCACATTGCCACAGTAGTCAGGAAATCCTTCTATGTGGCACACCTCATCACAAAAGTTTTCTCATCCAGGAAAAGAGGTCATTGTTCCCCTCTACTCGTCACTCATTAGACCCATTATAGAGTACAATGCCACTTTTGGTATGTACCTCACAAGACATCTACAACAACTGGAAAGGCCACAGAAATACCTCACAAAGAGGATTACCAGCCTCAAAGAGATGCCCTATGCAGACAGTCTCAAAAAAACAGCTTTACTCCATCACATATCACCTACTCAGAGGCAATCTTTGCCTAGCACACAAAGCTATGTCAAACCCAGAGCTTTTAGACATGCCCTACTTAAAGAAATCCCTAATCCCTACAAGCTACATGCTCTAGGGACCTAAACCTCATCACCACAATAAACAGAACATGTATATATATATATATATATATATATATATATATATATATATATATATATGTGTGTGTGTTTTGTTTTTTATTTTTTTTTGTTTCATTCCTGCCCTGCAGCTTGCTATTTACCCTGTGGCATCCTACAGACACAAACCTACAAAAGGTGATTGATCAGATTCCTCCAAGACCATTGTCTTAAAGTACACTTAGAATGTCAAAGAAACCCAGGACAGTAAGTGTAATAGAGATTAGGGTGCCCTCTTATGGCATCTCCTAATTTCAGTGTAAGGCATTTTCCTTTATGCCCTTCTCACGGGATGTGAAATGTGTCACTGTGGTAAATACACACCCACAACCATGTGTGCATTACTCCCACCAACTACTTATCTCCATATGCATGTTGTTATTACAACTGAAGTAAAACTCCTGCATCCACTGACGTTTGGTAGAAAAAGCCCATACCTTGTCCTGAAAGAAAGAAAGCCAGCAGCATCCGTTATTTACCCCCTGTCCATGCCAGCCCTCTCAACTGTGAGAGTAATCAAGGCAGGGTTGTTGGTATTACAGGTGAAATCTCCCCATCCATACCATTGGGAAACATTGTATACCTGTCTGCATTTATGCTTGTGTGTATGGATGTTTGCAGTATACTTATTTGAGTAGGGCAGTGTGGCATAATAAACAACCACACAAAGACAAGTGTGCAGAAAGTGCATTAGTGCAACAGCCGATGACGCACTGCAAAAGGAATCTTTTACACAAGTACCATGAATTCAGTGTTGACTGTATCAAGTAAGGGGGCACTGGGATAAATCCATAACTCTCAAATGCACTGTTACATCCTTCATCTTTTTTAGCCTTAAATTACCTCCATTTCACTAACATTGATTTCCTATTTTCCCACTGCAGCATCAGAGTATGGCAGTCACTCTTTATCCAATGCCAGCTGATATGACTGCATAAAATGGGTAACAGCTACACAATGAAACAAGCAAGGAGTTGGTAGTAAAAAAAGTAGGGGTTATCAATTCACAAACTCATAGTGAAATGTAAAAAAAAAACATATTTTATTAAGTTTACTGAGTAACTCTAAAGTGCTGAAGCCCAAAAAACGTTGTAGGTTTATTAATGCTAGTTACTATGAAGTTACTGCTAAGGTTTGTTACCCATGGGTCCACTGTGGGTAAACATGCCTAGTAGTAGCATTGATTGTGAGACCATACACTTTTTCTGATGGCTCCAGGTTGCTTACAGGGGGAGCCCAGAGTACAAGGTGAGGCCAATTTCAGTGACCTGGGCAAGGGACTTGGAAATTTTAAAGTAAGTGACCCAGTCACTGTGTAGTGATTTAATCAGTCTGTGTTCTTAGTGAAATAATAGAATGAAATTATGAATAAATCTGTTGTACTTATTTGTGATGTTACACAATGAACAGAATATAAAATACTAGTAATACTGTGTGCTGAGAACATATAGCTGAGAAGCATATTTTTGAATGTTTGAATATAACACTGCTGTCAAATGGGGTCTAAATTAGAATATCAAAGTTTCAAAACTTCGAATGTTCTAATATCTAACCATATTCAGCGAATGCTTACAACATCGACCATGCAGAACAGTGAACTTTTTCCTAGGGAAAAAATTTGCTGTTCCAAAACACATGCACACAACACAAGCACTCCAAATAAACAGCAATCTATGCACATACACTTAAAATTAATCTAACCCTACACTAAACTGTACATACACCACTAACTATCCACTTACCTTAATCCAAACCCTAATCCTAAGGTCCATCACTATCGCACACTCACCTCACCCGTGCCCTAACCCTAACTCACCTACCCCGCCCTAACCCTCACGTACACACAATTGCACACTTACCTGATCTGTGCCCTAACCCTAACTCACCTAACCCATGCCCAATCATACACTTACCTGAACCCAACAAGTAACTTTCTACCACAGCGCTGAAAATAGCAAAGCGACAGAAACGGACAACCAAATTCTTTCCCTAGGAAAGAATTTGGTTTTCTGTAGCTTCACTATTTTCAGCATTCACTGAATAGGGTTCAATATTAGAACATTTGAAGTTTTGAAACTTCGATATTCTAATATAGACCCATCAAATCTTATATGTTTCACTTGGAATTGGAATGCTGGATTGATTGTCTATGTGTGGGTGAGGGTTTTGTTGGTGTCACCCTTTACTTATTAAATTATGTTTTGCAGATGCACTTGTGTAATATTATCTTAATAGGTTGGGGCAGTTGAAGAGGTTCTTGAAAGAAAAGGTGCACTGTGAATTATATTAATTTTTTAAAAAGGTTCATGTCCTCTTCTGCCTGTTGAAAACTAATGGTGTTGATCTAGACTTTAGATGGCTCATTTTAACAGCATCACTTGTGGTGTTATTTTTCTTTCTAGGGTCCCTTACAGGTTATATTTTTGACATTGGGCTGTAAACAGAGAATCCCACTAACCCATTAGACTGAGTCATAATTAAGGTGGTCAGCTGACCTAATTTATCAAACGAATAAATCATTTAAGTCAGCAAATGTGAAGACTTTAGCAACATATGCTCATCAAGATAAATTGTTTATGCTTAGTTTTTGTGTAGAAAATAAGGACTTACAGTAATGTAGCGACCTTGCAATGATGCTGTCAGTTTTCCCTCCATTTCTTTATCTAGTCTGTAAGTATGGACCTGTTGGAATTTTTCTTCCTCTCTGGTTTGCAAAATTATCCTTTATGTTCTTAATTTTAGGTGTCCTACCCTCCTTTTCAACTGGCATATGTCATCTGATTTTAAGAGGTTATAAGGTAGTTCTTCCTATCACCCAATCGACGAGTGTTGTAGAGTTTATCCACCGAATTACAGAGATATGCAGTTAATACCAGCCAAGTCTGGGTTTAGTAATACAAATTTGTTCAGCACAAGTCTAAGGAATAAACAGTGTTCTTTCTTGAATAGCATTCATTCCATTTCCAGGAAACAACTGATAGTACATCATCTAGATGTTGCCTGGAGCTTAATTTCAGGAAAGGATATAGAACCTACTGAGTTAACTGGTGTGAGAAAATATTTGACATCAGTCCTTTTGTAAGTTTGGGGAGATGGTATTCATATCACAAAGAAGACTGAATGATGCTGGAAATTCTTTGTGCACTCAAACAAATCCGACTTGATGATGCTAGCATTTAGTAACATATATTATTAGACTGTATGAAAGCCTCGAGCCCTTCAGTCCTTTTATGATAAGATTATCCTTCAGATTTCAACTCAGACATAGCACATAGGATCTGAAATTGTATGTTGAAAAGTGAAGTATAAATACTCCAGTTGCTAGTATGTTTATATTTTTACATTTTTCTGTGTTTTTTAATGTTGCGTTTTTTTTAGTGCCCCATAATTCTTTTGGAAATGAGAAGGGTTAGATGTTTATTATGCAAAACAAGCTAATGAGCTGCTCATTTTTTTTTTGTTGTTTCAGAAGTACCTACTTTTCAAGATAAACTTTGTACCTATTTTTGATGTTTACAGATTAACAAGTATGGCAAAGACACTGGCATGGGAGGTGTGGAGAATCCCTACCAGGTAACAAATATCAGATACAAATCCTGTTTTGGACTGTTTACTTTGTAAAATGACTTTCAAACTGCTCTCCTCACATATTCGCCCTTGACCTAGATAATTAAGCAATAAAGCATGAACAGATATTACTATATATACTCTCAGGGGTTTTATGGGGCACAACTCAGAAAGCCACATTCTTTGCAACCTCGATCTATGTGTGATAATATCTGTATCAACCACATACTCCTGTTTTATAGTATTTGGGAAATGGGGATGCGTATTTTTATGAAAAATAAAGTTTAAATACACTAGTTTAGGTAACATATTTACTTATTTGTTATTGTACTTTATTGCAAAATAATCTGTCCACCAAAATATAAACTTTCTTTATACTTGTTATATAAAACAAATCCGAGATCAAGTATCATTTTGCTAGTGGTATTGTTAGGGAAGGAAGTTTTGTTAACATAATATGTAGGGTTAGATTTATAGTTCAGGTTAGTAGTAGGTGAGGGACTTCTCCAAGTATGTATGCTATTTGTTCACCATGGTATGGGACTTTATATTAATATAATAAATCATAGCTATTCCTACCCACTCTCTTCTATGATGTGCAAACTAACTGATCTTCTTTTCTTGGAAAGCAACTTAAGAACTTTCCCATTTTAAGGTACAGCAATGTTACTCTTATTATGCATATTACCACTTAATTATTTTATAGGTCCCCCTTTATAGCTTCAGAATGGAGACAGAAAAATCTCACTATTCAGAATTAAAATGCAACAATCATATAGTTTTACACCATCTTAGCTATGCAGTGCTTAAAAGTCCCTGTAATGTATATCTTCCTGGTAACTTGTATTACTTATAAAACACACATTTTAAGCTGTACTGTGTTGTTGCATGCATTTTTTTTTCTAGATGTGCATTGTGAGTCACATGATGTTATAGTCTTTATGCCAGATTCAGAAGAGATACCCATACCTTGCATAGACATCAACAGGACTCCAAACAGTTGTTTGGCAGCATCATAGCCAATGTGTTTCATGTGAGGCGGGGTTATTGCTAATTGAAAACTAATCCAAACAGTTGTTCTCATGAATAATTTCTAAGCTTGTTTAGATACACTTAAATGTGGGATGTCATAGGCTCTGCCTCAGTCAGAAGGCAGTTCATGCCTGTCAACCTCTTAGTGCAAAAATTCTGGACAAAGTCTAAAATAATGGAGAGACAAAGGCCCAAAAATAAGGACAGATTTTAAATATTGTTCTTATAAACTTAGAATGTTACTAGAATAACAGGATTTGTTTTAATATGCATTCTGTGAAGGATATTGTTAGAAAAATGTGTATTTGAATACATGAGAAATGCTAGTTTAAAAGCAAAGTAGTATATAATGCATTTTATTCTATTAATCATATAGTAGTAAAATTAATTCATGTCTAAATGTGAAGTAGTTTTGAAACTGCAGTGTGGCTTGAAGCAAAAGCTGATCCCTGACCCTGACAGAATGCTAGCTTAGCAAGTTTTAATGTTTATGCTTTTCATAAGTGATTATCTGCTGGGTCAGGAAATTAAATGTGTAAATCTTCCGCTCCTTCCTGATAAGATAACTTGTCCTTGTAAATAATTAAATCTTCCTTTCCTGATGTAGTAACTTGCCCTTGTAAGATAAAAACACAGCTGGTGGGAAAGTGAAACAGTGAACAAAGAGGTGAATTTAAAGACTGAATCTGCTATTGTATTCGAACTGATATGAGACCTTTAAGAAGTAACTTTACAGAAAGACATTATGACTGACCAGCTGGATAGCAAGGCCGTATTGTATCTAAAGGAAAAGTTTTTTTAAATGTACTGCATCAGCATTATTAGATGAATAGAATACTGTTAGTAAAAGTGATGCAGATGCCTTGTGACTAACCACATCAGTAAGGTGGGCATAACTTGAATGCAAACACTATAAAATATTCTGTACTTCCTGCATCATGTCAGACAAAATTCTGTACTTGTATGGTTTTTTGCCTCCTGGTGTACACTAGTAAACTTTTGAATCTGAACCTCCTGTGTATTGAATTCTGATTTTTTATTTAACAGTTTGGTCCTTCGAGACGGAATTCCCTTGGTAAGCTGCAGATCAGAGCATATCGGTGGTCGAATACTGCGCAGGAGAAGTTACCGAAATGGTTCTTCTTGAATGAAAAGACCTCCGACTGAATTGTCGTGTGTAAAGAGGCTGGCCACTTTCTGATCTGTGGCCGAAGAGCGGAATTTGAACTTTTCCAAAACCAGGAGGCTCAGGTAGGAAGAATTTGCCTTTTTTCTGTTTTAGATCAGGGACTAGGTTACAGTATATTGTTGTCAAGATTTGTTTTTGCAGATCAGGGACAAAAGGAAGTACTGTATATTTTGTCATAGATCAGGGTAACAGAATAAGGTAGACAGTTATTCTAGATAAACTGTAAATAGGAACTAAGAATTTGATATCACGTGATAAAAAAGGGTTACGTAACATTTTCTTTGACATGGGTAATCAGTGCACTAAAACCTCGCGAGATCCGCCCCTAACCGAAGACGCAAAATACATGCAATTACAGCGTGCTGATAATGTTAGGTATTACACGAAATGGGTTAACAAATATGAATTTGATGGTAAACTAGATAAACTTACACTAGTTAAACTCCTTAAACAGCTTAAATCTGATGCAGGAGGTCAGGCAAAAAAGCAACGCCAACTAGGCAGTCCTCAAGCACACAGGTGGATTGAGGAAGCAAATCGTAGAAAACAGAAGCTTAAAAATTCAAAAACATTATTTTTAAACAAAGAGGATAATAACTTGGTAATAGCTACAGCTCCTCCTCCTCCTCCCTTGCCCCCTCCCTTACCCTTTTCAGGATATGAAGCGAGTGGACAGGCTAGTCCGCCTCCGCGTTATCCTGAAGTTTCAGTAAGACCACAACCATTTGTTAGAGATCCTATTGAGACTAGGTCCCGAACACGTAAAACACATAGGGACACAGAATCATACCAAATAGAGAGAAATCGACAGGATGAGAGTGAGGAAGAAATATGCCCACTTATAGAAGTTCCAAATCCTCAGGCAGGACAGGAAGGGCAGGATCCAACACTCTTAGTATATAGACCATGGACACCGGAAGACATCCGAAGGCTACTGAGGGAATCCCCATCCGAAAGTTAATTTTACGAAATTTTTAGAAGATTTACAAGGCATGAGGTTAAGTTACCACTTGAATGGGGAAGAAGTAGAAAAAGTAGTAAGACAAATTATAGGTCCAGATTGGCACATGATTTGTGGCACCTGGAATCCTCGTAATGCAGAACTTAGGCCACTCCCACATAGTGACACAGAGTTAGACAACAGAGTGAAAGGTCTGACAGACCGAATCTCTGAGAAATGGAAATGTAGAGCAGACTGGACTTGCATTAATCAATGCATACAACAGGAAAATGAGACAATAGATGGATATTATGCTAGATTATTAGAATGTTTTAATAATCATAGCGGTATGTCGGTTCCTGAGAACCAAACGAATGATTCCCCATATGAACAACAATTAAAAAATGCATTTTTGAAAGGTTGCATTGCACCTATTAGTAGCTTCATTGCATATGATAGATCATCGAACAGGGAGGCTACAAGCCTTACTCGAATACGCTAGACATGCTGAGAGACATTTTAATAGCAAAAAGAAAAAGAAGGCGCAAGTCTTCACTGCTGAAGACGGAGCTGAAGTATTTGTATTACAGTCAGGTAAAAAGGGCAAGAAGAATGCCCAGGGAAACAAACAGTCTGACAAATGATCAGAATATTTTGAAGAGAGGAAAAAGAGAGGTGAATGCTTCAAATGCGGGAAAAAAGGGCATCTAGCAAGGGATTGTAGGCAAAACAAAAAGGTAATTACAGAAGATAAAGGGGATGAGGACTGACTATATGATAGTGAGGATACATAATATGAAAGTCAGGAATCACCAGTAACAGCTAGAATAGAAAAGACAAATGCCAATGTAGTAGAAGGAGTAGAGGAAGTACAAATTGACTTAGACGAAAATGGAAATGAAATTTTCGATTTAGCATTGTTGAGCCTGGAGCTCTACCTAGCAGATACAAAACCGGAAGTGACACTTCTGGTGGAGGGAAGGGAAGTCAAATTCCTGTGTGACTCAGGAGCATCACGGACTTTGACACACCCCTCCAAGTTACCAGAACATTCTGAATCACCTGATTATATATTAGTAAAGCAGCAAACGGACAGCTATACAGGGAGCCACTCTCCCATGATATAGCAATAACTGACCCTGTTTCAGGTATGACACAGAGAAGTAAAATTGTTGTTTCTGCAAAATGTCCAGTAAACCTATTGGGCAGGGACCTTATGCAGATATTTGGCATAGCAGTAGTTCCAACTGTACAAGGTATGGAGGCACAGAGACAAATGGATACCTTTGTAGTGCGATCAGAGGGTGAAACATTTTACTGGTACAGCCAGGACCTAGTCACGACTGGTCCAGGGGCAGTAACCGAGGAACTGATGAACGTAGCCATCAGTAAAGCCTCCCTCCCTTGACACTGATCGACAGAATTTGTTACACTGTACTCTATACTACTGTACTACACCAGGACCTGATAGAGAGTATGAGCAAGAACTGTTTAGAAATCGTGCAACTAGATTGGTTTTGCGTACTTTGTACTGGGATACATAGGGGAACAGTGTAGTTAGCTGTTCATTACCTCAAGAATTCCTTGCATTGTATAGATCAAATCGGTTGCCACATGTCAGCTTGACAAAGAATAAAAGTGTCAAATGGGCAGATTTAGGAGAAAAAGTAGCAAGATGGGAGAAACAGACTGATTTAGAACTGTCAGAACAAGGGATACAAAAACAAAAACTGAATTGGTTGACACAGACACATCCATCTGTACACTTGCAATCTAGCGAGGACAGCTGATTAGCATTTTTATTAGAAGAAGAAGAAAAGACCTTGTGTGAAATTCCAACAACTCTCTGGTCAACAGGCAAGTCAGATGTAGGACTTATTTGAACAGCAGGACCAGTTACAATAACCCCAAAGTCAGCTTTTAGACCACAGAAAAGACAATACCCTTTGAGAAAGGATGCAGAAATAGGAATTAAGCCTATAATAGCAGCATTACTCAAAGAAGGAGTACTGGTAGAATCTCCTGATTCACCATGTAATACACCCTATTTCCTGTTAAAAAAGCAAACGGGGAATGGAGGATGGTACAAGATTTACAAGCTGTAAATAATGCAGTAATACCTAGAGCACCTACGGTGCCAGACCCACATACCTTGTTAAATGATTTAGAACCACAACAGAAGTATTTCTCTGTGGTAGATATTAGCAATGCTTTCTTTTCAATACCTATACATCCCGATAGTCAATATTGGTTTGCATTTACATTTCAGGGTAAAAGGTATACGTATACTCGACTACCGCAGGGATATTGTGAGAGCCCAACAATTTTTGCACAAGAAATGGCTAGCAACCTGGCAGGATTTACCCCACCGGGAGGTAGTCAAATTCTACTTTATGTAGATGACATCTTGCTAGCAGCCCCCCACCCAGCAGCAGTGCAGAGAGGATACTGTAGCATTATTTAAATTTTTAGCAATACAAGGACACAAAGTAAACAAAAATAAGTTACAACTTTGGAGAAAACAAGTTAGATACTTGGGATATGTAATATCCAATGAAGGTAGAATACTAGATGAGGAAAGAAAAACAGCGATTTTGCAAGCACCCAAACCAACAACCAAGAAAGAAATGATGTCTTTCTTAGGTACAACTAATTTTTGTCGGAGCTGGATACCAAATTATGCTTTGGAATCTGCTCCACTGACTGATTTGATATATAAGACACCAATGGCAGCACAAGATATTTTACAATGGACAACAGAAGCAGAAACGGCTTTCTGCAGGTTGAAGCAGTTGATAGCTTCTTCATTAGTTTTAGGACTTCCAAATTATCACAAACGGTTCTTTCAGACCGTAGATTGTAAGCAAGGATATATGACGTCAGTATTGATGCAACAACATGGGGACAAGCAACGCCCCATAGCTTACTATTCATCACAGTTAGACCCAGTGGCGCGATCTTTGCCTCACTGTGTACAAGCAGTAGTTGCAGCCGCAATGGCAGTACAGGCTTCAGCCTCAGTGGTGTTATTCCACCCTCTCACATTGAGAGTGCCTCATGCAGTTGCAATAATTTTACTGCAAGAGAAAATGGCATACCTTTCTCCTGCTAGACATCTTTCATGTATGACTATACTGCTGAGCCAACCTCATATGACAATTGAATGATGTACGACACTGAATCCATCAACATTACTTCCAACTCCTGCGGAGGGCACACCACACAGCTGCCTGCAGGAAATTGAACAGTTAGCTTTACCTAGACAAGATCTTACAGATATGCCCTTGGATAATGCCGAGGTGACATATTACGTGGGCGGCTCATGCAGAAGGGGTCCTACAGGGAAGAATCTGGTGGGATATGCAGTAGTTACAGACACTGAAATTTTAGAAGCTCAATCCTTACCACACAACTTATCTGCACAAGCAGCTGAATTGATAGCTTTGACGAGCATGTACTTTAGCAAAAACAAGTGTGTGAACATATATACTGATAGTCAGTATGCTTTTTCTACAGTACATGTATTTGCACAACAATGGAAAAATAGAGGAATGATAACATCCAGTGGAAAGCCTATTAATCATGCGCAATTTATTTTGGAGTTATTAGAATCTATTCAGTTACCTACCAAAGTAGCTATTTGTAAATGTGTAGCTCATACAAAACAACAGGATAAGATTTCAAAAGGCAATGCATGAGCTGATGCGGCTGCAAAGCAAGCAGCCTCAGACTCAGAAACTTTACTTTTAAATGAGGAATTACAACCCTCTGGGATTTTAGATTTAGACATGTTAAAAACAATGCAGACGCTTACTACAAAAGCAGAAAAACAAAAATGGGTAAAACGAGGTGCAATTCTTGAGAATGGACTGTACATTTCCAAAGAGAAAAAAACAATATTGCCGTCTAATTTATTTAGATATGCAGCTTTGTTGAGCCATGGGCAGAGCCATGTCTCAACAGGGGGGATGGCACAGTTAGTAAATCGAATATTCCAAACATATGGATACATAAACTACACAAAAAAATTTTGTGCAGCTTGTCATATTTGTAACAAGCATCATGCACAAGGAGCATTTAAAACCAAGCAAGGAAGTTTTCCTATACCACCATACCCGTTCCATACTATCTGTATGGATTTCATAGAATTGAATAAATGTGAAGGGAAGAAGTTTTGTTTAGTTATTGTAGACATGTTTTCTAAATGGGTAGAAGCTTTTCCAACCAAAAACCCGGATGCAGCAACAGTGGCAAAAGCCCTGATAAAAGAAGTAATCCCTAGATTTGGCATTCCGGAGAGGATCTATAGTGACAATGGCACACATTTTGTGAATCAGACGATTCACCACCTTGGGAGATTTTTTGGTATCTCCTTAAAGAACCATTGTGCCTACCACCCACAGTCAGCAGGACTGGTGGAAAGGTACAATGGTACCCTAAAAAGTAAACTTAGGAAGCTAGTAGAGGAGATGCAAATTAATTGAATATACTGTCTGCCTTTAGCACTGCTGAGTATGAGAACGGTTCCAAATGCAAAGGGTTTGACTCCCTTTGAAATGATTTTTGGGAGAGCATATTATGTGCCTCAGTGGAAAGCTCTCATGCCTGCAGAGCAGGAGGCTGACAGTTCGTTAGCAGAGTATATGACGAAATTGTTAATGAATAAATCTGTTTTGCAGTTTAACTCTTTTTCAGATAAGGAACAGACCAGACCGGTGGAAGCAGTTTTGGCCCCAGGGTCGTGGGTTTGGCTGAAAGTGACGAAAAGGAAAAACTGGGCGAGTCCAAAGTGGGAAGGTCCGTACCAGGTTCTGTTGGCAACGCCTACTGCAGTTAGAGTAGCTGAGAGGATGTCCTGGGTTCATTTGATGCATTGTAAACTGGTAAAGAACTTTCAACTTGATAAAAACTTTGTGACTGATACACAACCAGAACGAGATGGCCAAAAACAAAGCAAATAGAAGCTTAGATCAACCCCAGAGATGTTGCATAATCATTTTGTTGTGCGTACATTTATTAACTGTAATTGTGACAATTTTCCTCTTGCTGTGGTTCATCCTACACACAACCACACAAGTGAAAGTGGGAAGGCGTGATGAAACGTCTATAGACTGGCATCCAAATTTTAACACATACCTGGCCATGAAATGTGTGTATGCAGAGACTATGAACATTTCAAATTGCTGGGTTTGTACAGCTATACCAACAGCATATGGAGGACTGATTATATCCGCTGTCCCTTTGGGGATAAATGAGACTTGGGAGAATTTACTTTTCAACACAGGAACTGTGAGATCACAGGACAAAATAGCTTTATTTTTACCTGTCACACAAAAAGGAGTTGTATGTTTCTATAAAAATGACACCCTCCAGGTGGGCTGGAGCAATTGTAATATAACCATATCTTACCGATGTTATATTAAGAATGGTAATGGCAATACTTTTTGCAATACTAATTATGACTCGTATTTAAACTCATTGAAAACGACTATGAGTGACATTCAAAAAAATCCAGTTTTGTTTAAACAATTGTCAGTTATAGATCAGAAAATGTTTCATGCAGGGCTGATGCGTATTAGTACTAAAGTAGAAAACGGTTACTTTATTTGTGGGAAAAAGGCATATAAATGGTTACCTGAGAATTGGTCCGGCAGTTGTTTTTTGGGTTATCTGGTTCCAGCAATAAGACATACTGCAGAATTACCTTTGGGTAAGATATGGAACGTAAGAGAAACAGCTCGAAAATCTGAAGGTCCAGTTAAGAAACCTGTGAATCCAGTTGGGAAGATCGAAGCTGGTTGGAAAGACCATAATTCAGTAAAAGACAAAAGTGAATTGACTCATATGGACTTGAGTGACAGTGTTATATCCTGGGCAGGAATATTACCAGCCTATGGAGCAGTCAAATCGATCTGGGAGCTGAGGAAGTTGTCGAAACTTCTCAAAGTAATGAGTAATGCAACTTTTTCCGCCCTAGAATTGGTGACTGATGAACTGAATGCAATGAGAACTGTTGTGCTACAAAATCGGATGGCTCTTGACTTCACCCTAGCGGCGAGAGGTGGTACGTGTGCACTTATCAAAGAAGAATGCTGTGCTTTTATCCCTGACAATCGCCATGAGATAAATAATCACCTAGAGGTAATTCAGCAAGTATCAGCCATGACTGAACCAGGCCCAAACCCACTGACGGACTTTTTCCAGAATCTGTTTAGGGGGTGCGGTTCCATCCTAATGAATATTCTGATTGCCATTTGTGTGGGTATACTCCTAATAGGGGCATGTGTTTGCTGTGGAATTCCCTGCATGAAAAGATTAATCAAAGATTTTGTTGATGTATCTGTTACTGAAACTTTCTACCAAGATATTGAAATTGAAAGATTGATTTCAGATGACGCTTTCTCTGAAGTATAGATTAAATGACTCACCTAGATGAAAATCCTGAGTGGGAAACTCTAGGAGATGAAATGACACTATGCATACTTCAAAATAGAATAAAAAGTATTAATGGGGGAAAATGTTAGAAAAATGTGTATTTGAATACATGAGAAATGCTAGTTTAAAAGCAAAGTAGTATATAATGCATTTTATTCTATTAATCATATAGTAGTAAAATTAATTCATGTCTAAATGTGAAGTAGTTTTGAAACTGCAGTGTGGCTTGAAGCAAAAGATGATCTCTGACCCTGACAGAATGCTAGCTTAGCAAGTTTTAATGTTTATGCTTTTCATAAGTGATTATCTGCTGGGTCAGGAAATTAAATGTGTAAATCTTCCGCTCCTTCCTGATAAGATAACTTGTCCTTGTAAATAATTAAATCTTCCTTTCCTGATGTAGTAACTTGCCATTGTAAGATAAAAACACAGCTGGTGGGAAAGTGAAACAGTGAACAAAGAGGTGAATTTAAAGACTGAATCTGCTATTGTATTCGAACTGATATGAGACCTTTAAGAAGTAACTTTACAGAAAGACATTATGACTGACCAGCTGGATAGCAAGGCCATATTGTATCTAAAGGAAAAGTTTTTTTTTAAAATGTACTGCATCAGCATTATTAGATGAATAGAATACTGTTAGTAAAAGTGATGTAGATGCCTTGTGACTAACCACGTCAGTAAGGTGGGCATAACTTGAATGCAAACACTATAAAATATTCTGTACTTCCTGCATCATGTCAGACAAAATTCTGTACTTGTATGTTTTTTTGCCTCCTGGTGTACACTAGTAAACTTTTGAATCTGAACCTCCTGTGTATTGAATTCTGATTTTTTATTTAACAGATATGAAGTCTGAAACCCAAATATATGTCATTATGTAGTGACTTCAGTCTTCAGTGATTTGCCAGATAACACAAATTTTATGAGGAACAGACCAAAAATATGAAGCACAAATATTTACATTCTGCAAAAATATGAACATTTGAGAGGTATCAGATGCTGTCTTCTCTCAGCACCTGAGATTTCCCTGAAGTCAGATGCCGATGTGGTATGCTGTGCGGATTGGCACATGATAGTGCCATTTTCAAGAGCTAACATCTTGTTTATGTATTCAGGATAACATTAGCATTAGCTGTTTCTGCACTGTACCAGTACAGTAGAGGTAAGGCTATGAGATGCATGTGACTTATTTCTGCATGCACCGTTGTGGAATGGTGTACTGCAGGTTTTAGCATGCAGTGCTGATTCATAGTTGTGGGTCAACATTTTGCAGAACATTTACTGTAAAAAGGACCACACTTGTTCATTAGATCCACTACCTTGTGCTGACTTAAAAGCTGGATATCCAGGGTGTACACACCATTTTTTAATTGCTGTGGGCTCATTTAGCTTTCATTTAGCCAGAACAGTTCTTTTGTGGCTTAGTGCAAGGCTTTTTGAATTTAGTAAATTGTATGTTTCCATAAGTGAAACAAAAAGCGTTCAGTGGCATTTATTCTACTGCATTTACTGCTGCTTGTTAGTAGCCTAATTACATTGTAACTGTGAACTCTAAGCCTCTTAGTTTTGATTTAAGCACTTGGGCTCCAAACTAGTTATCTTACATAAAGGAGGGGTTGTGGTCTACACTCTTGTGGTAGAACAGGTAGCTGATACCTTTCTGAGTTGGGAATTGTTGGTTGAAGGCTTATTGTGTCTGTTATTCTAAACGTGTCTTAGTTCTGATTTAAGTGCTTGGTCTTCAGGTCAGTTATTTTACATTAAGAGCGTTTGTGATTTACACTCTTGTAGGAGGAAAATGTAGCGTCCACCCTTCTGAGCTGGAAATTGCTGGTGAAGGCTTATTGCACCTGTTATTCTAAGTGTCTTTGTTCTGGTATGTGGTCTGCACTCTTGTGGCATTACTGTGTAGACAGATTTTCTGTTTAACTACTAGAGCATCTAGTTTGCTCATAGCTGAGCATTGCTCATCAAATTGCTTGTCTTATTGACTTGTTCAATATTTACGTTTTCCACACTTCCCAGTAAATCATTGACCATGGATATGCACTTCCCAACTTTCTGTGCAGCCAGTCTGGATGAGATGGGTATTCTGAGGCATTGTAGCAACTACCTCATGTACACTGACAAACCAGATAGTGTATGCAAGAGGTATAAATGCACTTTGATGCTGTAGGCAAAACTTTCTCATACAACCAAATGAATCCTGTAGAGGTTGCCAGTGACACTTGCACCATATGTACTGCACAAGCTAAAGACCCTACAAATAAAACTACTTATGCCAAGGTACTTAGTAGTAACCTTACTAAAACACTAAGATATCCTGCACAATACAGCCAAAGAAAGGGTCCTCAGCCATCACATAAACACTCCATTAAAACACCACCCACAGCTAAACATAGTATCATTGTATACAATGCCTCCACTGCTAAGCCCTTAAGACAAACCGGCACATACCCAAATTTCCTGGCCATTGGTGATTCTATAGTGAGGCACACTGATGCCCTCCTAACCAGACTGAGTAACAGGAGAGTCACAGTTAGCTGCCTTTCTGGGGCTAGGATCCAAGTCACACAGGCTCTCAGATCACTGAGCCACAAGTAACAGTATGACTCTGTCATAGTCCATGTGGGTGTTAATGACCTGAGACATACCTCCCTTGACTATATGAAATAAGACATGATTGAGCTAGCTGATTATGCATCTCATGTATGTATGAGCCAAGCACTGAGCAGCGTACTACATTCTCCAAGGATGATGCCACTTGACCAACAGAAAAATGATTGATTTTAACAATTGGCTTAGCTTCTGGTGTCAATCCAGGGGGGTACAATATTTGACAGCCTGGGATGACATGGTTGACAGACAGACCATGCTGCTTTGCCAGGAATTGTCTGCATTTATCCCTTCTGGGCTTTTGGATATTGGCAAAGACCTTTTTCAACCCCGTAGTGCCTTTTTAGGCAGTACCAAACTAATAAACCTACCAACTTAACTGATAACTGAAACTATGAAGGAATATCTGAAGGTGGTACTACTCAGTGCTAGAAGTCTTAACAAGAAACTCTGCTCCCTGTAAACCTTCCGCTCCTTGGAGAGTATAGATATCTATGAAATAACAGAGACATGGCTTAAAGTCACTAAGAGTGCATCATTAATGCCAAGTTTCTATGTTGTATGTGTGCCATCACATTTATGTCAATGTGTGACTATATGAATCACTCACAATTATAACCCAGGTGTCTGTGCAAATGGTTAGTCATGTTAACAGTCACCTAAATAACTTATTTGTATTATGAAGCTATAGTAAGATGAAAAAACAATGGGAGATATAAAACTTATATACAAATGAGATGACAAATGCAACATGGTCATTGGCTGACACAACATCAAATATTTGGAATGTAAAACAGCAGCCTATAACAAATGGGCAATCATAAACACAGTGATAGCATGTGACATACAAAACCTGAGGTTATATCATGCATACAGTACTCTCTGTCATCTAATGTACCCTACATACATTTTTAGTATTCTCTATCTATGCAACTGCAAACAATATCATACAGGCAGATATAAATGAACAAATAAGTGTCTATGTGCACAACAATTCCTAAATACAAGATACAATTATGTTATAACCAAAGCATAACCAATACATATCAGACATAATCTACCAATAGCAATCACCCATTCAGTATGTAAATAAACTATCTATGCATGCTAGAACTGCCACTGAGCCCCACAGCCACTTACAAGGGCACCAACACATACAGAAAAAGCACAATTAACTTGTATAGAAGACATTTGTCATCTAAGTTGTGACGTACAATTAACAACATTATCTGCAGTAATAATGCCCTGCTCCTAACTCAAATTAAACTATTTTTTTAAGAAATATGACTGGTGAACGCAGGAAATGTAGAACTTTTGTAGTTACCTTGCAGATGCATGCTGGGTATAGCCTGGCATTAATAGAAGCATGCATGGGGCTATAAACCAAGCCACTCCTCTAACAATGTTATGATCTAATCTAGGTAAAATAACATACTTCTCTCTCTCTTCTGATTCTCCAGTCTGTACATCTGCTTGATGCACAGTGTATAATTTCTTGTCCCTTTTTCATCACCCACAAAACGTACAAAACATGTATAAATGGCAAAGACTGGGTATGTATAAAGCAACCATGAAATACAGTGAGTGGCACATGTTCTCTCCCTTTTACATTGAATATCATTACAGATTCTGCATATTCAGTTTTGCTCTATCACACAAAATACTTTAAACATTGGAAGACTAATGAACACTATTTGGAGGATCTAAGATTCAAACCTGTAGCTCTCAGCTATGCTTACATTATAACATTGACACCTACCTCCCTTCTTGGCTGTGATTGTATGGAATAATTGCAGTTAAACAACTCAAATGTATGACTGTGCAGGGAAGGAGTAATAACATGGATAGGTGTTTCCATGTTACAAGATAGTTAAACTACAGTCCAACATTCCCTCTGTGCTGTGTATTTGTAAACCAGACCATGGAAGCCTGACTGCATGTCAGCACATTGATTACAAAAATATAAAAAAAAACAGACAACTGTAGCATTTCATAGGTCAGACTATGGGACATTTTAATGGAACACACAGCTGCTCTTAATACACATATACACCAGACTTCCTGTTCATCACAGATATCAAAATGTAGATCAGGTAAGAGGGCAAGAAATATATAAATACAGTTTATTGTTACACACCAAATCACATCTCACAAATGCCCCTGATATTTGGGGATGCTCCTGATTTAGAGTCAGTCTGTATATCTGTTCCTCTTAGGAGAAGGATGGTGAATTGCACTTAATAAATAATGACAGAGGTAAACAGAACCTTAACTCTGGCAGTTATGTAATATTTTACATTCCTGTATACTGTCGTTGTCACACATTAATAACAGTAACACAGAAAATGTGTCCCTGATTGTCACTGCTTAATTTTGAATTAGTCTGTGATTATGTTGAGCTGTATCCCTGATTGGTTGAGAACTATGTTCCAAGCATGTAGGTGAAGTATCCCTCTATGTTTAAAGCCTTAGATATAAAGCTAGGTTAACATAGTTACTGCTGCCAGAAACATTATGGATAACAGAGATATTTATAAAAATATGACAAATAAATAAAATAGGCATACGCACGTACAAACTAAATGTAAGCACGAGCAAGCAGGTATCTACACAAGCATTTTCAAAACATTTACACAGACATTTAAGAATGTAATGTAAGCTACCCTCTGCATGGATTTGAATTCACATATACCTATGATATATGCTCATTGGTCTCTTGCTTAACAGGTTGAGCTAATACACAGCATAATACCTTTCCTCCTAACAAACTGCTGTTGGATGTGTGCATCCATATTCTTGCAGATAATGGAGAAATATGCATTCATCTAACGCCTAAGGTTTGTAGGCCTTCATGCTGTACATGTAATCAAAAGTGTATAACAACCAAATTGAATTAAGTTGTACAAAGTACAACATCTGGTAGACATTCTGACTGTAGTGGTCTTACAGTAATGTGTTAAAAAGAGCTATTTAACAATATTGTGCATTTTCTAATGCAGGGTGGACTAATGTAGATCTGTATGAGTCAGTATTCATCCATACAGAAGTATACTGTGCAATGTTCTTTGAGTATTAGGAATAAAGTAGAAATGCATAGTCATCTGTGGTCTAGGTGCTATAGGTGTCAGCGAAACATGGACATGATGGAATTGCAAAATGATGTACTGAAAGTTGGAAAACAAACAGGTGTTATGTCAATAGTATGCACATCAAAAGCAACAATAAATAAGTAAATAAATAAATAACCACTATGGGAATCAAACTCATACTTAGGGCAGAACAGTCGACTTTCCTTATTGTTTAACCAGATGATCTAACTGACAGAACAGCTAAGTAATGACTCTGAAAAGGAATATTTATGATATGTGGGTGCCACCTATATGAGAGATTTCCATAATAATGTATAGACACACTGCAGGTTATGACACTTACTGTACACATCCACTGGCTGTTTCTGCTGCTGAGCAACCCTCCAGTGAAGAGTCTCAGCATCCCTCTGATGCAGGTCATCATATTGGTAGAGAACCTGCACTCCAGTCCGGTAAATGCTAGTGCAATGTTGGTGCTGCCTTGCAATCCATTTCCAGACGTTGATCATTACAAAGTTTTGTGCTCTTGCTTGTATGTGATGCTACACTCTGGCATAGACAGTCAACATCTGAGTGGTCTCCTCCTTGGTTTAGTTTGGTGCCTGGACATGCTGAAGTCTCCTCAAAGTAGCACATTGATGATGATTTGCAGATTATCCAGCTTCCAAAAATTGTTCATTGAAGTCCCAGTCAGTTCACAGGTAGCAATAATCTGATCTGTAAATATATCAAAATCCCATTTTAAAAGTGGCACTTATTAGATGCTTTCAGATTACTGGAGGGTAATGGACACATGTCACAGATAGCCCCATTTAACAAAACCTGTTCGGCAGTTGCATGGAGCACCTTTTCTTTACACTGAGCTATAGGTTAATGCATCAAGTTTTGAGAACTTACATGGATGTGCACAAATGGGATTCCAAAAATTTGAATGTTAATGTACCTCATTAATTATGGATGGTGCAAACAGGACTTAAAAGCTGTGTACATACCTGATTTTACTTTCAGGTATATCTGACTTACAGACAGCCTCACAGTTAATATGGCACCTGCAGTCAGTGCTTTGGTGGGATATACATCTCTCATTATGGACCTGTGGTATTACTGCTCCTTAGAAATGTATTTGTACATGTTTACATTAATGTTTTTTGGAAAATTTGTCTGCAATGCTAAATGTATGTGAGGTAATGGAAGGGTGTAGGATTGATCGGTACAGGTGGGTACATCTGCATCACTAACAGGCAAGGATTCCACTTATGTCCTTGTACAGATACATGAAAAAAGCACCAGTGACCAGTACTTATGGATGAACTCTCAAAACATCCATATGAATTGCTGGTGACTGTGTACATTCTGTGGTATACTTAAAGAAACTGACATATTCCAAGAGAATCCATACATTCATGTTCATCATGTGCATTGTTTATGTTATGGATATTCATAATGCAGGTACTATAAATAGTGCTGCAATATAAGTACGTCCATGTCCAGTTACTATGTTTACATTTAACAAGGCTTTCTGGCAGTTCATAGATTAGTACTAAGCTAATTGCCCTTGCGAGCCATTTTAAACCTAGCCAATTATCCCTTGTGAGACTCAAACCCTGCACCTTCCGTTTGTAAGGCAAACACCTTAACCATTACGCCACCCTACCAACCCAAGTTAGTTTGTACATTCAGTAATGTACTGATACTTTCTGATAACAGTCATTTAATAGTAGTTGTTACTGAATTCCACCTCATACAGATGAAATGAGGATAGCATTGACTGTTCACTGTTGAATGTATTTATATGTAACTATTTGTGCATAACAGTTCATTTTCTGTGAATACTTATCTTCCAGAGGTTTTCTTTGTAGGCTTGTGGCACATAACATCTATTGACAGCGCATGCCATTATTAACATGTGCCTCATTAACTATGGTTGTGGCTGATAGCCATCCAACATTATTGGTTTACATATATGTTAAGATGAGTATGTTCATGTGTGAAGAGCATTCATATTGTACTGAGCATGTGGCATAATGGTGTTGTGGTTTGCCTTCCATTGTTATGGGTTCATATCTCACAAATAACCTCTACAGATATCACAGGTTATGTTGCTGTTCCATGTGTTATGTATTCAGACATTGTTTTCATATGACATATGTTATTTTATATGTCACAGTACTATACAGGACAGGGACTATTTTATATAGTTTTGCAGTGCACATGAATGGAGAGAAAGTCAATTTACATATGCTGTCAACATATCATCTCCATCTGTGCGGGTTCTCTCGTTAATTCCTTCTAGTCTTTGGAGTTTCTCATACCATGAAGGGGATGGATTCAAAGTATGATTAAAGTTTACAAAATTATTATTTTGATCTTTGGTGTTAGCCAAAAGTGCTCTTCACAGCACCCGCAATATGCCCAGAATTGGCTCCTTCTGCAATTCATACAGTTACATATATCAGTAGCATATCTAAATAAGACTGTAAATTCTCTTTTATGAGACCCATTGCTCCTACTACTTAGAACTGTCTGGGTATCCTTCCACATTGCCCTCATTTCTGCCTATATATCCTGGTATTTTATAAAATTTGTGTCTCTCTGTACATCAAAAGCTGTAATCATAGCTGTAGCAGTTTCTGTGATCAATGCTAGTTTTGTCTCCTTCTCATGGACTACTATAGCTGGTTTTCTTGCATCTATTTTTTATTGGTGATGGGTGACCCCATGTGATATAAACTTCATAACTTTCTTTAATGAATGTTTTGTCATGTTGTCGCTATGCTTTTAATTATACTTTATATCCATTGATATATATTTTCATTTTATTTTATTTCATTTCATTTTATTTCATTTTATTTCATTTTATTTACATTTGATTAGGAATGATTACTGTATGTATATGCAACACGCCTTCGCGCTACTTTTTTGAATGCGTTTTTGAAGGTTTATAAGATTATGCAGGTTGAATATGATGTTTGTTTATTAGAGTAACTATGGCTTTAAATATGTAATTGGCTAGTAAATTGATCTTTAATTGCTTAATTTCCCACCTAGAGCGGTATTTAAAGAGTATTGTTTTAATGTATTTTTATCTGATGAAGCGTGGAGGAGTCCACGCGAAAGCGCTCATCTTTGTCATTAAAGCTTTGCATCTTTGGATTTATTTGGCATTTTGTTTCTTCACTTCATCGTGGTGAGACTACATGTATTTATAGTTGTTGCAACTTTCTTTAATGCTTTGTGGCTTATGTTTCCAATGCTTCTCAGCTACTTCAGTCTTGTAATGTTTTCGCAATCTCCATTGCAACAGTTTAGTCATATTATTATGCCTTTCAGTATACAGACTCTCTGTCATTAGTGCATCAGATCCAGCAATGAGATGTGCGACTGTTTCCAGTTCTGTTTTACAAAACCGGCAGTTGTCTGTTTCACTGACATGTTCAATGGACTTTGTAAACCAATGTGAACGTAGTCCACTATCCTGGGCCACTAGTATTAACTTTTCATTTCTGGTTTAAATTCTCCTCTGCTTAACCATTCCCGTGTCAGATCTTGAGCAGCATAAAGTTCTTACAGGAGTTTTATGCACTTGCAACTACGTTTATGCCTTTTCAAATTTCTTACCTTCTCATCTGATTCTTCTCCTTATATTCTTTATTTAGTTTTTGGCACATTCAGTTACTGCCTGATTTTTGTCTACTTCTAGCTTGGTTTCCATTTGCACTTGACACCAATATTCTTCTGCTAAACTATGCTGAGAAGTCATCTTACACTTGTTCTTTTCATGTTTTAAAACTTTCACTATGTTTGGATCTTGTGAGGTCAGCAGATATGCATGCAGTCCTGCAACTGCTGATCTATACTTGTAATAAATGAGCTCACTTCCCCTTCAGATCAGGGAATTTATAAACTTGGTATACATTGATTTTTAGAAATCATTTAATGAGCATGAAGTATCTTTTTTTGTTTTCATGTCCAACTGATCCAATACCTTTTGGGGCCATCAATCACCCCAAAACTCTAAGTTAGAACAGGAAGAGCAAATTGATTCATAGCTTGGATTTTGCTCCTAGATGTCAGGGCTGTTTTCAGTAGTAATTTTAGTCTTCTAAAATATTTCTAAGTTTTGTTCACATTTGTAAAGGTTTTATTGTTGATTCTTCATCATTTCCCAAATATTTATACACTCCCTCCTGCACAAGTTCCTTTATATCACATTCCTGTCACAGTCTGATATTTTCTTGGTGCTGTAGCTTTCCTGCTTTAAAGGTTGCTTCTACACATTTATCAAGACCAAATGACATTCTTATATGATATGAGAAGGTAATGACCACTTGCAGTTCTGCCTTCAGTTCCTCATTTCATTAAATATTCATTTTTAAATTGTCAAAAAAAAAGAAGTCTTTACACTTTGTTGTTTTCTTGGAGCCAAGTTACAACCGTGAGCTAATCTGTTATGTCAATAGCTTAATGGGTGAAGACAAAAGAGCAGCAGTGACAGAGAGTCACCACGAGATATCCTCCTTTGAATTTGTATCCCTGGGATAATAATGTGTCCCTTATCATGGCTTAGTTGTAGAGTCTTTTGCCACTGTTTCATGGTGGCTGTAATGTAATTGATCAATGTAGGGTGTATCTTATCCATCTGTAAGCACTCCTTTATCCATGAATGTGGGATGCTATCAGTTGCTTTTTTGTAGTCTATCCATGCCATACTACATTCTTTACCTTTTTACAATTTCCCATTATGACTTTATTTAACAACAAATGATCCTTTTTCCATATGACTTTATTTTATTACTCTTTTGTTCTATTGTCTTAGTTGAATTCTGTTCTAAATGACTATAAATTCTGTCAGCATCATTTCCAGTGTATAGCCTATACATCATGAGGAGGTAAGTTATTGGTCTATAGTTTTTAGGATAGCTTGCAGGTCCGCTATTAAGGAGGAGTATCATTCTTCCTGTCGTTAACCACATTGGTGTCTGTTTGGGATGCACATATACATAAAATACTTCATTCTCAGGGTTAAATCTTCATCTAAATATATTAGGACTTATAACCAGACATTAGGTACTATGTCTCTCCCTGGGCTTTTCCATTTAGGAATTTTTCTTAATTTTGTTTCAGTTTCTTTGGCGTTACGTTATCCCATTTCAAATGCTGTGCATTTGACTTTGTACTGTTTCTTTTACCTTTTCTATCCATTCAGCATATTTGCCAAGTTCCACAGGGTCTTCATCGATATTTCTCCAAAATGTGTCTATTTCTCCTTTTTTTGTGGTAATTCTTTTCCTTTTCCTTTGGTTCTGAATTCTCTATAAAACTTTTTGGATCATCAATTAATTGCTTATTTGCACTTTTCCACAGTCATTTGGACCCCAATTTGAATCTTTCCATGTGCATATAACTTTCTTCCTGATGGCAAACAGACCTAGGATGACCATTTCTTGCCACATGAGAATGAAATAATAATTGATGCTCTGTGGAAGCATGGACATAAACTCCCTAGATAGGTGGGGAATACTGTTGGGAGGAATGCAGTGTGGACTGACCTTACCAACATGATCAGCACTGAGGGAGACCACAATAGATCTCAGGCAGCCTGTCAGCAATGGTGCTCTGACATGATCCATCATGCAGACAACAGGATATGCTGGTATAAGAACTCATGGGATGCCACTGGTGGTGACCCATCACTGACCCCCCCCCCCCAGTTTCTGGCATCCATGCATACAGCAAGTGATGCATGACACATACCCATTAGTGGAATTGAAGCAGGTGTCCCAGGCCACATATATACAGTACTTCAGTACAGATTGCTGTTGCATGTGCATTCATGTGTTGTTATTTTTGTGTTGCAACAGCAGGACTGTGTCACACACACATGTGGGCACACATGCTGATGACAACCAACATAAGTGTAATGGCATGTTATCATACAACAGCAGTACATGCATAACACTTCTAGTAACATGTGTAACATCTATATTAATTTGCACAGTTCCGTCCACTTCTGCAGAGCAGCGAGACATGACAGGTGAGTGCCTCCATATACTGTTACTGTGACCATTACCTATTATTGCATCTGCCACCTGTCATGCCAGTGGTGTATACTGACATTTTGATGTTTCCCTGTCACTGTAACCTACAGATACATCTTTGGGATACATGAGCTGGTCAGGTGCACCTATGAACAGACCAGGTATAATTTCCCACCATATTCATAGGCTGCAGCACTGTGTAGTATGAAACTTATGTCACTGTTTTCCATTCACAAGAACATCTGGCCAACACATGCACCATATGTCATGTAAGTATCACCATAGCCTGTCATTGTGGTGTACATGTCATCATGCACTTCTGCCTGCATTTATGACTGTGTTGCATACCCACATGTTGTGCTTTGTTTGTATTTTCCCACTACAGGATGGATCTGCATTATGACAGACAACACACTCACCACACAGGGAAGGTATAACTGGTATGCTATTTCCTCTGTTTTCTACATGTCATTGTTGTTAATTCTATTGTTGTCCTCCTACAGTAATGTGTCCTTCAACCCCTGCAGAGGACAACTACTTTTGGCACCTCAGCTGTGACCAACCGGTAAGTGTCTATGTTGTCGGCACATGCTAGCAAGTATGTGCTTACTAATACTGTCTGGATGCCATTGTTTCCCTGTGACAGTTCATAGGCTCAAACATGATTACTAAGCTAATGACCCTAGGGGCCATTTTAAGTCTAGCCATGCTTGTCAAAAGTGAGAAGCAAACCCTGTATCTTATGTCTGTAAGTAAACACCTTAACCATTATGCTAGCCTCCCTCCCATTGCATTTCAGTCCTCGCCTCCAGCACTGAATTCCTTCAAAGATATGTCAGGTGTGTCTTATGTTATTATTCCTCAAATATGTCATGTATGTTGCATATGTAACATAATTGTCAGCTCCCTGTTATATAAATTCCATAGGCCACACTCAGACACAACCTCCTGGTAAGTCCTTAGCATCTGTAACATTGTAGTGATATAGTTGTGTCATATGTCAGTACTGAACTCCAGCATGTGATATATGTGTGTTTATCTGACCTGGTCATCTGTCTCTTCTTTAAGCAGCTCCACTGCCTGCATGTTCCATTGGCACATCCCATGATCCTGAGTTGCGATGAGATGTGTCTCACTGTGCTAGCATGGCCCCTGGCACACAAGGCACAGATTTGGTGAAACTGTCTAGTGCAGATGCTGGCAATCATGTGGATGTGGTTGTAGTCTAAGATGTGGGGAAAAACCTGCCCAGCCATTCCCAACAGCAGACATGTAGTTGGTGTGCATGTACACATGCCAGGGGGTGTGTTTCTACTCCTAAAGGCAAATTAATGTTCCCAGCAACATCATGGATCTGACATTCATACACTTACCATGTCATGGGTCATGTTGCACACCAGCTATGTGTGTTACATGAAGGACAGGAGCCAGACATGGCTAGATCATGGTGGCACTGGCTGCTCAGAATGACAGCTTGTTATCTGTGGCATGGTCCATTAAAACTCTGGTTATGGTAGTGCTACAGCAGTGCCATAGTATAAACTGGGTCTTGTCTGCCCTGACTATGGTTAGCCAAGTGCCACATGGGAGAGGCAGGCCCCCTCTCAGTAGACCAACCCTTGCCTATTGGGAATTGATGTCTGTGCTGCAATGTGAACAAATATCTGCTTCTGGCCAATCCAGTGTGGTCCCAGCAGTCATGTCCAGACAGTCAGCTTGCACTCCTGTTCCTCCCCACAGTGTATCTCCACATGCTGGTGCTGCCCAATTGTGTCCTCTGTAGAGCAACATGGGCTGACTATTTCTATACATGGCAGGGGCAGCTAGGAATGGGTTGTGAGCTGTCCTTGTGAGAACTCTAGATTGCATTAAAATAGCACTGACAGTTGATCCACATTCCTGTTGTGTCATTCTGACTCTGTGGTGATGATGAATGCTGTGCAAACCACTGATGATTTCCTCTGTCTGTGGTAGTTGTGAAGTCTGATGCCATGGGAGTCTTTCACTTTTACTGATCTAGGTGACTTCATTCAGAACTTGATACTTTTTCCCTACTTTGCAGTGCTATATGTTACTAGGGATATTGACATCAGTTCTGCTATATGTTCTGACCTGCTTTCCTGTTTGCATCATTTACTAGTGTAGAGGTAGGGATGGATTGCACAAAAGTATGTCTCATTGTCTGCCATACACACATACACCACTATGAGTCTGTATGCATACCTGTGTCACTTGTGGTGTGAGTTAATGGTCCCTCTCATGATTGATTTCTACATGTTTATACTGTTATATGTTATGAATATGTTGTCATGTTTGATGATCAGTGTGTACAACTACTGGGTAATTTTCATTAGATGTAATTTGTGCTGCTTTTGTGGGGCAACACTTAAACATCAATGATTAATCTGTGTACTTCTGTACATGTGGCTTGTCATGATTCAAAGATGAGTGTCAGATGCTGTCAAGTTGCCTGAGCTAGGACGTGTGGTCACATCCTCTGTCACCCACATCCTGTGTGTTCTGCCTCCTGCATTCTCCTGCTTCACCTCTGATAGCTGTGGAATGTTATCTTGAGATGTCTGGGGTGCTTGGGGTAGGTAACCCACACCTGCAGCCTGCAAACTGCCATGTGTGGTAGTTAACATATTGTATAGCATGGTGCATACAGAAATATTCTGTGCTGCCTTGTCAGGTGTGTATTACAGTGCACCCCTGGATGTGTCCAGACATCTGAATCTGCCATTCAGTATGCCAGACACATGCTCTGTTGTGTCTCTTGTCATGCTGTACATTCTATTGTAGGTCTGCTCTGCAGGGTTCAATGGTTCTGTGTATGGGATCATTAGCCATGGCTTGAGTGACTACTCACAGTCACCTGTTGTTGGGAGTTAAACATATGTGTTGTCATCATGCTTAATGTTGACAGTGATGTATTCTGCTTACATCCTAACTGTGTTCCTCTAGTTACCCAGTAATAGTCACTCAGGTATTTTACTGTGTTGTAATGCAGCCCTCAGACAACTTTCCTTCCATATGGTAACATCATGGATGCTACCAGGGTGTGTCACCATGATACTTGTTCATAGGTTCATAGGTACTAGGTTATTGGCCACCCAAGAACATTATCTTCCTGTGCCCCTGTCGAGCAGAGCCACAGAAGTGATCCCCGGGGTGAATTTCCTATCTCCCATCTGCTGCACACACCACCTGGCAGTTCATCAATGGCCATCACTTTCTATTTATGTATCTTTCTGATTCTGGTTATACAGTCATCTTAATAGGGATATTGCTACAATCTATTGCACCAAGAATATGGGGGGATGTTGTAGATGTTATTGAACCAGTGCATGATGTTTCACTTCTCTATGGCTGTACATGGGAAGTGTATGTATATTCATCTACCTTGGTGTACATTGCTGCCAGGAACTGTTTGAGGATGTGGCCAGCAGCTGTCTATGATACTCCTACAGAATCTCCCATATGTCCTTGAAATGTCCCAGATGCCAGTACATCTAGGCTCAGACAGACTTTGGTTTCAATAGGTATGGATTTGCCTTGCAGTGTACACAAAGACATGTATGAGTGCACATTGCAGACATCCTGCACCAGCTGTCTGTCTAAGCAGTACCTGTCAATAATTTCTTGATCTGACAGTTGGCTAAGTTGTAGCCTGGCTCTCTGACTAGCTGGCTGACTTCTAGGACACAGAGCTATAGCATCCTGTATGTCTTTCAGTATCACAGCATGCTGCAGTTCATTCACTACAGGTTACATTTTTTTTTTGCAGTATTGATACAGATTCTGTAGGATTCCATGGATGATAGCTTCCTTTCCTTGCAGTGCAGTATGCAGCATTGACTGAGGATTTTGGAAACAGAGTCGTCGAAACACTTCATCACATTTGAGTTGCATTGGGTGTGCATGTTGTGTTTTGGAATCTGATGGGCATGCGTGGAGTCCATAATTATCCTACTCTGAATAAATAAGTACTCAGACTGATTCTAGCATGTCTTCTGAAATCGTCCACAGCTGGTGTGCTGTATTTTTCCTTCAACATGCTGTGCTGTCCATAACTATATTTTGGAATCCAGCTCATAATGTATTAAATACAGTGACATACATTTCTAGCCATATTAAAAAAAAAAAAATCTCCTGTAGATTTTACTGCAAGAACTGTCTAGGTTTTTATGCTTGGCATGTTTTTCAAAGGACTTGAAGTACCATTCTTATAAGGAAACACACACATGCATATTAATATACTGTGAAGGACTAAAACAATTTCTTTAATAGAAGATATTAAAACAGTCAAAAAGCATTTCTTTATTTATTTGTAGCTTTTGCCTCTCGTCTGTTAATAATTAAATGCTGTGCCATCTGGACAATGTTCTACTACAGTAATGGAAAGTGCTGATGAAATTAAATGTACTGCTGCATTTTTTAAGTTGAGTAATTTTAAAAATGTTCTTAATTATTTTTAACCAGAGTGGCATTTATTACAGACTGAGCAGAAGGATGAACAGCAAGTGATGGTTGACTTCATTAAGTTTCAGAAACAGGCTGACATAAACATTCTTCTTTGCAGAAACCATACACTTTGTTATACAGACGGTCGTTCTCCCATCAGCAGAGACAAACCTCAGCAAAGTTTTCTGATATGGGAATAGGTGAATATATTTGAGATTCTGAAGCTATTGTAAGATTCTTAGGTGACTGTTTTCAGCATTAACAAAAAAAAAATAAAAAATCACTAACAGATGTGAAACGCCAAAGACAAGAGTGTATTTACTAAGGGTAGATACATATATATGTGTGAGTATGTGTTGTAGAGTGTATTTGTTCCTTTCCTTGCCAGTTTTCACAGTTCTTTCACTATTGTTGTAAGCATTTGTGAGATCTGGTTTGGGAACTTTCTCAGATCACTTATAGCATTAAAGAACAGCAAAATATGCACATGAAATCTAGAGTTCAATGATACCAAACCTTATATAAAGAGGGGCTAATTAATTTTCCTATTTTTTTCTCATTTTCTGTTCCTTAGCTATGTTAAACAACATGCCTAGTGCATATGTATGTATGTGTGTATATGTGCATGCACACGTGTGTGTTTATGTATGTGTGCATATACACAATTGCTTTTATGTGTACAAGTGGACAACAGTGTTTGTGTCTGTCCCTTTATAAAAAAAAAAATAAAGGAGAGATAACACACACTGAAATCCTCTAGTAGCTTATGCCTTCTCATTTCCAATTCATCCATACATGGACATCAAAGATCAGTGAAACCCTTGTTTTTATTATTGTTAATATAAAGATCCACTTTTAAAAAATGTAAATATTTTATAGTATAATATTCTACTAGACAAATGATGTATGATTTAATGTAAATAACTCCATAACATAAGTTTCAGACCCACAGCTGTGAACAGAACATCAAACATTGAAGGATTAGTACCCGGTAAAAAAAATGAATACTAAAACTCACTGTAGCACTGTTTTAAGCATTTTGTCATGACAGGTATTGCTGCATATCATCACTATTATTGTCATATCACCTTTTCCCATTATTACATGTGAATGGAGTGTCATGTCAGCTGTCACATTCCATTCAGAGGCACGATCTTACCTTCTTCTGCAGTTATGCCTGACTGTTGCAAGGGGTAGCTCATGCAGTCCATTCATAGCTTTGTTGAATGACCTCATCTACTCTTGTCTTCTTTCTATCTCTCCTAAATCTACATTACCAAATCATCTTCTTTCCAGCACGTGACCAAACCACAGTAATCTGATCTCCTTGACTGTCGCTGCTACTAGGGGATATAATTAGCTTCAGCTCTGAAGTCCTCAGTTTTTTATCTATCCAATCTCAGGCACTTCATCTCCATCACCTGAAGCTTCCTCATGAGCTCTACATTTATTGGTCAGGTTTCCATGCCATACAGATACAATGGCCTTACCACTCTTTTGTATACTCTTCTTCTGAGTTTCTTTGGCATTCTTCTGTCACACACTACCCTTGAGATTTTGTGCCAATTGATGGCAGCAGTTCTGATTCTATCACTGACAGCCTCATTCAGACATTCCTTCTCATCAATTGCGCTTCTCAGACACTTGAAGCTGTTGAGCTGTTCCACTGTTTTGCTATCTGTCTCAGTGTTCAGCTTTTTCTGATTTACCTCATTAGTTGCTATGAATATTACCTTGTCTGTACTCACTTTCATCCCACACACTTTCAGCAATGTATCCAATTCTCCTGTCATTTTCTGAAGTTGCTCTGTAGAGTTTGCTTGTAGCGCCGCATTATCTGTATAGAGCAGCTTTGTTGGCTTGTCCCCTCCAACCTGTTTATGTAGTCCATTACCAGTATAAGCAGGAATGGGCTCAGAGCTGAACCCTAATGCATATTCCCCCCAGTGGGAAACCTGTGAGTCCAAAAACTGTTCATACTTGTGTTTCTGGGTCCTTGTACATAGCTTGCACAATTTCTATGAATGTTTGGGGGACTTTGAACTACTACAGGACAGCACATATCAGCTTTATTGGCATCCTGTAGTATACTTTCTCCAAGTCTAGGGATGTTCAGTTGAACTCTTTTGTTGCATCTTCACTACTGCCTGTCTCACTGTAAACATCATGTCAGTTTTATTACATTTTGATCTGAATCAAAACTGTTTATCACCCATCTTAACTTCCACTACTGTCCTTATCGTTTATCATTCACTCACTCCAACACTTCCATGCAGTGTAACAATAGTTTGATTTCTCCATACTTTTATAGTTTTGAGTGTTCCGCTTGTTCTTGTACACTGGCACTAGAATGCTTACTCTTCAGTCCTTTGGGATATGCATCTTTCTCCATGGCATGATGAGCTTCCTTATCAGTCATTTCTCTCCTAACACATCCGATGTCTCGATCATATCTGTTATGACTTCATATAAGACTGCCCCTTTCTCTGACTACTTTTTTCTTAATGCACTACATACTTCTTCTAGGGTGGGCCCTTACTCTTTTGTCATAGCTCATGCATAAAACAGTTCAGCTTCTTAGGGGTTTTCTTCACTTAGAAGCTGCTTAAATTACTGCTGCATACTTGGGCAGTACTTCACTAGGGCATATGCCCCGAATGAGAAATAGTGTGCCCTAGTGAGTACCCCAGTAGAAAAATAAAGACATCTTTTTATTTGTTTTTATCTTTTAAGTACTCATGCACATGCATAGACATATATACATTCAGAGTCATAGGAAGCTAGGGAGGTGGGCAGATGTCCCATGCACCAAGTTGTGGAAGGTGCCATATCATATATATTTAATCTGCAACATTTAAAAAGATGTTAGCTTACCTGTCACTACGTCCCCACTCATTTTAAAGATTTCCTTGCTTGACTGCCCTTACATTGCCTCATAATGCAGGACTAACTGCTGCTTTCTGATTGGGCCAGTGCATCAACCATGAATTATTTTTTTTATCTACTTCCTATCAAGGAGCATGGTTGAGACATAAAAGAAGCTGGAGCATAGCAAACTGCTGACCTATAACAGAACTATGCTTGTATTATGGATAAGGATCTGCCAAGTGCTGTCAATGTATGTGAAAGCAGAACCATAGCTAGGCTGCCTAATGCCCTGTGCAGTTCCTGAGTTGGTGCCACCCTCAACTCAAACGTCAGCTAAAATACCATTCACACACTCTAAGTGCATCAGCCATTCATAATTAACAGAAAAGCAGCATTAGCATTATCCGTAACAGCAAACGCAGCATTGGCATTATCTGTAACACCAAAAGCAGCACTGGCATTATCCATAACACCAAAAGCAGCATTAGCATTATCTGTAACACCAAAAGTAGCATTGGCATTATCTGTAACACCAAAAGCAGCATTGGCATTATCTGTAACACCAAAAGCAGCATTTGCATTATCTGTAAAACCGAAAGCAGCATTGGCATTATCTGTAACACCAAAAGCAGCATTAGCATTATCTGTAACACCAAAAGTAGCATTGGCATTATCTGTAACACCAAAAGCAGCATTAGCATTATCTGTAACACCAAAAGCAGCATTGGCATTATCTGTAACACCAAAAGCAGCATTAGCATTATCTGTAACACAAAAATCAGCATTGGCATTATCTGTAACACCAAAAGTAGCATTGGCATTATCTGTAACACCAAAAGCAGCATTGGCATTATCCGTAACACCAAAAGCAGCATTGGCATTATCTGTAACACCAAAAGCAGCATTGGCATTATCTGTAACACCAAAAGTAGCATTGGCATTATCTGTAACACCAAAAGCAGCATTGGCATTATCTATAACACCAAAAGTAGCATTGGCATTATCTGTAACACCAAAAGCAGCATTAGCATTATCCGTAACACTAAAATCAGCATTGGCATTATCTGTAAAACCAAAAGTAGCATTGGCATTATCTGTAACACCAAAAGTAGCATTGGCATTATCCGTAACACCAAAATCAGCATTGGCATTATCTGTAACACCAAAAGCAGCATTAGCATTATCTGTAACACAAAAATCAGCATTGGCATTATCTGTAACACCAAAAGCAGCATTAGCATTATTTGTAACACAAAAAGCAGCATTAGCATTATCTGTAACACCAAAAGCAGCATTGGCATTATCTGTAACACCAAAAGTAGCATTAGCATTATCTGTAACACCAAAAGTAGCATTGGCATTATCTGTAACACCAAAAGCAGCATTGGCATTATCTGTAGCACAAAAATCAGCATTGGCATTATCCGTAACACCAAAAGCAGCATTGGCATCATCTGTAACACCAAAAGCAGCATTGGCATTATCTGTAACAGCAAAAGCAGCATTAGTATTATCTGTAACGCAAAAATCAGCATTAGCATTATCTGTAACACAAAAATCAGCATTGGCATTATCTGTAACACAAAAATCAGCATTAGCATTATCTGTAACACCAAAATCAGCATTGGCATTATCTGTAACACCAAAATCAGCATTGGCATTATCTGTAACACCAAAAGCAGCATTAGCATTATCCGTAACACCAAAAGCAGCATTAGCATTATCTGTAACACCAAAAGTAGCATTGGCATTATCTGTAACACCAAAAGCAGCATTGGCATTACCTGTAACACAAAAATCAGCATTGCCATTATCCATAACACCAAAAGCAGCATTAGCATTATCTGTAACACCAGAAGCAGCATTAGCATTAACACAAAAATCAGCATTGGCATTATCTGTAACACCAAAAGTAGCATTGGCATTATCTGTAACACCAAAAGTAGCATTGGCATTATCTGTAACACCAAAAGCAGCATTGGCATTTATTATTTTCTGTGTGGCAGTGGATGGGGATGAAATAAGTTTCATCATGAGATAACAAATACAGGCATAGTCTTGTCTGTAGGTTAAAATTGAATATTTTAAAGTGGGTGGCGAGGTCTAGCCTTCCAAACTGATACTTTTATCCTAAACAAAGCTTAAGATGTGTCACAATTTATTAAAGTCTTTACTAAACATTAAAGAAAGTAAACCAGCAAATTAACTGCAATAACTCAAATACATAATTGTGTCATTCCTGATGAAGGAATAGAAACTTATGTGGATTATGATATTGGTGATTGATAAATCAACATCAGATGGCTTTTAGAATGGCTTATCAAAAATAAGTGCATTTTCTAGATTATGCTGAAAGACTTTATGTTTTTTTTTTGCTGAAAAGGATGATGCACCAGACACAATGTCATTTTTTTCTTATTGTTGTGCAAGACTGGCTTGCATGTGTGAGGTGAGTGTGTAAATTTGTGTGTATCACAGCTCCAGAATGAACTACATTCCTTTGTCACCATTGCTATTAGGATTGTGGCACTGTGGATAAATGGAGGAAGATGTTTGCTTAGGAGAGCAGTTCATATCCAGCTAAAGGTTTGACACAGATGTATGTTAGAGGATTGATAAAGTTATCAGTCAAAGTGAAACAGAAAGTGAGTGAATAGCTGTAGCTGAATGTGCAAGAGTTTGTTTGGAGAAGGTGAAAGGTATTTAGCATGAGAAGAATGTTCAAATGCAAGTAGCCAAATGGGAAAGAAGGCCGTAGCATGAGTATCTAATAGGGGAGGCTGGTGAAATAAAGTAAAGACATATGGAACTCTAAATACTTTGTATAAGCATAAACTGCATATTAAAATGTAAGCAATCCTAGAAAAAAACAGTGAGATAGCACTACAAAAATAAATGCTTTCTAAACAAGGCAAAAGGGGAAAACAGATCCAGATGGCAAAAGCATGTACAGAAGTGGCTGTGTACACATGGATGCTCAGAAAATAGAAGTAATAAAAGCTGGTCCCAAGAAACCCGAGATACACAGTTATTACTGGGCCTTGCTACATGTGGAAATAAAATACTAAATGCCATAATTACTTATAGTATATAGCAGAGAGGGAGGGAAAGAAGGAGGTGAGGAGCTGGGGAATATGAATGAGGTACAAAAGCCTGGCTATAAGAGGAAAATTACTGACTGGTTGTCTGATAAAATATAGTGGGGTGGAGAAGGTGGGGGTGCTAACCAGCAGGATAGAAAGACCCTGGTACTCAATAAAGCTCCATGCATGAATAAGTCTATTCTTGCACAGAGCAGATCATGCTCGTTCAGTGCAACAGTGCTCCTTGCATATTCATGAAGGCACTCTGCTGTATAACCTGCACGGGCATGATCCATGAACGAGTGCAGGGGGTGTGTTTGAGCATTGCTCATACAGTAAACACACCTCCTGCACTCAGAAGTGCTGTACGGCACTTTGAAAACAAAAACAGTGTCCATGGACACTGTTAGCATGCCCCCAACTGAACAAATATCTGCAGAATGTGCAGATTTTTGCCTCATATGTCAGGTGTGTTCCTCCTACTGTTCTGGCAAAGAGCTGAGGCTCAAACTTATTAAATAATGGCAAACAACTGAGTGTAAGAATCCACATCTGTCAAGTAAGTCATGCTAATGCAAAACCTATTATTCATCAACTTCCAAAGTTTGTAAGAGCAATATTTAAAATCTGTCCTCTCTGCCCCACCCCATCATGTTAGGCATAGTCCAGACTGTATGCTGTAAGAGGTGGAGAGGAATGACTGTTAGCTATGTGCATATCCCTAAACTAAGAAAAATAAAACAAATAATTATTTTTTCCTATCTCCGCTAAAGTTTAAGCATAGCTGAGCAGATGTGCATGTCACGCAGCTGTGTATAGCATTGCTTAAGCATCCGAAGAACCTAAATAGAAATATACAGCCAAAGTCGGCAAAGTGAAATAGCGTAGTGGTTAGAGCTTTTGCTTAGCACGCAATCATTCATGATTTGAGCCTCAATGCAGTACATTCATTTTTATATGTGAAAATAGCACTAAAACTATCATTTATTATAAATAGGTACTGAATAATATATATTTGTTAACCAGAGTAGTGTAGCAGGTCCAGATGTGAAACCCCCATATAAACACAAGTGTCTCATACAGTATAGCCACAAAAGAATATAATGTAATGAAGGCACATAGGGGGATGTTATGGAAGGGAAACATATACATATCATAAGATAAAAAAGCCCCAACACAAACGTGGAATCACCGATTTAATAGCTAAGTTGTCACATAGTCTCCAGATTTTGCACCTTTAATGTTAAGTCACCTCCTCTTTCATTACTCTTCACCTTGTCAATGACAAAAAAGATAAACTTTTTGAAATTAGTGCAACTTATGCTATGCCTATATAGTGCATTGTGGGCATTTTGTTTCTGATGGCCCTAACATGTTCAATAATCCTTTCCTTAAGTCTCCGTACAGTTTTGCCCACATAAAAACTGGTGCAGCTGATACAAGTAGCAACATATACTAACATGTTAATATTACAGCTGCACCTCTCCAGGCAGCACAAAGAATGGCTGTAAGCAGGGATGGACACATATGGGCCATCATTAATGTACTTATATACCCTACAAGTCCCACATTTGTACATTCTAGATATTAAAGACTTTTTAGTGGAATTCTCCATAATGTCCTTAACCTTCCTCCCTCAGCTATAACTATCCTAGGTTTAGGGCCAAGGATTTCCTTACTTGCATCCTTAAGATGAGAGTGCCATGCATTATTGATGGCTAGAGAAACGTGAATGGTACAGTTAAATCAAAACCCTTTGGCAGCCACAATAGGTCTAAAAGGGAGATTAGAGGTAGACTTGTGTGTCTTCGGTATACCAATAATAACCGGTATAACAGGGTATGGAACTGACAAATACTTTTGTTCTTCCTCATCTAACATGCCCTGAAATAATGCATCTCACAAAAATAAATCAATTTTGGAATATGCCCTGTTAACCTCATTGATCCTGGCCCGCATGTAAGTAGACTTATCGTTTAAAATTTCAGATATCCTAAAGACATAGTCGTACTGTGACACAATGACCATGCCTCCACCTTTGTCAGGTTTCATGAAACGTAGCTTGTGATTATTAGCTAAACTAAATAATGCCTTTCTCTCATCAGTGGACAAGTTGTCATGAACTTTTTTGTTAGAAATCAGTATCCTTCTCATTTTGGCTTCACAGAGCCTCTCAAAAACTAATAAGTCCACATTTTGAGGTGCTATAAATAAACTGCTTCTGTGCAATGAAGCATTTTCCTTAGTTAAAGAATTGCCATTAAAAAATAGTTTTAAGTTAAGCTGTCTAATGAACAATTTCAGATTAAGCAGCACATAAATAGTGTAGCTAAGCGGATTTGCGCACTGGTAAGCAGTGCTTAGCATCTACCCCTTTAAGAAATGCTTATCTGTGCAAAGCGGGTTTGCCCATCACTTAGCTTAGCTCCGCATATTCAAAATCATCCAATCAAAGCAAAAGGTGGGAAATCAGCCCTATTTAAACCACACAGGTGGGAATACAGACCATAACCAGTTGTAGCTGATCACTGCAGGCACTGTGGCTGGTGTTGAGGAAGGTGTGCCCTTTTGGGTACAGCATTGTGGCATTCAGGAGTCCAGGGTTATGCCTTGTAAAAGACCATGAAAGGAGACTGCTGAAGGACCAGTATCAGGGCTCCTATACAAGGCGGAGGCCTGGGAACATCAAACATGTGACCTTACCAGTGTTACTGGTATCCCTCAGACTGGTCAGCAGGTCCAGCACCATTACACTGACCAGAAGCATAGGAAGACGGATCTCTTGGACCAGTGGATCCAAGACGCACAGGCACAGAATGTCCCTGAAGTGTGTAAGTATCGGTATCAATTAGTGTTCTGCAAAGTCCAGCCTGTGTATGTAATCAATAGGTGTGCATAAATGTTTATTGATCTCCTGTACAGCTGCATATGAGAGGGCTGCAGATACTGACACACATGCCAGCAGGCTGCTAAGGCTGCACCGGGAGGCTGGTGAGTAAATATCTAGCTTGCATTATCCAGGGTAAATAAATAGAAAGTTGTAGATTGTCAATAACTAGTAGGTAAACTGCGTACTATTTGCAATGAATAAAGGACTGTCATCAGGTGAATAAAGGTCTCTGTAACATTTAAAAAAATAAAAAACAGACTGTTGTGTTTACTTTCTCATGTTGTGGTAGGAATATAAATGTGTACAAGTTCTGCATAGTTATGTGTTTCTGGTAGAAAATTACTGTTTCATGCAACTATTACCAAAAACCTAACACATATCTGCTGTCTGAAAAGTGCAGTACAGTACTCATTACATAGGGTTTTTGTCTAACTACAAGGTCAGATAAACCAGAGAGTACTAGGGAAAAAAAGGTCAAACATGAGTCAGTAGTTCCTCAGTAGCTCATTGTGATAAAACACAACTGTGGTTTACATTTTTGCACAAACAAGCATGGCACGAGTCCTGGCAGTGGTAGTACACTGAATGCATATTGTCAAACAAGAAAATGCTAATATTTGTATAAACAGTCAGGCAGTATTAATATAAATTACCTCCATAGGTCTGCAAGGTAAGGAAATGTTTGTAATAGCTACAAGAAGGCCTTCACTTTGTTTCAATACATGTCCCTCAAGTGTCACGATTTCATGGCTAATGGTCACTGCTGATAATAACCAGGGAGACAGATAGAAGCCCCAGTGGAGTATGTCAGTACCACCCCAAGCATGAGTGCCAGACACTCCTGTCAGTGTCACATATGTAACTGTGAAGATGTGAATATGTGTAGAAACAGTCAGGTAGTGTTAACACGTATTTCTTCAACAGGTCTGCCAGGTAATAAAATGCGTCTATTAGCTGTAAGAAGGCTTAACCAACATATATGTATTATTTTATGTTATAATACATATGTTATGTTATATGTGTTATTGTATTATGTTAAGTTATATGTTGTGTTATGTTAGTACATATGTATTGTGTTGTTCTTGACTAACCACCATATTTTTTAAACTGAAATACCATAGCACGTCTGGGAAGGCAGATCTCGGTGGATCCACCTGTCCTTCCTCAAATGGCCATGGCACCAGGCCCCAGCACATCTGGGACCCAACCTGGGCCTTCCTCTTCCACTGATGCTGCACCACCTTCAGGTGGAACTGCCTCAGGGGATGGGGCTTATCCCCCCACGGGAGTGGGTGCAGAGAGGAGAACATCAGCCACAGTGAGTTCTGGGGATTGGTGCACAGTGTCCTCCTTTCAGAGTACGGTGATCAGCTGCACCACCTTGAGAGCCACCTGTAACATCTTGAGGATGAGCCTGCCCCTCCTGCACAGCCACCTTTGGGGCCATGAAGGTGCAGTGGTGACTACCCATGGGTGAGGACCTCAGTCCCACTGTAACTGTATGGGTGCTCATGTGTGTATGATTCCCAAACACCATCCCCATCCAAGGTGTTTGCCCCCCACATGTTTCGTATACCACCCCTATCAGCTGTCTTGTCTGTCTTGTCTGTCCTGCTACCCAACTTACCTCCCCAAATGTACCCACTATCCTTCCTCAGCATCCCACTCTCACCTTTAAAAAAACAAAAACAAAAGGGCAATCTGTTCCCCTTCAAAAATATCACCCCATACATAGCTGTCCATTTCGCACACGTGTCCACTGGACACATGTAATCTTGTCTAATTGGCTTAACAACACATTACTGCTGTCCTCAACCCAGTCTCAGGGGTTTGAGTGTCCAAATTCACCTCTATATTCTTTACAAATGCACAGCTGTTCCTGTAACAGAAACAGACAGCTGTGGATGGGCCTTCCCTATACCTGTCCTGCACATCTCTAGCTATCTTTCATATTGTTTTTCCCTCTTCATGACCCCTTTTTCACCACTTAACTATCACCCTTTTTTTTCTTTTAAAGAAATTAGCATGAGGGTTAGTGGGACTAAGCTGCAATAAGCAGCAGTAAGTGAGTTTGAGTGATGCTAAGTGATGCCTATAGAGATTAAGGAGTTTCCCATTTAACCATGTGTTGACCTTGCTTATCATCACGTAAACCCACGCAAACCCTCTTATAACTGCTTAAAACTGCCTTAATCACCCTATCTCCATCAGCCACTGTTCTGCCCAGCAAAAAAATAATCAGCCCTGCCAAATCTTGAACATGGGAGCGTATACACCATAGTCAGAGCACTGTACCACTACACCATCTGAGCTGTAATAATGAATGCTGTTTTTTCAAATATATCAGGTATAGAATGGTAGGGAACAAACACTGTGGAATCAGTCATGTTTAGTTAATATATATATATATATATATATATATATATATATATCTATATATATATATATATATATATAAATATATACATATAGATGTGCATGGTGATAGATAAATATGAAAAAGTATATACATCAGATATATGCAGCTATACATATAAAACAAATACGCATAGAATATATACATATATATTGTTATATAAATATATGTATAGATATCAAAAAAGGAATATATATATATATATATATATATATATATATATATATATATATATATATATATATATATCGGTATAGATATATCTAAATATATATATATATATATATATATATATATATATATATATATATATATATATATATGGATTCAAAATGTCGAATTTCAGTATCTCAGGACTATAAAGCCGAAATCTAACAAACCCAAAACACCACAAATGCGAAATACTACAAGACACAAACAAACACCAACACACCTATCTCCTGACACTACAAGAAACTAAAACAAAACACACAAACACAAAAAACAAACACAAACACCTACCCTAGCTGTGCCCTCCACACCCCCGCTACTTATATATACTAACACCAAGGTCACACTAACCACCAAAACACAGAAAACACACCACTACACACTTCAAACACACTCATTTACACACAAACCCTACCCCAAACCTTTTAAAAAAGAACACTTACCTAACGCGCCATCACAACCGCGGGTTCGACATTTCCAGCTTTGGGATACTGCACTTTTGCGCAACTGCAGTTTTGACACTTTGGTCTCAAGATACTGAAATTCGACATTTCAGTATTTCAAGATTCCAAAGTGCAACTATATATATGTTGTATCTTTCGGCTTTTCCCGGTTAGGGGTCGCCACAGCGGAACTCCGGTCTGCTAATGATTGGCAGTAGATTTTTACGTGCCGAGTTGCCGGCCCTGACGCACAACCTTCATCGAAGGTACGCCCATTCACGCATGTCTCCACACAGAAGATGCTCTAGCTGAAAATCAAACAGCACAACGTCTTACTGTGAGGCAACAACGCTACCACAGCACCACCACCAAGAGTATATATATATATATATATATATATATATATATATATATATATATATATATATATATATATATATATACACACACATACCAGCTCATACACACAAATATATATGTGTGTAGATATATATATATATATATATATATATATATATATATATATATATATATATATATATATATATATATAGATATATAGATATATATATAGATATATATATATAGATATAGATATTTATATATATATGCTCATAACATGTAGTGGAGTCATACCCAGCACCATACCTCTACACCTCTTAGTGCAAGAATTCTGGACAAAGGCTGTCAAAATGGGGGGACAATGGGCCAAGACCAGGGACATAATGTATATACTGCAGTTATAAATGTAGAATGTTGCTACAGTAACAGGGTTTGTGTCAGCATACATGTTCAGAAGGATGTGAGTTCTAAAACTGAAATGTATGTCATCTTTTACTGTCAGAAATCCTCAGATCCTCACAGTGATTTACCACAGAATGAAAATAATGATTCTGTGGCACAGAACTTACATGTGAGGAATGACCCTGGACAGTCTGAAAATATCTGGCCAAGTCGAGAGGTATGCTCAGAACTCCTTAGTGCAAGAAATCTGGACCAAGCCTGACAAAGGGGGGGGGGTAAAGCCATGAGACTGGGAACATATCCCAAATACTGCAGTAGATAAGGTGACACAGTTGATGCAGTAACACCCTCCTGTCTGTTGTAACATATATTGACTGGAATAGCCCAAGTCCAAAACCATATTACTCCCCACTAGTTACTGACATAAATCCTCACATCATCCCACTGATGTGTCAGAAATACACAACACATATGGGGGCCAGTACATCTGATATATATCTGGACATAACATCATAGTAGGGAAACTACACTGAGCTGCTTGGCATGTCACAAAACACTGTCTAAACTATAGGGAGACTGCCCCAAGTTTGCTATGTTGGAATACACATGTAATTACAAATATATCAGGCAATACAAGGATGTAACAGCATGACAAACAGACACGAGTGTGAAAGTGCATAACCATAACCAATCTCACCACATTCAAATTGACATACTGGTAAGCCTCATGAACAGCAGAGTATATGGACTGTATGAACAAAATCATCAGTTTGTTTGCCACTCACACACTAACCCTATATATACTGGCCCAATTCACAGTGTAGTCTGATGCTTGACTGTGGTATTGGACATGTGTCAGTCTGCCCCTACAAACATATGCAGCTAATAGAGCACCAGAAACTGGAGCAGCATGTAAAGTCAGTTAGAAAAGGACCTGTAACACTTACATCTACCCCCTTCCCTACACGGGCCAAATAACACTTGCACAATACACTGCTACACAATCCTGATAGTTTGTCAACAATTGCCAGAAATACGCAGTTCTCTCAGCTCTATAGAGTCCCACAGAATGTCCAGGCCTTGTCCTCATATATAAGGCCTCCTAAACATAACATGTCTGGCAGTCTGATACATCACTGGGATGATATCAGGAATGAAGTCACTATATAATGATATATAATACCTATCCACCTCTTACAGCATGACATCTGGACAAAGCCTGATGTACTTGGGGGGCAGAGGCCCAAACACAGGGACATTATTGTCATATTGCTGTTATAAAATGAGAAAGTTGTTGGTGTAACACGGTTGTTGTAACATATCTGTTCTGAGGGATATGAAGTCAGAAACACACATGGATGTTACCATTTATTGACTGCAATATGCTACTGAATTTCCAAGGCTAAAATATGTGTGAGTAACACACCAAATATAAGAGTCAAAACTCTGGACAGTATACGGATAGCCCTACATTTGAGAGTTATGTCAACCACATAACACTATCAGACTTAAATGCATGCAGAGCAGCCATATCCACACAAACCCTGTCAAACTAGAATTACTTCAACTGTATAACAGCAATACTTACATTCTGTCCCTATGTCTGGAACATTCTTCCCCAGTTTGTTGGGCTGTCTCCACAGTATTTGTTGCAAGAGGTCCATGAAGTACTCAGTTATAGTAGTGTGTTTCCACGCTATTGTGTATGGTTCATAGGTTCATAGGTTCATACTAGGCTATCTGCCCTAGGGCATTTATAAGCCTAGCCAGAGTGTGTTTGGCTTTCGCCACCCATTTTAAATTAATTTTGCTATGCCCTTTTTCGAGGTTAGTATACTGTGCCTCTGTCTAACAGTGACACAGAAGTGATACCCGGGGTAAACCTACGATCTCCCATCCACTCATCAAGATTCCTCTTGAAGAGAGTCAATGAGGGACTCTGCCTAACCTGGACTGGGATTTTATTCCAGAGTGAAGGGAGCCTCTGGGTTATGAATCTGTCCTCCAGCATGTCCTATTTATTTCAGTGCTGAGGTTCAAGTCTCTCGAGCACGTAGCACAATTGGATTTGGATTTTCTGAGGTGCAGCATGTCCATTAATTCCGAGTTGGACATGGCTTTATACATCAGGCACAGATCGCCTCTGAGCATGCGGTATGCCACTGAGTAGAGCTGGAGTTTCTTTAACCGGGCCGCATATGGCATCTGTTTGAGCCCTTTGATCCTCTTGGTGAGGCACTTTTGGGGTCTTTCCAGTTGCTGCAGGTGTCTGGTAAGGTACATCCCAAAAGGGGCATTATACTCAATTATGGGCCTGATGAGGGATGAGTAAAGAGGCACGATGCCCTCCCCTGATCTAGATGTGAATCCCTTCATGATTAGGTGGGCTATATAAAATGTTTTCCTAACCACTTTGGCCACGTGGCTGTCAAAAGAGAGATTGCTAACAACTTGGGTCCCCAGGTCCCTAATTACTTCTTCTGTACTTAATGAGTTACCACCTATGTAGTAATTTGTGGGCACGTTGTTTTTGCCAAAGGGGATGACTATACACTTTATGGCGTTTAGCTTGAGGCCATGGCTCTGGCACCAGTTGTCTGTTTCTATGAGGCTCTTTTGGAGGATGCTTGTGTCGGATGGAGAGTCGATTATGGCACCCAGTTTGCAGTCATCTGCGAACTTGGTCAGCCACAGTACTTCCGTGTTTGCCTGTACCTCCGAGAAATATATACCGAACAAGAGAGGTCCCAGGACTGAGCCTTGTGGGACGCCACTTGTAACTGGTTTGGAGTCTGACATGGCTCCAGCAATTCTAACCATGTGGGTTCTGCCCTTGAGCCAGTTTGCAACCCATCTAGTGACATAGGAGTTTAGATTTAAGCTGGCGAGCTTATCTATAATGCCTGAGTGGGGTATTGTATCGAAGGCTTTTGCGAGGTCCAGGTAGGCTGTGTGGACCACCTTCCCCTCGTCAATGGCCTTGGTGACTGTTTCAAAGAAATCGACCAGGTTTAAGAGGCAGGATCTGCCCTTAACAAAGCCGAACTGGGTAGGATCTAGTGTCTGTAGGTCCCCAATATCTTTATTTAAGAGGTCCATGATGATCCTTTCCATAGCTTTGCAGACCAAGCTAGTCAGGCTTATGAGGCCATAGTTTCCAGGATCTGTTGAGGCACCACCCTTATGGAGAGGGACCACTGTTGCTGTACGCCACTCTTTGGGTACATATCCTGTAGTAAGGCTGAGATTGAACAGTAGTTTTATGTTTGGGTTTAGCTCTTCTTGGAGTTCATGTAGGATGCAGCCCGGGATACCGTTTGGTCCCATTGATGCTGTGTTTTTTGCTTTGGAGAGGGCGGCTCTTTCCTGAGCATCTGAGATGTCAGGGGGGCAGCACTCTGCTGGGATAGATATTCACCCTTTTGGTGGGGAGGGGGCGGGAGAAGTTTGCGCTGAACCTGTCAGCTAGGATGTTGGCAATGTCTGTGGGTTCGGTGTATTTTTTGTCATTTTGTACTAATTCTGAGCATATCTGGGAATTCCCACCCAGGTTCCTAACATAACTAAAGAAAGCCTTGTGATTATCCTTAGTGTCCTGTGCAATTTTTCTCTCGAAGCTGGCCTTAGACGATTTTATGAGTGCCCGTAGTTTTTTGCTTATACTGCTCAGAGATGCCTTCCCTTTTTGGGATTTTGCTCTATCATGTAGTAGCTTCCTCCTTCTATTGTATAGTTTGTTTATGGCTGGGGTCCAGCAGACAGGACGTCTGTCATTGGAGGATTGGGTCTTGGTTTTATTTGGGATTGCATGATCCATGCATTCCTGAAGGTGTTCATAGAATGTGTTTATAAAGGATTCTGTGGTCTGGGCCGTATTTTCCACAGGCCCGGGGGCTTTGAAGGATTCCACCTCGGTTTTGTGGAGTGTGAAATTTGCTTTAGAGAAGTTATTCACTGTGGTTTTCTGGGCAGGGAGTGGGGTCAGGATGTGAATATCCAGTGAGATTAGTTTATGGTCTGATCTTACCAGTGAGGGATACACTTCTGGTCTGGAGCATAGAGTCCCCATGTTGGTGATGATCAGGTCCAGTATGTTTTCCCCTCTTGTGGGAGTGGTAACAAGTTGTTCCATAGCATTTGAGTTTATAAATTCTAGGAACCTTTGGGCTAGGGTGTTGGAGCTAGAGTAATGCTCCCAGTCTATGTTTGAGTAGTTGAAGTCACCCAATATAATGGTGTTTGGAGAGACCTTCATATTTTCCAGTGTTCTCAGGAAGGCCGAGTGGGGTTCCTGGGTTTGGGAGGGTGGTCTGTAGCAGGCTATAAACTGGAAGGCAGTTTTACCCACTGTTAGTTGCACATGGATAGTCTCTGATGCTTCGTGCTGTGCCACCAACCTGAAGGTGTGGGTATCTTTGACGAATATTGATACTCCCCCTCTTTTTGTGGTTCAGTCCAAGTTTTGGGGCCGAAAAGCATAGTATGAGGTATAACCTGGTAGTGCTGGGGTGCTCTCAGGAGCCTTGAACCATGTTTCTGTTACTGCACAGATATCGATGTTCTCCATGCTAAGGAGAGTTTCGAGTGTGTGCATCTTGAGGTTTAGACTTCTGGCGTTGAGTAGCATTACTCTTAGTTTCTTATCCCTTGTGATACCTATGGAGGTGGGTTTGTCTTTTGAGCCTTGCCTAAAAAAGGCACTATGGGGGTAGCAAGAGCCTTTGCCAATATCCGAAAGCCCAGGGGTGACAGGTGCAAGCCGTCCCTAGCGAAGCATCATGGCTTGTCGAGCATGTCATCCCAGGCTGATAGGCATTGGATCCCCTTTGAATGACACCAATACTTAAGCCAATTGTTGAAATTGATCATCTTGTCTTCATATTGTGGCATCATTCTTGGTGAGGGTAAAATGCTACTCAAGGTCAGGGTCATACCGGCCTGGGCTACATGCTCAGAGAGCTCCTCTATGTCTCTTTTCATGTAGTCCAGGGAGGTATGTCTCAGGTCATTCACACCAGCATGGACAATGACTGAGTCATATTTGTACTTGCCTTGGAGTGACCTGAGTGCGTGTGTTATGCGGGTGGTATGGGAATGATACCATAGCTGTTCTACATGCAATTAGCAAGTGAGGGACTCCAATTGGTGCACAGGCTATCAGCTGCTCATGAGCATTACCTACAAAAGGCGAGCTGCTGCCTATACAAAACAGATGTATATCCTATATCTGTTTCAAAGAGAGAGAGAGAGAGAGAGACAAATAAACAAACATACAAACAGACAGGAAGACAGACACACATACTGAAATTGATGGATTATACCAACAGAACCAAAAAAAAAACAAACACAGGTATGTCAAACAATTAAGCATGTAATGGAATGTACGAGGGGGTATGTAAACATGGAAAATAGGAAGTTCAAACAATATTTTCTCTCAACAACACATGCTGTACTGATATATTGCTGAGCAGAACCTATGGCCATAGAAACTGTGTCTGTCTGCAGTGACATAGAACACAGCTCAGGGCCCTAAGTCACCCCAGGAAAGGATGGCTCACATATAACCACTACTGGAGTGTGTGTTGCACAATACTGACTATGACACTGCTAGGCAACACCCAGTGCTAATTTTACCATCATTAACACTGCTACGTCCAGTTCTGACTTGTGCCTCTTTTTTCAGTGCCAATGTCTCCAACCCATATAACATAGCTAATCTTATTACCCTCTTGTAGACCTTCCCTATCACTCTTAATGGTACTTCTCTGTCACAAATTACACCTGATACTCTTCTCCACCACCCACATCCTGCCCATACTCTCATCTTCACCTCTCCCCCACATTCGCCATTACTCTGAACTGTTGTTCCCAAGTATTTACACCTATCCACCTTTGAAAACTGTACTCCCTGCATGCTCACCATTCCTCCATCATCCCTCCCATTCACACACATATATTCCATCTTAGTCCTGCTGACCAGCAATCCTCCCCTCTCTAGACCATACCTCCACCTCTCCAGGGTCTCTTCAACCTGTTCCTTACTCTCACTACAGACCACAATGTCATCTGCAAACAGCACAGTCTAGGGGAACTCCTGTTTGATCATGTCTGTCAACTTGTCCATCGCCACTGCAAATAAGAAAGGGCTCATAGCTGATCCCTGATGTACTCCCACTTCCACCTTAAACACACCTGTCACTCCCAATGCAGAACTCACTGCTGTCACACTAGCCTTGTACATATCCTGTAACATTCATATGGATTCCTCCTCCACTCCTGACCACCTCATACAATACTACAACTCCTCTCTAGGCATCCTGTCATATGCTGTCTGTAAATCCACAAAGACACAATGCAGCTACTTCTGACCTTCCTTGTATATCCCTATCAATGATCTCAGAGGAAATATTGCATCTGTACTGCTCTTTCCTGGCATGAAACCATGTTGCTGATCAGTAATCCTCACCTCCCATCTTAACCTAGCTTCCACCACCCTTTACCATTACCCCATGCTGTGACTGATAGGTTCATAGGTTTATAGGTCGGTACTAGGCTATCGGCCCTAGGGACTATACAAGCCTAGCCATAGGAATTCCCTGGCTATTTCTTCCCACACTATTTACTTCCTGGACCCCTGTCTAGCAGGGCGACTGATGTGATCCCCGGGGTGAATTTCCTTTCTCCCATCCAATCATCAATGTTCCTTTTAAAGAGGGCCAAAGAGGCACTCTGCTTGACATATATGGGCAGTCTATTCCAAAGTCTGGGGAGTCTCTTGGTCAGGATCCTATCTCTCCAGCATGTTTTGTTTATTGTGAAGACAAGGTTTAGATCCCTGGAGCATGTGGCTCTGAGGGATTGGGATTTCATTAAGTGTAACATGTCCAACAGCTCTGATCAATGTTATCCCTCTGTAGTTACTACAGCTCTGCACACCACCCTTATTCTCATAATCAGTACCCAAATACACGTTATCCACTCCTCATGCATCCTCTCACTTTCCACAATTACAGTAAACAGTCCTGTTAAAAAGATCACTGCCATTTGTCCTAAACACCTCCATGCTTTCACAGGTATGTCATCTGGACCAATATCCTTTCCATTCTTAAACCTCTTCATAACTATCCTTACTTCCCCCTTGATAATCTGTTGCACATCCTGATTCACCATACCCACATCATCCAGTCTTCTCACTCTCTCATTCTCTTCATTCAACAGCCCATCAAAGTACTGTTTCCACCTGCTCAACACATTCTCCTCGCTAGTGAGTTCACTTCCACCATTATCCTTTCTCAGCCTTATCTGCTGCACATCCTTCCTAGCTACATCCCTCTGTCAAGCCAATTGGTACAGATCCTATTCTCCATCCTTGGTGTCCAACCTTACATATAACCCTTCACATGCCCCATCCTCAGCCTGTGCCACCACTCTCTTTGCCATTCACCCCATCTCCCTATACACCTGTCTACTTTCTTCATATGTCTGATAATCCCACTTCTCCTTGGTCAACCTCTTTCTCTGTATACTCCTCTGTACTTCCACATGCCACCACCAGGTCTCCTTGTCCTCCTTCCTCTGTGCAGATGTCACACCAAACCCCATTCAACTCATCACCCTTACTAGCTCAGATGCAGTTACCCAGATATTTGCTAACTCTTCACTGCCACCTACTGCCTGTCTTAACTCTTCCCTGAACTCACCCTCACAATCATCCTTTCTCAGTATTTGATCTGTGGTGCTGCCCTCACACTCTTCCCCCTCTTTTTGATCACCAACATCATCCTGCAGACCAACCTTCCATGCTGCCTAACTATACTTTCCCTTGTCACCACTTTACAGTTACCAGTCCCCTTCAAACAGGCCCACCTGCATAGGAGATAATCCACCTGTGTGCATCTTCCTGCATAGAAGATAATCCACCTGTGTGCATCTTCCTCCACTCTACACTGTGAACATCCTACAGAAGGGCCTCTCTGAGACAGATGCCTGGTGTCAGAGCCATGGCCTCAGGCTCAATGCCAAAAAGTGCAGTGTCATCCCCTTTGGTAAAAACTCTGTACCCATGAATTACCACATAGGCAGCAATCTACTTAACACAGAATGTGTGATAAGAGACCTTGGGACCCAGGTGGACAGTAGTCTCTCCTTTGATAGACACATCGCCACAGTAGTCAGGAAGTTCTTCTACGTGGCACACCTCATCATAAAAGGGTTCTCGTCCAGGAAAAAAGAGGTCATCGTTACCCTCTACTCATCACTCATTAGACCCATTATAGAGTACAACGCCCCTTTTGGAATGTACCTCACAAGACATCTGCAGCAGCTGGAAAGGCCACAGAAGTACCTCACAAAAGGATTACTCTACTCAAACAAATGCCCTACACTGACCACCTCAAAAAACTCCAGCTTTACTCCCTAGCATATCGCCTAAACAGAGGTGATCTCTGCCTAACATATAAAGCTATGTCAAACCCAGAGCTGTTGGACAAGCTACACCTAAAGAAATCCCAATCCCTCCGAGCTATATGCTCTAGGGACCTAAACCTTGCCACCACAATAAACAGGACATGCTGGAGGGATAGATTCCTATCCCAGAGACTTCCCATACTCTGGAACAGGCTACCCATCTATGTCAAGCAAAGTTCTTCATTAGCACTCTTCATGAAAAATCTTGATGAGTGGATGGGAAATAGGAAATACACCCCGGGGATCACTTCTGTGTCTCTGCTCATCAGTGGCACAGGAAAATAACTTTCTTGGGTGGCGTAAGCCAGGGAACCTTGTTGGCTAGGCTTGCATAGGCCCTTGGGCCAATAGCCTAGTACCTACCTATGAATCTATGAACATATGAACCTAGTATGTCACCCTATGCCCGTCAGTCTTGTAAAACTATGTATTCAACACACCCATGTCCAACCTCTGTTGCAAACTCCAACACCATCTCACCTTCTGCATTCCTTTGCTTAACACCATACCTACCCATCACCTCTGTCCCCTTCACCAACATGCCCATTGAAATCTGCTCCAATCATCACTCACTCACCTTTGGGTACAGTCATCACCATTTCATCCAACCACACCAGAGTATGTCTGTCTCAATCATCACACATTCAATTAGAGGAGCATATGTACTAACAACTGTCAACATTACACCATCAATTTCCAGCCTCCTAAACATCACTCTACCCGACACTCTTATCACCTCCACAAACACTCTTGGCATAATGTTCCTTCAGGTTAACCCCTACACCAATTCCGCTCCCATACACACCATGATAGAACTATTTGTACCCGACTCAGATAAACAGAGCTGTACACCCCTTCCATCTGGTCTCTGGCACACACAATATATCCACCTTTCCTCTGTCCAGCATATCAGCTAGCTCTGTCCCCATACCAGTCATATGCACAACATTAACACTTCCTACCCTCACTACCACACACCTAGCCTTTCACCTCTCTGCCTGCCAGGGTATGTCTGTGAATGCAAAGGCTACTGTACTATCAAATGACATATGTGTGTTGCAGCAATATGAAGAAAGTGTCACTAATTGTGGCCCCTAGCCCACCATGTATGAGCAGTGTCCTCCAGATGTCCTGCCCTAACAGTTTGACATGACTGACTGAGCAGCACGACAGTGTGCCATACTGACATAGAACAGAAATGTATTGCAGGTATTATCTCTGCATATGTATGTATGGGTAGGTATATCTGACTGCCTCATAACAATTGACATGGGATGCAAAATGTCAGGTGAATAAGCTGTACATGTTGTACACGTGTGTAACCTTAGTTTCTATGCATCCAACAGAGTTACACTTCTACAGCTACTGGTTGTGTCATTGCCATGACACAGACATGGGTAGAATGTACATGAGTATCACATTGAAATTGAAGAGGTGGCCAACTGTGTTCATGCCCTGTGTCCATGCCTACTACAAACACATATATGACCACCCACATAGCTGTATGCCTTAGCAATACCTTACTTTAAAACATGTTTCCACCAAAGTAGAGTAAACCCCTTTGCTGGACAGCAGCAATGCACAAAGCACATAATGTGATGCTATATTGGTTGTACAGGGCAAAATAGGAGCAGGCACCAACTGGGCAGCATGTCAACCATTGTCTGAATGATCATATTAGGTCATAGGTGGATTACTGTAAGGCTAACTGAGTACAAATTGGACACATCCACTAAGGGCAATCACAAGGCCATCTTCACAGATGTCTGCAGTCTCAGAGGCACCGACCTAAGTCACCCTGTAATGGTGGTCAATCACAGCACATACACACACACATCATGGCTACAGCCAACCTGCTTCAGACAGTTTTAGGGCAAACATCACCCCCCTGTATCACCATCAATATAGTTGGATATGCACAGCAGACACACCGCTCCCCTCAACATCATGGATCAGGTGCAAACTGCCTAATCAAAGTTGACAAAAGCAAACCCCTTGAGGCCTGATAGCATTCCTTTCTGCACCCTACATGAACCCAGGCATATGCTTCCAGCTCCATTACACACTGTATGTAAGCAAAGTCAGCACACCATTGACATCTCATCTGCAAAAAACATGGCCACTGTCATCCCTCAACACAAACATGAATGATGAATGATGATTTATGCAATGTACTGGCCCTCATTGGGGGCAACATGACACATCAGGACCAAAATTACAATGCGTGTTCATACAGTGCTGCCAGGTACAGGGGTATGCTGTGTTTGTAAGTGGTGGCTAATGATAGCCCATATTCATGTGCTGGATCTGTAAAGAGCTCTGGGCAATGTCTGAGGTCCTGTGTTTCCCTGTGTATGTCTTCCAGGTGCAATGGAGCAGCAACCGCCTTACACCGAGGCGGAGACGCAGCCATCACATAAGATGTAATCTTAAACTATGCCATCCTTTCTGGCCATAGTCATCAAAATCTGCAGGGGCGGACTGCCCTGTGGGATGAGATTGTCCCCAGAGTGAATGTCTTGGGCCACCATGGACGCACATATGATCAGGTCAGGCATAGAGCAACTGACCTGATACATCATGCCCGGCAAAGGGCTACTGCTGTAGCAAGGGACCATACTGCTACCGGTGGGGAGGCAGCCACACAGACCCCACTTACAGCGACAGAGGAACTCGTTGCCAACCTTGGGGTAGCCCCCACACAAACTCAAACATGGGAAACAGCAGTCGTGGGGGTGGGTGGCACCCAGGCAATAGGCAAGGAGCATCTAGGTAAGGCCAAAGTGCACATCAGTGTAATGAGGTAGCATTTAAACTGTCTTCTACAGAGTCTCTAGATGTATATGTCAGTGCAAAATAGATTACTGGGTGGGGTGTAGTAATGCACACAAGTGCATATCTATGGTGAAGGACAGCAAATTGTGTAATATCATAGTGTGTACTGTACCTGTGCAGAAATGTAGCGTTCATCATGTACCGGTGTCTAATGTGAATCTGCTGACAATACCTCTCTCTCACAACTACATAGGTCCCTCTTGTCTGACCATGTGACAGCAGCCTGAACCCAGTAAGTATGGGCTTTTCTTATTGTGGCTCAGCAGTACCCCATGCATGCTAAAGTTAATGCATGTGACCATGCACACAACTGTTACACTCAGCCATTTGGCAATATCTGCATGTTCACCTGTGGTGGTGTTTACTGCATTGCATCACGGTGGTCATGACAGGGGTCTATTTGCAGGAGATGTCACATATCTGTAGCATACCTCACAACCTGTCATTGCAGGACATCTGGAAAAAGACCGACAAAATAGGGGTACAAAGTTCCAAAACTAGGGTCATATTGTAGAAATTAGTGGTATACAATGCATATAAATGGTGCACACACCTGTTAGAATGCCAGGTATGTGAGATATACTGAAATGAGTGCACAATAGACAAGTTCAAAATACTGCCAACCTTTCATGTGACCAATAACCTGTACAATTCAATTGTAAAGCAAACAAATCTGTTAGAGGAACAATAATGGCACATAATAGTACAACCTAGATGCATGAGTGTGCACAGGCTGAAGCTAGTACTGTGTTGAGGCAGCTTTCAATATAACTACAGCAGTACATCCTATCGGGTACACAACAGACAGCAATTACAGAGACTCTTTGATTAACAGCAAATAAAGGTCAGCTGTCTACCAGGATTTTCCTAACATATACCCAGTAGCCTGCTACAGCAATAGCCATGGTTCACATAGAGCTGATGAAGCTGCTAAGGGACAACGTTTGAGATGTATCAGCCTGGAGAAGGGTACAAAAACATTTCCACAGCATTGCACATACCATGGAACACAGTGCAGACAGTCATCAAAAGGTGGTGAAAATATGGGGCTACAGTGACATTGCGAATGAGTGGACATCCCACCAAAGTCTATGAGAATGCAAGACCAAAACTGACCAGGGAGGCTGCCAGGAGCCTTACAGCAACAGTGAAGGAGTAGCAGGAATCTCTGACAAGTACTGGGTGTCTACTACATGTCACAACAATCTTCCATGGTCTCCATATGTCCTGCCTGTAGGGTAAGGTTGGAAGATGGGATGGCAGAAGTTCCTTACACCAAACAATATCCAGGCCTGGTGAAAGTCTGAAAAGAATACATTAGGTCTCCAAAAAGCAAGTGGGAAAATGTGTTATGGTAATATGGGACCATGGTTGTACTCTTTGGCCACAAGTCTGACAGGTGTTTGGCACAATATCACCACTGAACATCACCATAACAACACCACCCCAACAGTGAAGCATGGTGATGGCAGTGTCCTGCTTTGGGGTTGTTGTTCACAAGCTGGAACTGGGGCTGTAACCAAGTTAGAGGTGATTATAAACAGTTCCAAACACTGGTCCCCTGTGGCTCCAAAATATTCTGGTGTCTGCCACATAGGTGTGGATGGTGAGGAATTCAACCTTTCCACACAACAATGGCCCAGACCATACATCTAAATCAATAAAAGGATGGCTTCACCAGAACACATGCAACATTCTGCACAGGCTGAGTCAGAGCCCACACCTACATCCAATAGGATATATGCAGGGTGACCTGAATACAGCAATGCACAGGGGATGCCCTTGCAATCTGACATAGTTGGAGGTGTTTTGCAATGGAGATTGTGCAAACATTGGCAAGTCAAGATGTACCATGCTGATAGACACCTTTTCAAGAGGGCTGCATGCTGTGATTAAATCAAAAGGTGCTTTAACAGAGTATTACTTTAAGGGTATGCACACTCATGCAACCAGCCTATTGTACCTATTTCAGTTACCAGATGTTACCTGTATCTGATGTGTATGTTCTTCACTTGGATTGCACAGGTTATATATCATATTAAATTATGGCAATGTCATGACCCGATTTCTGAGGTCTCCTGTGATATATCATAAAAACCTGGCATGTTAGCAGGTGTGTGTACACTTACTATAGCCACTGTAAGCTTGGGAAGTAGTTTGAGTAACCAGCTTTGTTTTAACATAAATGTACTGCAGGTTATGCAGTCTGCACCTCAAATTAGGACATTACCTAGTGGCACCAATCCACAGGCCAACCCAGTAATGTATCAAACACAGGAATTATGAGGAATTGACCATATGACCCATACATGTAGACATTCAGCAAAACCCTGTACAGTCGGGGGTATGTTCCGAAGAAGTTCCCACAGTACTATACAGGTGAACAGCAATAATTTACATGGGTGCAGTGTGTGCTAGGTGAAGGGCCATCACCTACTAGCACCACTCACATATCCCAGAGGTGTATATTAGTAGTAATGGTAATTGAAAAGGGCTGCACTGCATGATGCTGCGGGTCTGTCCAGAGTGTGTATGTTATTGTCTGACTGTGTGTCGTGAATGACCCTAGTCAGCTAATGTGAGGTCTGTGTAATGCCTTTGAGGCACCTCACCTGTCTGTGTGTGTGTGTGTGTGTGTGTGTGTGTGTGTGTGTGTGTGTGTGTGTGTGTGTGTGTGTGTGTGTGTGTGTGTGTGTGTGTGTGTGTACCAGCAAACCTTATAGTGCCAGTAGTAATTTACATATGTTGTTTTTCCCTCACAGGTGGACATGGTGGCTGTGGTCCCTCCCGCTCTGATATTGATGTCAGTGTCTCTGCAGAATCTGACCATGATGATTCTCATAATGAAGCACAGGTGGGGTTGTCAGGGGCTGGTACTGTACCATCAGTTGGCATCCCACTATTGTCAACTCCATGCCTGCATACAGTCACAATTCCCACACATACCCCGTCACCAGTGGCCACAGATAATGGACAGTTGGTGGGTGGTGGCATGGAACAGGCTACTGTGGTGACTATGGCAAGTGAGGGTGTAGGCACTAGCCATAGCCAGAGTGCTAGTAAGGTCCCACACAGGCAGATGGGCAGGGGTGCTCAGAGGAGGATTGCAGCCCGTCATGCCCCTGTTGCAAATGCCATGGCAGCAGTCACCAGACGCATGTTTTGGGCCATCATGATGGCACAGGCACGTAATGAACGTAATACCAAACATATATGCAGGGTCATGAATGACCATGTCCCTAGTGTCTGTGGCAATATGAACTCACTTCAGCCATCTGTGAGCATACTGGGGTCATGGATAGATGGTTGGGTGAGACCTTGGCACTTCTCAACCATGGGATATCTGTGCTTGAGCATTTGGTGGATGCTGGCCAGCAGCAATGTGGCTGTAGGGCAGCACCACAATCAGCTAAGCGTCTACATGGCCATGCACCATCACATTCCCATGCTGGCAGTACCACCAGCACTACTGCAGGGGATGTGCTGTCCATGCCATGATGCAGCAGGCCAGGGGCTTGTGATCCTGGCCAGTCCCAACAGGGACATGGATCCAGCAGGCAGCAGTCACCAGCAAGGAGTAGTACTGCATTTGGACTCAGCCCTGGTGGTGCTAGTGATAACCTCGGCAGGCCCAGTTCCCAACTCTGTGGCCAGAGACAGTGAACTGTACACCCTGCCATGTACAGCCCACAGCTGTTCAAAATACCCCTGTGTAGGGCACCCAAATGGTGTGACTGTGTGCATTCAACTACACACACATCACCATCAGAAAAGTCACCTCCACACACACACACACACACACACACACACACACACACACACACACACACACACACACACACACACACATACACACACACGACCCCTGCATGGCCCTTTTAATGAACAACCCCCAAACAAACACACATGATGTCAACCGTATGGGACAGCCTAAGCTTCTGGCAAACCCACACAACACCCTGTGCATATGATGATACCTGTGCGACATCCATGCTATCCATACCATCGATGGAGGGACATGTTTATTAGGGACTGATGCACAGGGTGACTTCAGTAGAGTGTAGCTATTTAATGCTGTGCAAGGTGCTGTCATCTGGCATTTGAAATGGGTACACATCAGACTGTATGTGTACCTTTTCAGCCATGATGCATTATTGGTGTTAGTAACAATAAGCAAATGTGTTCTCACATGCTGTATTCTGTTTGTGTTCCAGGTGTCTGTGTGTCAGCAGGATGTGGGCTGCAGACATCACCAACAAGGGGTATGGCAGTGTTGAAAAACATTGACCATATCATTGCCGAGGTACAGCTGTATCTGCACACATTTCCCACGTCTGTGTAACAGTTCTTGCATGTGCCTCACAGATTATAGGGCAGAGGGGTTGTATCGCAGTCTATGCTGGTTGACATCAGCTATAGTATAGTGGACAATGGTAAGTGTAGTGGGTGGAACACACCTCAGATTGCTAACTTTCTCAACCCCATAGAATATTGTGTTGACCAAACACACAGAGAATACTGTTCACACACACACACACACACACACACACACACACACACACACACACACACACACACACACACACACACACGCACACTTACATTTGCCAGGACTGAGATACTGAGATTAGAACTCCTCCCTCGCTAGTTATTTGTACTATAGTGTCACATAGTTATCACATGCACCACAGAGCTTATAGGGCTGAGGTCTGACAAAATGTACGTCTATGATGACATACATCTTCAGGACTGCTAAAGTAGGGCAATGGGAAGTGCACTGGGAGGGGAAGGCTTGTTCATTCCTAGATCCTACTGACATTTCTCTAAGTGTATTACCATGCCCAGTGTGACCTTCTATAGTAAAGTTGGGACTCCATTCCAGGGAATGTTGTACTCCAGTCCAGTTTGTTTTGTGCTACAGCCATACCTCTCAACCTGTTGGTGCAGGATATCTGGAGATAGCCTATAAAAATGGGAAGACAATGAGCCATATGGTGATTGTGACTATTTCTCTCAGTAATGTATGGGTTGCTAGGGTTATAGGGCTTGTTTTAGCAGACATCTGACATATATGACATTTGACACCGTCATGTATTGTTTCAGTACCTCATGACATAACTCCTCAGATCATCACAGTGTTTTACCAGAGGAATACAAGATGGATGATGCACACACCAATATTATGGGCCAAATGCTATGCATTCTTGCACAATCCAGCCTGTTGAGAGGTGTGCCTATGAGCAATTGACTGCTGGAGCTGTGGAAATGGTCCAGCACCTTGGGGATATATTACAATGGTGGAATCTCTGTGCATTTCCCTTCTGGCCTGGTCTGATTTCCAGTTCACAGTTTGGGTAATATAAGTCAGACAGGATCAGGGTGACAGGTAGACTCCAGATTGATTTGTAGTGGATAAGATATTGGGGGGGTGTCCTGGGTCAGGTATGTTTGCCTATAACTACCAGTACTTTGCACAGAGGCCTTCTCAAAGGGTGACTGCACTTGGAGGGTCTTGTGCATGTCAGACTGTTTGACCAGCCTGGAGGTGTGTGTGTGTGTCTCACATATATGTATGGCCCACCTCATTTTGCTTGGATGGCCACATTTTGGGGTCAGGATGTTTCATAGGATGAGGGATCAGGAAGGGTGTATTTCTCCCTGTGGCTGTGGGCCAGGGTTCTGAGGGTGCAGACATGTCACCATCTACCAGGGTTAGGGCTGCCTGCAATGAGTGCATTCCCATGTTTAGACTCCTAGCCCTGCCTATCGACTGTACAGAGTATCACAGAATATTCAGATTCATGACTTATATATCTGGTTGGTTACCCAAACGAGTGTGGTTTTCAAGAAAAAGTGTTTTGCAAGTAACTTAAGGTTGAAGTCAGATATTACTGACAGTTGACATTGCAGTTTCAGACTTCATACCGTTCAGATCTTCTATGCTAATACAATCATTCCATCAACTTTCTAACATTATTAGAGCACTATTTCAAAGGTGTCCTTCTCTTTGGACCTTTTTTCACCCCGTTATTCATGGCTTTGTCCAGAATTCTGGCTCTCTGACACTGGCAAGCTTTCTCCTAGCAGTTAGCAGCATTGCCTTTCTTTGCATTTTGTAGACTGTGTTGTGTTGGTGTTATTGACCCCATTACACTCTCTAACAGGGCACTGTGGGTGAGGCATGGGCATTTGCCAGAGGTCTGTAGGCCAGGTGTGACAGATGCAGTCCATCTGTAGCAAGGCAGTGCATTCTGATGATCATATGATCCCAGGATGTCAGCAGTGGACATCCCTGGGATGGCACCAGTAAGTTGACTGTGGGTGTTACTGACAATTGCTTTCTATTTGTGTTGAGCCATCACTCTAGTTGATGGCTGGATGCTGCTTAAGGCTAGGGACATGTTAGTACATTTCTATGAGACTATGAGAGGGTAACACATATGTACACAATACACATTCGCAAAGACTGTGCTGATATTTGCTTTTTGGTCCCATTTAGCATAGCGGTGTGCCCTATCTTTGAGACTATAGGCATAACGGTATCAACCGTAGGTCAGATTGTTCTGGCATAAACATTTGTAGTTTCAGACCTCTTACCTTTCAGAGCCATACTGATACTGCCATACCTGATGTGATATCACTGTGCAAGTTTGTAGGTGGGGATTTCATGGGATGTTGCCATGTGGGGGGCCTTTGCCAGACATTTCTGTATGGTTTTCTTCAGCTGATCTGCTGGGTGAGGCTGGGGGTGGGTATGGAACCCTCACTTTGACATCCATGCATGTGACCTATGACACCCCAGTTATTTGGCTCACCACACATACTGCAGTGGTATTTGTCAACTATGGTGGTACTGCATAGTGTGGGCAAGCCAGTACTGGGAATACACTTCCTGCTGTCCCACAGAGCTGTCAGTTGCCTGCTGCTATCCCAGTAAGCCACCCCATTCCCTTGCATGCTTGCATCAATACCATAGATATGCTATCAGGTCATTCTACTGCAGTCATTTATTGTTAAGGTGACTAATCTACCTTGTGCCTAAGGCAGTTGTGAGGATGGTGCTTGAGGGCTGACTATGTCAGATGCATGCAGTATACTGCCTGTACATGGTAAGGTATAGGTGGTGTGATGTTTGGCATCCATTTTACTGTGTGTGTGAGTCAGAGAGAGAGGTCAGTCCCACGGGCCCTACAGTGTCAGTGTATGTGCTATGCATTGCTTCTTTGCCAAGGACAGGGCATACTGGGCATGCCTCTGTCTGCCTACAGGGTCAGGCTCAGGATGTTCCTCCTCCGAGTCCCTCTATGCTTGTGGAGACCTTGGCAATGGTGGGGGGCTGTGTGGCCCTTTCCCATTTTGTTCCTGCTGCAGCTGTTTCTACAGTATCATATTGTGTAGCATGGCACATACTATGAACATGTGTGCACATGTGGCTGGGGAGTACTGCAAGTAACAGAACACATTTCTGCAACTAGCACAGATGCCTGCCTGCTTTCTGAATCACTAATTCACCTCATTTGCATGGTTTTCACCAGCAAATGAGGTAATTAGCATTCCACGTGGCTTTCCGTGCAGGAACAGTGTCGGCAGCTCATGCATGTCAGATCAGCTGTTTGCTGTATCACTTGGCGGCCATATTCCATGCAGGAATGGATACACTGTTTCTGCACAGAATATAAAGTTTAATGAATTCCAGGGATAATGTTAATTTAATTAAGCCGGATGCTGTTGTGGCTGATGTGAGGAATCTGCACCCCATTGTGGGGTATATGAAGAAGAAGGTGGAAATATGACCAAAAATATTGTAACCAGAAAGAGTTCCAAACATGAATTATTATGAATTAAGCCTAGGCTAGACAAAGTGAGTATGAGAATGAATGATCTAGAGAAGAGATCTCAAATAGATCATTTTCAAATTATAGTTCATGGAGAAGTAAAGGGGGAGACAACAACATTTATGTATATTTGGGTGAAAGAGAGTGGTGGTTTGGATCCATATGCTAATGTGGTACAGGTGGTAGGTAAACAGTTGTTGCAGATATTAGGGAGACATAGTATTATTTAGATTTACTATCACCAAATGAAAGAGAGGATCCTAAGACCATAAAGGAGGAAGAGTGATTTAATGATGGCTAGTGTAAGACTAAAGGACTTGTTAGCCTTAGTTCATCAAAAGAGAGTAGAAATGAAGCTAGTGTTATGGTCGCTGGAGCAGGAAGGGGCAGTAGGTCTCCTTGCCTCCCAAGGATAATAACGATTAAATTATAGGAGAGGGTGCTTTACTACCACACTAAAGACAAACCATTTGACTCTATGTAGAAAGTGTGAGTGGTGCAAGGAAGTGGAGGTTTAATGGTAGTAGGATGATAGAGAAATTTATGTATTTGGCAACACAACAGCAAATTACATGGTAGACTCGGCAGAAGGAGCAGATAATGATACCTCTGATAGGCAGACAGAGGAAGATTGACCAACAAACTTTTTCAGAAGTGGGAAAGGAGGTGGACAGGGTTGAAACACTATTTTGTGTTTTGACAGAGTTGAATAATGTGGCACAAGGCATTCCTGCCATAGAGGAATACATAATAATAATAAAGAAATGAAGGCAGGATACAAAATAAATTACCAGTAAAGAGCCCTGAATTGAAAATGGGGATGTTTGTTTTGGACTAGAGGCAACTTGAGGCACGAGGAGGTGAACCAGAGGACAGAAGAGGTAGAGAGGAAGTGTGCTCAGACACAGACACAGGCAGAATGCAAAGACAACAAAAATCACCATTTGGTTCATAAAAAGCATGTACAGCTCAAATTCTCCAAGGTGAGCTAAGCATGAAAGTGGAATTCAGTAAGTGCAAAACTTATTGCATGGGGGACAAGTAAATAGTGCTTTGTTACATGCATTTTATTTTCTGTTCTACATGTATCTATCAAGAAAGAGACAGGTGGGAGGATTAGAAGGAGAATACAGCAGAAAATAAAGCAAGTGAAAATGTTTTGGACATAATGCTGAGTTAAGACTTTCTAGTCCTGTGAGTAGAAGGGAGACAAGACCCCATTATAGATACCGGCCCAAAAGGACAATATTATAGACACAAAAAACAAAGATGTAGATAGTACAGATACATTGTGGGAATGCAAAGTGGTACAGAAAGAATGGAGGACAATAAAGGAAATATGAACTAAACTGTACAATGAAAGGCAAGGGAGGTTGAGTGTGTGGTGACCCTCCACCCTATGAGCCACTAATCGCGGATCCTCAATCCTCACCACTGGTACCTATGGGGGATGTTCACTGAGAAGTTAAACATACACACACACGATATTTCCAGACACATCTTTCTGCATCAAATGCAATTTCCCTTAAAAGCACACAGAGACCACAATCAGTTCAGGGCTGGTTTCTCCCTCTTTCTTCAGATCACCAGTAAGACTCCCCACTGGTACAGCTATAGAGTTAAGTCTTTAGCCAGGGTTATAAGCCAAGTCCTTCAACACTCTCTCTGTCTAACCAGTGTTTCGTGTCCCTGCCCAGGTAGCTAACACACACTCTTGGAGATTTGTTTTACACACACAAACACACCCCTGGGAAAGGCTGGCATAGGTTTACTAACTATGTACCTTTCTGCCCAGACTATACTGTAGTTATCACTGCCACCAGAACCACTCACCAGGTACTTTAAGGCCCTTAAAAAGGGTGTCCAATATATTGAATGAAATTAATATTAGTAGTTTGACCAAGAGCAAGGCTATTAGGAGTGGCACACAGTGTTACCAAATAAATATGGAAGCACTCTCATATCTCTATAAAGATCAGCCACAATGAAAGGTTTAAATATATTTAATAATAAATAATAATAATAGAGCAAGAAAATACTAAATATATATTCACAGTGACATCAGAGTTCAAATTGCAGGAAATACTTAACATTAAAAAATAGGCTCAGACAAATAAAGAAAAACAATATCTAAACTAAGCTTTACTATATTCCTGACTGTATCTAAGAAAGTTACTGTTCCCTACTTACTTAGAGCAAGGCAGATGATATGGTGAATTGTTCTTCTTCTTGTCAGGCCCAAGACAGAATACAGATTTCTCTGTCTCACTAAGAGACTTCTCAAAATAATATCTAAAATTTTACTTCTGAGATAGCGTGCAGAATGACATCCCTTCTGGTTATCTGACTTCTAGTTCCCAGGAAAACCCCCATTGCTAGAAGCTGGAAGGATTTAGCACCTACCTGTAAAAATACACATACACAAGGGCTTTTGCTCAGATCTGCAGCAGGTGCTGAAAGTTCTAAAACAATTTCATACCTCTGTGCTTCCAGACTAGTAATTAGTTCACAACAAAGACAATACAGAAAGCTTTCTAGTACAGACTTTGTGTATTTAGCTGCATTGAAACCTGTGAGATAACATCTTTATGGCCTAGCCTATAAAGTGATTTAATTTCAGATATTTTTCTAAAGTTTGCTGGACTGAGGTTAACCTTGCAGTTTCCTTTGTTATAACATATACATTTATACAGTTACAATAGTACATGTACTCTCCAGTAAGGCACACTGTGGATACATTTTAAACACACGTAGTTTACAAATACCTTTTCAACACAAATGTCTGTACAAATCAGTTTGATATGCACATGACATACAGTTCCAATATATTTGTAACACCAACATCTTGTATAAATCAGTCCTATATTCACAAATGACATATAATTATTTACAAAATTCCAGCTAGCTGTGCTAGCAGTTCCTCCTTTCATCACAGAGTGCTGTATTTATTTGGAGTGGATGAAAACCAAGAAGGGGGATTTTATTAATGGCTGGATGTATGGGGAAAGGAAATTGCAATAGTATGGAAAGTGAGGGATATCAGTAACATTACAATAAAAATATAGGAAAATGGAGAAGAAAAGTAGCAGTAAGCGAAGATAAAAAGAAGAGTTAAAAAATAAAATAAACATGGGATACAGTATAGGGAGGTAGGAAGAACAGAGTAAAGGACATGGTAGGAGAAGAGAGAAAGGCAAGAGGGGAAAGTAATGTAATATGAGGGAGGAGAATGGTTTGCAGTGGATAGGAAGGGATAAGCGTTTGCTAAAAATATGTATACATTATTATATGTGGGTGGTACTTTGTACTAACATATAAAATTGCAATTTTTGTGTTTTTAGTTATATTAAGTATATAATGATTTGTGATGTTTGGGGTGAGGTGAACAATGTATATGCACTGTTTATTAAGTGTGTTTATTTGTTGTGTCATTGGGATTCAAACCACTGCTTGCAATATTATTGTTTGACAGTGGTGCATTTCAAGCCAGCATCTACTACATTGAATTCCAGTGTAAAGATAGCTCAGATACTTAGTTGTGAAAAGTTATGTAATTGCCTGTCTTGGTATCCAGATGCCCTGTCATTTCTAAACATGTCACTCACTCAAAAGTACATGAATACCAGGACATGCTTTCCATCATTATGTTACACATTTAATGGTGCTACTTCCTAACCCTTCTTTTTATTATTATTCAAATGATTAAGTACTTTATATAAATTTTTATGGGTAGTACTTCATCCCAAGATATACTCAGACACCACTACACTTTGCATTACCAAATCTGTTGATAATTTCAAGCTTTGCAGGATAATCACATTTGGGAGGCAAGTCATTTCTCTGACCTAAAAAATTCAGAGAAAACAGTACAGACTGGATAGCACAATAAAGAGCTTTAGTGATCTCACAGACAAGACTGATGTCCTTTGATGTTCAGGTTACGTGTTAATACAACTAATTTCTTTCTCAGGGATATGCCATTTGAGAAGAAAAGGTTATTTTTCTTCCTCAAAATTTATTTGGTCAGCTTGTCATTGAGCAAAATGCCCTGAAATAAAATACCTTGTTTCATTTTTAACAGTAAGAAGATTCATTACAAAAGAAATTCAGTGATTTGAGCACCTGCAAGGCTTAGGAAATTATCCTTGTTCTCAACCAATCAATTTAGATACCTAGAATGAAAGACCCTTTCTACCTGAAAAGACTATCTAGAAGTTATTGTGGTGAAGGCCAACACATACACCAAAGCAGTCAACCTTAAAATCTCTAATAGTAAGAGTGGAAAGTAATATTATCCAACATTTATGTTGCCTTGGTAATTAATTTATTTATTTTTCCCTGTGAAAAGTATTATTTAATATCCACCTTTAAGAAGGGGCTAGATAAAATAAATGGGTATGCCAAACATGTGACATAAGACAACTACATTCAGGATTCCTCTGCTCAGTCACTGGTAGATTGCTGAGGGGTGATCTATGCCTGGCTTACAAGGCATCCATATACCCCACACTTATGAATCTCCTGCATATTCATAAGTCAAAGAGTACCAGAAATACAAGGTCCAGGGACTTGAATTTTGTCTGTAATTTAAACAGAACATGATGGAGAGACAAACATGCATCCCAGCGATGCCTTTCCTATGTTACAGGCTTCCTATCCATGTGAAGCTGAGTTAGGCTGTTACCCAGTTTAACAGCAACCTAGAGTGGATGGGGAAAAAGAAATTTATACTGAGCCTGGCATCCAGGCCCCTTATAGACAGATGTAACTTATAAATGTCTGGATCTCCATGTCCTATTCCATGCAGGTCATCATTATACTTTTGGGAAAACTTGGCTAGGATTAGAAAGCCTTCCCCTCCCAGGGTCATTAGCCTAGTAACAATCTATGAGTCTATGAATCTACAAATCTGTAATTCTTGAGGAACTCTAAGCCATAAGCTTGATGTGATTATATGAACACATTTACAGCATATATGCTAATAATCTTCACATGCAGTAATCAAAAAGCAAAAGTAAGCAAACATTAAGTAAGCACTTTCAGTACTGCATATGCCTCATCTGAAATATTACACATTTGTTTATTTATTTATTACTCTACAAATTAAGATTTTTAGGCAGACCCTTATAAAACCATGCATCACTTAGTGCTACATATATTATATGTACTATAGGTAATAGCACCAACGTCCCTTTTGTTGTTTGTCAACACTGAGTAGGAAACCATTCAGAAAGTAAATGCAAACAGGATACAAATCATAAAATCATTTTTTTCAGTGGTAGGATTTAATCAGACTTGCTGTTTTTTCAGGGTGAAACAATTAAACTGCATGTTAAATAAATTAACACAAACTCCAGACATCCGACAAATGACAGCTGGCTAGGTTGGCTGCGCAATCTTCTAATCTAATGTGATGCCCTCCTTGTATTTTTAACCACTGTGTCAACAGATATCAGCATATATAGGGGCAGTTTGTGTTTACAAACATAGAAAAGTGAGTTCTCATGGCATAAACATGTTTACTTTATCTGGAAAGAGTGTATTTAACTAAATATGCTCACAGATAATACTATGCACTCTAGAAAAAGATGCGTGTTTCTGTCCACTAATCTCCCTCTGGTACTGGCACCATGCTGCCGCATACAGAGAAGATTTGCAGCATACAGAGAAGATTTGATTCATAATATAAGGTTGTCCTGCTCCACTGCAGTTTTAGACACGTCCATCCAGGATTGTTAATAACCGGTGTTCTATGCTTCCAGCTAAGTAAAAGAACACTGCTATGTTCCAAGACTTATTTGGATTAACACTGAAACTAATTAAATCCTTGATGATGCTACCAAAGATAGTGATTACAGATAGTTTTTCTGATACTTGGTTACTGGCATCAGTTAACGTGGTTTCTTGAATGTCAGTAGGTTCAGCAAATACAGCACAGGTTTACGTAAATATATCACTTGTGGTGGAGCATAACATAAAGATAACTTAAAAAAAATGTTTAGCTAAGTACTTTAATTACTAAAGTTGCCTGATATACATATCTTATTCCCGTTGCCCTAATGTATATTGTATATATTTCTCTCTGTCTCTGTCCCTCTCTCTCTTTCTCTGTCTCTCTCTGTCTCTCTCTCTATGTATAATTTACAAACACACACACACACACACACACACACACACACACACACACACACACACACACACACACACACACACAAACACGCATACACAGATGTTGTGATGTGCATAGTTTATTCAAGTAGGCCTAAAACGTGTGTGTGTGTGTGTGTGTGTGTGTGACTATAAAAATGTCAAAGCACAAACTCTTGAACATAAAAACCCTGACACCATAATGTCTAAAGGCCAAAATGTTGAAGACCACAATACTGAATTCCCCAAATGTCCCCCTCTGTAAGACCCATGTTAACAATTGTTTCTGTCGGGCAGATTTGATAGTCAGTATTTTCTGATACTGTGGAAAGCAACAGCATTTTGGTCTTTAGAAATTATGGTTTCAGGATTTTGATGTTAAATGTTTTGTTCTTCACTATATATATATATGTGTGTGTGTGTGTGTGTGTGTGTATAGATTTTTTTTATATATTATATCATACACACACACACACACACACACACACACACACACACACACACACACACAGATGCATGCACATCTGACATATTTTTTGTGAGGAAATGCATTTTGAAAATCTGGATGATCCATCCATAAAGATAAGAGTTTACCTGAGTTTGATAAGAATAAATATGTATATTCATGTAGTCCAAGCTACCATATTCTTTTGTTATTAACCCCTCCATTCTCAACTATCCATCATTTTTTTTTTTATGTCTAGACTATATGGTGTGCTTTTCGGCTTTTCCCGTTAGGTTACGACACAGCCTCCGACAACTGAACTCCGTAATAAATAACCGTAGAGTTTTACCTTACCGACGTGGGGCCTAACAACCTTCAACACCTTAACGCCCATTCACGCCGCGTTGCACGCCAGTAGACGCTTTAACTAAGAATCGAGAATCGAGCATCTAACTGTCTAAGTGAGCGACAAGCGCCCACCGCAGCACCACCACCGTAGTATGTCTAGATTATATGGTCTGAATCAGAAATAGAAAATCAGAATTTGCTAGTTTGTCTAATTACTGACGTCCTCGAGTCCAGTACTTATTTTGCTTTATGAATGCTTTGAGCAACTGTGATAACATGGTAGAGAAAGAGGCATTTTCTTATGTGAAAAGTCCAGTGTGTTCCATTTATCACAACAGCAAGCAAATGATATAACTCAGACTTCTAGTGGATAACTGTACCTTCATTTTTGCATTAATGTTGTTCAGAAAATACCAAATAAAGGTGCTTTAACAAAAAGGATTGTCTGCAATGAGTAATATTACAATGCATCAGTCATACGCAATCTTCAATACCTTTCACTAAAAGAGTCAAGTTCTCTAGTGAATGATTTTTGAAAGATAGTTCAATGGCTTGTTTTTTAAAGGGTGTCAAAAACCATCATACCCAGAAAAAATATACCAACACAGACACGAGAGAACATACAGGCTTCTCACACATAGTCACCTACTGTTAATAATGAACTTCTGACCCTATAAATAGGAAAACAAAGTCTTTGCCAGTGAGACACTGCAGCCTATTTTCCGCCTTAAATTATATTACAGTGCACTATAATGAAATATTTTAGTGCTCCAAGTTGCACTTCATCATACACTAGGCAGAATTTCAACAATTGAAAGCTTCCTTGAACATCTGTTGTAGGGCAAGACCATAGTATGGATCAATGTAATGCAGCTATTTCTTGTCTTTTACAGAACATTTGTAAGATCTCAAACCTGCTGGCAGCAGAAACGATTTATGCATTCTGCTTCTCTGGGAGAATATTTCATTACAGAGTTAAGGGATTGCACAAATCTTGGTGTGTGCATTAAGTTTCCCATTCACATATTTTTTTACAATATTTAAAGTGAAATTAAACACTAAAGCCCTACCTAAAGAGGCATAGGTCTTCAGCATTCTTATTAACTTCTCACATTTAACTTAAATGGTGTCCGAGTTTTTTTGAGTTTCGAGTCTGCTTTAAATCCAAAACCGTACAATGTTGTGTTCTTGTGAACTCTGAGAAGTTCCTGTGTAGTGCAACACTTAATATGATTATCACTGTTAGAAGAAGAAAAGCCAAGACAGAAGGGGGAATGGTCATCCAACACCCAGCTATGACCATGTAGTTAGGTCTCTAATTATTTATTCATAATGCAGTTCCTGATGAAACCTTTCCTTACTAAACATAAGTAAATGTAAAAAATCCAAACATTACCAGTATAGTAAAATTTCAAAATAAATAAAAAAAATAATAATAATTGAATTGTGATGATCCTCCACCACTGAGACAGTAATCAAGGAGCCTCAGTCCTCACCACTAGAGCCAGTGCCAAACATTCACTGGGAGGATAACAGGTGCACACACAGTATTTCCAGATGCAGCTCTCTGCATCAAGTTAAATTTCCCTTAATAGTCCAGAGAGACTACAGTCAGTCCGAGGCTGGTTCCTTTCTCTTTCTTAAGAGCCCCAGTAAGATTCTCCACTGGCACAGCTATAGAGTTGAGTCCTTAGCCAGGGTTGCAAACCAAGTCCTCCAATACTCTCTCTCTGTCCAAACAGTGCTTTGTGTCCCTCCCAAAGTAGCTGGCACACACACTCTTGGAGATTTGATTTTCATATACACATACACACCTGGGAGAGGCTGGCATAGGTTTAGTAGCTATGCCCACATTTTCCCAAATTATTAGGCAGTTATGACTGTCATCAGAACCCCATGCCAGCTATTTTAAGGCCCTTAACAAAGGGTGTACAATATTACTGTGTGAAATTAATATTAACACAAATGGTAGTTTGACTATGAGCAAGGCTATTGGGAGTGTCCACATAGTGTCACCAAATAAATATGCAAATACTCTGAAAACTTAAATATCTCTACAAAGATCAACCATGATGAATGGTTTAAATATATTTAATAATAAATAATAAAAGAACAAGATAATACTAAGTATATATTCACAGTGACATCAGTGTTCAAATCACAGGAAACAGTTAAAATAACATTGAAGGATAGGCTCAGACAAATAAAGAAAAACAATATCTAAACTAAGCTTCACTATATTCCTGACTGAATCTAAGAGAATCACTATTCCCTACTTACTTAATAGAGCAAGGAAGATGATGTGGTGGATGGTCCTTCTTCTTGTCAGGCCCAAGACAGAATACAGAATGTTCAGTTTCACTAAGAGACTTCTCAAAATAATATTTAAAATACCACCTCTGGGATAACTTGCAGAATGACATCACTTCCGACTGACTTTTAGTTTCCATGCAAACCCCCATTGCTGGAAGCTGGCAGGATTTAGTATTTACCTGTAAAATTACACACACAAGGGCTTTTGCTCAGATCTGTGGCAGGTGATGGAAGTCATAAAACAATTGCATACTTCCACACTTCCAGATTGGTAATTAGTTCATACTAAAGACAATACAGAAAGCTTCCAAGTACAGACTTTGTGTCTCTGGCTGCATCAAAACCTGTGTGATAGCATCCTTATGGCCTAGCCTATAAAGTGATTTAATTTCAGATATATTTTAAAGTTTGCTGGACTGAGGTTAACCTCCTGATTTCCAGTTCCCTCTGTTAAAGCATATACATTTAAACAGTTACAATAGTACATGTACATTTCTGTTCTCCCCAGGAGGTTGCACTGTGGATACATTTCAAACACAAGCACTTTACAAATACATTTTTAATGCAAACATCTGTACAAATCAGTTTGATATCCACATGACATACAGTTCTAATACATTTGTAACACTAGCATCTTGTATGACATACAGATCCAATACATTTGTAACACAAGCATCTTGTAAAAATCAGTTTGATATTCACAACTGACATAATGATTTACAAAATTTAAGCTAACTGTGCTAGCAGTACCTCATTTTGTGACACCCCCCCCTTCAAAGTCTCAAGCTAGTTTTTTAAGTGCCCCTTGAAAAACATTGCTTGAGAGGAATGATCCTATCTGGGAATACATTAGCCCATACCGTGTCTTGATATCCCAGCTGCATTGGCATTGCTGACCCCAGTACAGTGCTACACTGTCTTATCATATGCCTGCAACCCTAGGCTCCACCATAGTAACTTGGGAGTTTTCTGGCTGGCTTGCTGTAGCCGTAGATCCCCCTCATACACCTCCTGCCTTCCACTGCAAATACTCAGCACAAGGGCCTCTCTAACCTGGTAACTTTTTATCATGTTAACATGGTACAGCTTGTGCCCTATCTCCTGCTTAGCAGTTCTACCTTGTAGTTAACATCACTGATCTTCCTTACCACATTGTAGGGTCCTTCCCAAGCTGCTTGCAGCTTATTGTGCCTGACAGGAATGAGAACCATAATCTGCTTCCCCACAGCATACTTTCTGGCTCGAGCAGTCCTGTCATACCAGACCTTCTTCTGCTGTTGGGCTTCTTCCAGGTTCTCCTGGGTCAAGCCCATGAGTTCCGTGAGCCTTGTCCTGAGGTTTAGGCATATGCCACAAAAGATTCCTTGTGGGATTCACATTCAGCCTCCTACTCATCACAGATCAAGACTAGAGGCCCCCTCACCCAATGCCCATACAGCAACTCAAAGGGAGAAACACTTGTGGATTCCTGGGTCACTTCTCTGTATGCAAAGAACAGACGGGTCAAATATTTGTCCCAGTCCCTCTTAGACTTATCTGCAGATGCCTGTAGCATGGTCTTTAGTGTAAAGGTTAACCTCTCCACAAGAACGTTAGTCTGGGGATGTTAGGGTAGTCTTTAGATGCTTCACCCCACAATGCTATCACAGACAAGCTAGCTTGTCTGACATGAAATTGACACTTCTGTCAGTCAGTATTTTTTTTGGGAAATCTACCCTCCTAAAAACTCTAACAAAGCATTTGCCACCTTTTCTGACTCAGTGGAGGACAGGGCCACCACCTCATGGTATCCGGTAGCATAATTTGCTAGAACTAGGATATACTTCTTCCCTGTGGAACTTGGGGTACTCAGAGGCCCCACAATATCCATATCTACCCTTTGAAATGGCTCCTCAGTCACAGCCAAAAGCATCAATGGAGCTTTCACCTTATCTCCTGCCTTGCCTACCTTTTGGCACTGCTCACAGGTCCTGCAGTACCCTGTTACATCCCTGGAAATTCCAGGTCAGTAAAAGTTCTGTGCAATATGTCTCTTGGCATGCTTTATGCCTATATGACCTGCAAAGGGAATGTCATGGGCTATGGCTAGAAGTGCCAGACATTAGGCTCTAGGCACTACCAACTGCTGTATTATCACACTCTCTAGTCCTCCCTCAGGGATCCACTCTCTATACAGTAACAGTTTGTTCCAGTATACAGATTCCCCTTGTCCTTGAGAATCAGGCACCTCCCTAGCTACATCCCTCAAGCCTTGTAATGTAGGGTCTGAGAGCTGAGCCTGTCTCAACTCTCTCTTTGTAACCCTTCTCAGCTCTCCTTCCACAGGAAGTCTGGTATCCTCTGACAGCATTGTCTCACTGTCAGCCTAGGTACTACTACTCACCTCTGCCCTTGCAGTCACTCTGTCCAAGGGAACATCAATACCCACCACCAACTGTGGCTTACCTTCAGTCTCACCACTGCAGGGTAACTCCCTCACTGAAATAGCCAACTCATCAGTCCTGACTTTGAGTGTGCAGTCTGTCTGGGTCCCCCACCCTAGGCTACCAGACCCACATGCCTGTCTCCAAGCCTGACTGTGTGTAACTGCATGCACACAAGGTACTGGATTATCAAAATCATTCCCTATCAAGACATCTGTAGGGATATCTTCAAACACACCTACTTGCTTGCTTCTTTTTCCATCCTCCCAGACAAGTTGAACCCTAGCCAAAGGTATTTGAAATGGGATCCCTCCTAAAGCTCTGACTGCCCAAGCAAGTAGTGCTCCTCTTTAACCACTACAGGCTTCACAGTGGTTAGGTCAGAGGCTGTGTCACTCTTAGCAGTGGCCTGTTTCCTATCTACTAAGATAGGATATAACCTCTTATGGTAGTTTGCTACCCTTGTTGTCTCCAGGAAACTTACCACAGTCATTCTGTTATTCCCACTTGCTGGCTCACCCACCTTTTGTTCCACACCTTGCCTGCATGGACACCCTAATGCTATACGGCCCCACTGGTTACATTAAAAACATTTAACCCTTCATCCTGGCAGTGTACCTAAACTAGTGGCTTCCCCTGTTACTAGCAGACTCTGGGGTGGCTTAAGCTGCCCACCATGGGTTCACTTATATCTATGTACAAACTGGGTATCCCTTTCTTGTACAGTGATGCTCTGCTTGCTACTTTTTTACCCAGTTCATCTGCAGTGTTGCATTCCCTATTTGCAAACCAGATTCTCATGTCCTCAGGCAAAGTACTAAGGGCTTGTTCCCTCACCAAAAGGTCTGCCAACCATTCAAAAGTGAAGACCTGACACCCACTCACCCACCTATGAAAATAAGTGCTTAACTCAGCAATATAATCGCACACACTTTCATCTGCCTTGCATCTCTGCTCACAAAAGTTTTTTTTTTCTATAAACTTCAGGCGTTAACTTAAACATTATACTGTTTACATATCCTTTCAAACATATAAATAAATCTATCAAAATAATCACCCTCTGTAAATTGTGAAAGAAATTTACTGCCTTTATTGCTTCTGGGATTCAGTTACTCCTTTCCCCATTACCTCCATGACCCTGGTGAAGAGTCAGCATTTCCTTTTCATATTGCTTCTACCTCTCATTTTTTTTAGCTTTGAGACATCTCAGTCTCTCTTTTCCTTCAGCCTCCAAATGCAGCATTTGCTCTGTTGATTCTAATTCCATCTGTTTCTCTTTTTCTTCAGCCTTCAAATGCTGCAGTCTCTCTGCCTATTCTGGTTCCGAATGCTTAGTCTCCAGTTGAAGACTCTTTAACTCCAGATGGATTTTAAGTCCTGCAAGGAAAAGTTGAACTGTCCATTTTCTGAGAGCTGTACATCCCCAAGGCCAGTGTGGCTGTCTTCCTGGTTGCTGGTTTGTGATGCAGCTGTGATTAAGGCTGCAATCATTTCCCCTTTAGTCAGGTTGGCATGTACCAGTCCTCTGGCTTAGCACATCTCAGCCAACTGGCTCCTTGTCAGCTTGCCATAATCCTCCACTGACATTCCTTGTCTGCTCTCCCTGGCTAACTAAGCTAAAAAATAAATAAATAAATAAAACTATTGTGATATGACACTGAATTTCTACTGTGTGGCTGCTTGAGAGCACAGACACATCTTTAGTGACCACTGCTTACAGGCTACAGAAGATCAATACCCACACCACTGTTCACCAATATGTGATGTGGTAATCCCAACACTGCCAACCAATATGTGATGTGGATTTCCCACCACTGCCAGCCAATATCTGATGACCTTCCACCTCTGTGCCAGTAATCAAGAACCCTCAGTCCTCACCAATGGCTCCAATGCAGGACTCTCACTGGAAGGATAACAGGTACACATTCAGTTTTTCCAGATGCAACTCTCTGCATCAAGTGCAATTTCCCTTAAGAGCACACAGAGACTACAGTCAGTCTGGGGCTGGTTCCTCTCTCTTTCCCCAGATCCCCAATAAGACTCCCCACTTGGACAGCTATAGAGTTGAGTCCTTAGCCAGGGTTTCAAGCGAAGTCACCCAACACTCTCTCTGTCAAACCAGTGCTTCGTGTCCCTCCCCAAGTAGCTAACACCCACACTCTTTGAGATTTGATTTGCACACACACACACACACACACACACACACACACACACACACACACACACACACACACACACACACACACACACACACACACACACACACACACGGGAAAGGCTGGCACAAGTTTACTAGCTATGCCCCCTTTTTCCCAGACTATAAGGTAGTTATCACTGCCACCAGAACCCTTTGCCAGCTACTTTAAGACCCTTAACAAAGGGCGTCCAATCTTACTGTGTTTAATATTAATACAAACAGTCGTTTGACCAAGAGCAAGGCTATTAGGAGTGGTCCACACAATGTCATCAAATAGATATGCAAATACTCTCGAAACATAAATATCTCTGCAAGTATCAGCCATGATAAAAAGTTTAAATATATTTGATAATAAATAATAAAAGAACAAGAAAATACTAAGTATATATTCACAGTGACATCAGAGTTCAAATCACAGGAAATCATTAAAATAATACTGAAGGACAGGCTCAGAAAAATAAAGAAAAACAATATTTCAACTAAGCTTTACTATATTCCTGAGTGAATGTAAGAAAAATTACCATTCCCTACTTACTTACTAGAGCAAGGTAGATGATATGGTGAATGGTCCTTCTTGTTGTCAGGCCCGAGACAGAATACAGAATGCTCACTCTCACTAAGACACTTCTCAAAACAAGGGCTTTTGCTCAGCTCTTTGGCAGGTGCTGGAAGTCATAAAACAATTGCATACCTCCACACTTCCAGGGTAGTAACTAATTAATTCACCGCAAAGACAAAACAGAATGCTTCCTAGGACAGATTATGTGTCTCTGGCTTCATTGAAACCTGTGAGATAGCATCTTTATAGCCTAGCCTTTAAAGTTATTTAATTTCAGATGTATTTTAAAATTTGCTGGACAGAGTTCACCCTCCTGATTTCCAATTTCCTGTGTTAAAGCATATACATTTAAACAGTTACAATAATGCATGTACATTTCTGTTCTCCCCAGGACACACTGTGGATACATTTCAAACACAAGCACCTTACAAATACCTTTTCAACACAAATGCCTGGACAAGTCAGTTTGATATGCACATGACATACAGTTCTAATACATTTGTAACACCAGCATCTTGCATGACATACAGGTCTAATACATTTGTAACACAAGCATCTTGTATAAATCAGTTTGATATTCACAAACGACATATAATTCTTTACAAAATTCCAGCTAGCTGTGCCAGCAGTACCACCTTTCATTACAGAATTACAAATAACTTTCAACAATAAATGCACTTCTGTTTTTATTATAAAAAGACAATAAGAATGATACAACCACTCAGTTTAAATAAGGTGAGATCAGCAATCCCATGCAATCAATCAAATGATCATTAAAAAAAAAATCACACTTTTGAAGCTCTCTACTTCAAGACACATTTACAGTTATTTAAGTCAGGAAAATACATGGCTTTAAGCTAAAGTTGCCAACAAAGCCGTCTAATTTATGTGTTAGTGTCAAAGTAAGCAACTCTCATTTCCCAAGTGACATGATGTAGTACAAAGAAAAAAAATCTCTTGCAATTTAGTGAAACAGTTGAATGTTTAAACAAAGCATTAATTTTGGTTTTGGTTCTTGTGACATGACAGTGTTCATATACTGTTTGTGATAACATGGCTTTAGACCCTTTCATAGTACCACCACCGCACTAATAGCATTCACTAACAGCATTAATTGGTACAGAAATAATGGCCAACTAGTCTCTGCCATATTCTTAGACTTATCTAAAGCATTCAATATGGTTGATCATAACAAACTTCTCCATACTCTATCTACCCTAAAACTCAGTTTCTCCTCCTTCAAATGGTTTGAGAATGATCTATCAGGTCGCCAACAGGCTGTAAAATGGCAGAACCAAATATCCTCTCTACTACCAGTATTCCTAGGAGTCCCACAAGGCTCCATCCTCGGTCCATTACTCTTCACTCTATTCACCAATCAGTTCTCATCCTCCATGCCAAAAGCCACAATAATTCAATATGCAGATGACACCACAATCATATGTGCCACCCCAACACTCGAACACCTCCACTCCCAAATACAAGAATGCTTCTCACAAGCTGAAACCTGTCTTAGCAACCACCAGCTTATTCTTAACCCAGCTAAAACCAAATTACTCCTCTTCACATCTTATAAAACCTTCCCCATTTGGACAACTTCACTATCACCTCTAATAACAAAACTGTTATTACCCCAACTACCCACACCAAACTTTTAGGCTTGGAAAACGACAATCACCTAAGATTCGACTTGCATATTGCTCAAACTGTAAAAAAGGTTCACAAAAAACTGGGGCTACTTTATCGTAACAAGCAATTTCTCTCCAAACAATCCAAAACCACAATAGCCAGGACACATCTACTATCCACCCTACTCTATGCTTGAAAAAGCTGAAAGCACTTGTCCATTGTTTACATCAGAAGGGTTCTTCACTTTTATGTTCGTTTTTTCTGTTTTTATGACATCCACATGTTTTAAAGATGTGGAATTATAACACCACTTGACTTTTACAACAGCAAAGCTCTATATTTCATATATTGTGGATTCAACATGGTAAAAGCCTGTTATTGAAGCTATTGCTTTGAAGCTGTCTTTCTGCCATTTTGGTAGTTTAGCAAGTTTTGAATACTCAGATGGAATACTAATGCCTATGGTGCAACGCTCTTCCAATATTTACATTTTTTTTTGTTCTGCTGAGCGTTCTTTAGGGGAATTCACTTCTTTTTCTGGATTTGACTTTTGTTTGCTATGTATTCTGCACACAGTTTGTAACAGCAGTTTGTACTGAGTCACTATGTTTTTACTGCCTTTTTCACCCAATGTCTCTAGATTTAATTGACATGGAAAGAAAGAAGTTAGTGACATGCTTTATGTCTGGCATGATTAATCCACTGATTCAGTTGAATCTTACAACAACTGAGTTTTCAGTTGTGGAGACTGAAAACGTTGACCTAAACTTTGAGTCTATTTTTAAAACAGTTGAAAATGCGGCCTTTAAGTTAAAGAGATTACAATGGCAAAGTTTCCATATGGAAGCCTGCCTACATCATCAGGTCATTCCTAGACGTCTCAGGGTTAGATGTATGGCCAGCTATGGAAACACCTACCCTGAGCTTTTGGCCAAATGGCATGCAATTAATATACAGACAAGTTTCAGTTATATGAAACTGATGGTTTACTTCTTCAAGCCTCAAGAAGAAGAAATGAGCACCTTGATAGAAGAGAAACAAAAAGAACTTGAAAGTATGAATTTATCTGATAACTTCATGAAAATGGAGAATTTACAGGATAAGCTAACAGCATATGAAGTTAAGCTAAAAGGCATTAAAAGTCAGAAATTAATGAGAGACTTTAATGATATGCAGAAAGGCCATTTATTTGAATGGCCTAAAGTCAGAAACTTCAATGGGCATCCACGGAAAGAAGATAGAAATCCTGAGCAGAGAGGTACAACTCTGCACATCAGTAATAATAACCATAGATCTCGAGATCTTTTGGTTTGTGCACGAGTCCATCATATGGACAAACAAGAGCCTATAGTGAGAACAGTCCCGAATGGGAGTATTGTCACCAATGAAAATGCTTGTGTTATTGAACAAGAACATGACTCAGATGCAATTATTAATGTCAATAATACCAGTCCTTTTAATAGCACTGGCATCAATGGTCATCCACTAGGAACAATACCTAAGACAGGAGCACAACATGTTACCATCACAGAGCAGCTCCCTTTTTTAATGATGAACAAAGTCTCTCGAACAGAGAGATCTGTAAGCAGAGAGATAAAGAAAAGGAAAGTAACACAATAAATTCTTTAGTGGTTAATATTTCGAACATTCAGCTCACTCACTCTCAGATGGATCTATTAGAGAAAGGTCTCAGCTTTATTCCTGCAACCAAATATACACATGATGAATTTGCACTGGACCTTAGAATGTTTGGAAGGAATCTTACTTTGAAGTATATTTTTGGGGATGGAAATGATAAATGTCCCATTAAAAGTAATATTATGCTCAAGAAACCAAGCACATTTGTTCGCCTCAACCACCCAGGCGTGGATCATTTTATTCATGCCTGTGAAGAGGAGTTAATGAGAACAAGAATGTCTCAAAAAGGGAAACAATTTTTCAATCTAACCAAAGAAGAAAATCAGGCACTTAAAGAGCTTAAAGAAAGGAATGATATTGTGGTTAAACCTGCTGACAAAGGAGGAGCCATAGTGGTAATGGATGCAATGATGTATGTCCAATGGATGAAAGAATTATTAAGTGATCGAAAGACCTATTCCCTGATTAGTAAGAATGAACTAAATATTATGAAATAGAAGATCCAGCAGGTTCTTTATGACATGCTATTGCAAAGAGAGATTAATGAGTATTTGCATGATCTCTTCATCACTGAGCACCCCACTATACCAACTATCAGTGGATTACCAAAAATTCATAAAGATCTTAAACGCCCACCTTTAAGACCAATTGTGGCTGGTATAGCATGGTTGATGGAATCTATTTCTATTTTTATTGAACAAGAACTAAAAAAGATGCTACCTAGGGCCTCCACTGTGATTAAAGATACAGCTGAGTTTCTACAACATCTGTATATAGCTCTAGAACATCGTGATGATCTTGAGAGTCTGCTATTGGTAACCCTAGACGTGAGTAGTTTATTCACTTCCATACCAAATAATTATGGCATTGAAGCAGTAAGAGAATTTCTAACTGAAGAGAAGGTAGAATCACGTTTGATATGTGATCTTTTGGAAATCGTGTTGGAGTACAATGTGTTTACCTATGACAACAGCTACTATTGGCAGAGATGGGGAGTTGCCATGGGCATGCCCTATGCCAATCGTTATGCAAACTTGGTTTTAGCCAACTGGGAGAGAGCTTGGTCCAAGTATGCTAATAACATTTGGAATGACCAGATAATTCTGTACAATTGGTTTGTGGATGACACCTTCATTGTATGGAAGGGCAAAGAAGAAGATTTAAGAAGCTTTTTTAACTTCCTGTCACAGACCACTACTTTCATGAAATTTGATGTAAAAACATCTAGAGAGATGATTGACTTTCTGGATGTGAGATTATCTCTTGATCCGAGGAAGGAAATAGACACTTGCCTCTATAGGAAAGATATGTGGTGAAACCACATGCTCAATTTTTCCAGTATGCATCCTAGGCATATTTTCTCTAACATTGTTGAAAATCAGATTGCAAGGATTTCAAGGCTATGTACAGAAGAGGCAACCTTTCTACAGGAAGAAGAGAGGCTTATTAATAATTTCAGCCAATGAGGATATGGAAAGAGAAGTTTAGAACTAAATAAGACCAGAATTAATGACATACGTAAAGGAAAAGGGAAACCTTTTTATTCCTCTATGGTCAGAGAAGGTGAAAGTACACCATCCCTAGCTATATCTAAAAGAACATCTAACTTAAGGGTCAATTTGACTTACGCTATGGACCATGATAACGTATGCCAGGTGATCAGAAAGTTCTGGCCAATTCTAACTTTGGATAAAAAGTTAAAAGGGACTGTTGGAGATAACCCAAGTTTCCTTCTCAAAAATAAAAAGAATCTCAAAATGATTTTATGCTCAAATGATGGGATATGTGACAACTACGTACATAATAATTCATCAGGAACAAAGTAATGTGGCTTCTGCAAGGTCTGCAATGTAATCAATTGTAGCAACACATTTAAGCATCCAGTTACTAAACAGACATTTGTTTTTCATGGATTAGCTAATTGCCTAACCACCAATATTGTTTACATAGCTACCTGCTCTTCCTGCACAGCATTTTATGTTGGAAAAACTAATATGAAGCTAAAGGAAAGAATTATCAAACATCAATCTGATATACGTAACAGAAAGGAAACAAATTCTCTTTTTCTTCATTTACGTGAGCATGAGGGAGATAGCGTTGTATTCATGGTCATTTCAAAGATGCATTTTACTTCCAGAGAAGGAGACCTGACCAATCTGACTGAGAGAGAGGAAGCCAAATGGATAATGCAGCTGAGGGCAGATAACCTCCTTGACCTTAATGGCTGTGTTCCCTTAAAATATTTTCTTAAAAATAGACGAGCAATGAGCTATGCTCACTTATGACCTGTTTTTATTGACAGAAACCTTAGGTATACTGACTTAGACTCTGATGTCCCAAAGAAACTGTTGAAATGAAATAAAAACAAGCGCCCTAAATGACCATCTTAATTTTTTTTTTTTTTTATTTTTCACCTTTTTCTCTCAAATCTTGGCTTTTATGCAGAGCTTACTCTTTTTACCAGAACCTACTGAAAGGATTTTACTATTATTCCTTCTGAAAATATGTCTGAGTCTGTCTTAGAAACGTCAAACTGTCATGTTGTTTTAAACAAAGAGTTTTAAATAAAGGGCAGGATTCATGAAGGCTTGCACGGAGTCTAAGAGTAGTGTAAGACTCCATGCAGCCTTCGCGATCCAGGAACAGCCCAAAGTCCGTGTAAGAGACCAGCTAAAATGTCTCTTACATGAAGTGGGCGTGGATAAGCTAATCACCTCACTTGCAGCCGAATAGCATGCAAATGAGGTTGATTAATGATCCAGAAAGCCCAAAACAGCCCGTGTAAGAGCCGTTTTAGCTGCAGAAATGTACTCAGCTGACAACTGAGTATGTTTCTGCAAAAACCACAATGGAGCCATGTCAGCTCCAAATAAAGGGTGCATATGTGTCAGGCAGCATGCCAATGGCCAAATATGTGGCCATTGGCAAGGTAACCTGATGCAAAGTAATAAAATATAATTTTTTCGGCGATCGCCGATGTTTAAACCAGCGCAGCCCCGCAAACGGACTGCGCTGTATAAAACATAAAAATGAAGGTTATAAACCCACAAATGTGGGTTTTATGCAATACATGGATTTACAATGCAGGGACTAGCAGACCAAAAACAACATGGCCACCGTTTAGTGGTTGCTAAGGGGGAAAGCTGAGTCTAAGACATGTAACTAAGCATTAGTAGGCAATCTGATGCAAATGAGTGTTAAGATACTGAATTCCACTGTCACATAGCAAATTAGCACATTCTGAGTAGTGTAAGAGTTACAGAAGGGGGAGGAACAGAGTAGGAGATAGGTGACATCACAGGGGGGAATGGCAGAAAGAAATGTAGTTCATTGGAGGTCAAAGTTACATGACAGATGTCAGACACATATCATGGAAAAAGGAGTGCCACAACATAAGCATGGGAAAGTCAAGAAATGGAAGGTGTACACTGTTGCCTACACCAAAATTTCTTGCTGGGCGTGCATGCGCACGTGTGAGCGCCATGAAGCGCGAGTAAGACAGTGTGTGTGCGTGTAAGGCAGACTGAGCATGTGGGAGCATGTTGCTAGATGTCTAACAGTTTGTACGGGTGTGCATGCATTTTAACCCAAATAAGCAGATTCTGAACCGTGTAAGCATGTGTGCAGGCGTGTAAGCCACTGTGAGCGTGTTTCTGCTGGTATACACGCTGCTCCCCCCTGAGGAAACAGAAAGGAAAAAGGAAGCAACAGAATTAGTAGGAAGCTAGCAGGGAATGCTGCTGGAGCTAGCAGGTGAAAACAATTAGAAGCAGGCAATCACACAGGCAGAATAGTAGCTCAGCCCAACACTTAAAAATCTGGAAACAGCAGTGCAAGATGTTTCTCTCAAGAGACACTGCAAGACAGGAGTAAGCTATTAGAAGTGAAAACTGAAAAAGCTGAACTCAGAGCAGAAATGTTAGGGGCTGCCATAGCTGTCATAATGAGACATAGGCGACTTGCTGAGGGTGGTGACAATGCAGATGGTGCCAGACAACCCACAGTGAGGAGACGGAGAAGAGTGTACAGGCCCAGGTTCACCTACCACGGGTTACATGAGCTGGAGATAGTAGAGCGCTATAGAGTGGACAGACACCTCCTGCAGCAAATAGTCGAACTGTGCAGGCCACGCCTCACACACAGAACCAACAGAGGAGAACCCATCCCAGTGGAAACCAAGGTATGCGTTGGCCTAAGAATACTAGCAACAGGTACCTTCTAGAGACCAACTGGTCATATGATGGGGATATCACAGGCATCAGCCTCCAGGGTACTGCACCAGTTCCTGGATGCCATGTCAGCACATATCAGTGATTATGTATATTTCCCCAATGCCCGTGAGGTATTGGCCAGCAATATGCGTCTCTTCCAGCAAATAGCGGAATACCCTGAGGTAGTGGGTGCAATAGACTGCACGCACATACGCATCAAAGCACCAGCCGGTGAGCGAGGTAGGACCTACATTAACCGCAAGGGCTTCCCCTCCATCAACTGCCAGGTCATGTGTGATGCCCAGGGCATAATAATGAATGTGTGTGCTGGCTGCCCTGGGAGCTATCATGATTCCCACATCTGGCATTTGATGCAGCTGTACCAGACATTTGCCAATGGGGACATCCCACACGGACACCTAGTGGGGGATGCAGGTTATGCACTGGAGCCGTGGCTGATGACACCCATCAGAAACGCACACACACCTGAACAGGAATGCCATAATGAGGCACACGCACAAACACGTAATGTAATAGAGCGTGTGTTTGGGCTGCTCAAGTCACGGTTCCAGTGTCTGGACACATCTGGTGGAGCCTTGCAGTACACACCAACTACATATACCCAAATTGTCATGGTATGTGCTATGCTACATAATATGATCATGTAAAAAAAGCTGCAGCAGGACTAGCATAGGGCTGGGCCAAACAGCCCCCCACCATTGCCAAGGCCATCACAGGCAGAATGTGACTCGGAGGAGGAACAACCTGAGCCTGCCCCAGTAGGCAGAAGGAGGCGTGCCCAGTATGCCCTGGCCTTGGCAAAGAGGCAACGCATAGCACATACACTGGCTCAGTAGGAACCCTGGGAATGATACCCCCTCTGACTCACTCAAATAATAACAGGGATGCCTAAAATGACATGACCTGCTCACAAACATGTACAGGGAGTGTAATATGTGCATCCGACAGAGGCAACCCTGCAGCACCACCTGAGGCATGAATGCCATGTGTTAAGTAATGTAACACCATGTACTATATGCACACCTGAGGACCCTGACTACGATCCTACCCTCATCAAGCATCATGCTACAATATGACAATGAGATGATCAAGTGCAATAATTGGCTAAAGTATCGCAGTTAGTCAAAGGGGATCCAATGTGTGCCAGCCTGGGATGACATGCTGAGCATGACATGATGCTCCACCTGCTAGGACTGGCATTCACCTATCAGTGCAGGCCGTATGGATACTGGCAAAGGCTGTTGTTACCCACAGCGTGCCCTGAATAGGAAGGCTCAAAACACAAACCTACCTCCATAGGTATCAGAAGGGATAAGAACCTAGATGTAATGCTACCCAATGCCAGAAGTCAAAACAGCAAGATGCATGCAGTCTAAACTCACCCAGTATGGAGAATGTTGATATCTGTGCTGTAACAGAAAACTGGGTCAAGGCTCACAACAGCACCCTAACACTACCAGGTTACACCTCATACTGTGCTGTACAGCCTGAAAACATGGAACAAGCTACAAAAGGAGGGTGACTAGCAATAATTGTCAAGGATAACCACACCCCCATGTTGGTACCACAACAAGAAGCAGCATGGACAAGCCATGGTCAAGTAACAGGGGCTAAAACTGCCCCGCAGTTTATAGCCTGCTACAGACTGCCGTCCCAACACCAGGAACTGCACCTGGCCTATGCTGGAATACATGAATATATCAAGTCCTCCAAACCACATTATATTGGGTGACTGAAAATACCCAGACATAGACTGGGAGCATTATACTAGCCCCAATACTGTGGGACAAAAGTTCATAGAATCCATAAACCAAAATGCCCAGGAACAACGTACCACTCCCACAAGAGGGGTAAGCATACTGAATGTGATAATCAGCAACATGGGTACTGGATGGCAAGACGAGAAGTGTATTGCTCACTGGTAAAACCAGACCATAGAGTAATCACACTGGATATACAAATCCTGACCACAGTCCCTGGCCAGAAAACCACAGTGAAAAACATGTGTAAAGCAATATTTGCACTCCTCCAAACTGATGTGGAATCCATTAAAGGTCCTGTGCAGGTGCAAAATATGGGCTACACCTCAGAACCTGTAATACAGCCATTCCATGAACACTGCCAAGAATGCTTGCATAATGCAATCCTAAATTAAAACAAGACACAATGCCATACACGCAGGCATCTGGCATGGTGGACACCAGCCATAACCAAACCATGCAAGAGAATGAGGAATCTACTACATGATAGAGCAAACATAAAAAAATGAAGTAATCATTGATCAGTAGTATGGCAATAAAATATGTCCACACATACAGTCCACTAAGGCCAGCCACAACAAGTTGAATCTGTGAATCTTGAGGCAATGTTACACCTGCCCCAAGTACACAGCCAACCCCCAACTCCCGCCAAGAAATACAAATATATGTGAGAGATGCAACCATCTATCCAAACTGGAGGCTGAGCTCCCTCAACTCAGTACTCCCAAAACTAGTCAGGAGGAGAAGGTAACCACACACACCACAAACCCAGTCCCACATAGACCTATCACAACTGCAAACCAAAGACATAAACACAGAAAAACATTCCCGGAGGCCCGAATTACAAACACACCACACCAACAGAGGCCTCCAAAGCAGACACTCAATCAAACAACCTCCAAGCATAGCACATGCAACACATAATACACAAAGCTGGTGTGCCAAACAGTCACAGGCAAGAAGGAGAAACAACATGCCTGATACAGTTGTAATAGGTGACTCCATAGCGAGACACACTGCTGTCCCGCACACCAGACTGAAAAAGGGAAAGGGTACAGTAAGCTGCCTGTAGGCTGCCACAATAAGCCACATAACACAAGTATGCAGGTCACCCCAAAGCAAGTAGAAATATGATGCAGTCATAGTCCATGCTGGTGTGAATGACCTGAGATGTACCTCCCCGGACTACATGAAAAGAGACATAGATGAGCTCTCTGATAATGTAGTCCAGGCTGGTATGACACTGACCATTTGCAGCATCCTACTCTCACCAAGAATGATGCCACAGTACAAACACGGAATGATCAGTTATAACAAGTGGCACAATTACTGGTGTCATTCCAAGAGGATCCAATGTCTGTCTGCTTGGGATGTCATGCTTGACAAGCCACGCAGCTGTTCCAGGGATGGCTTGCACCTGTTACCCCTGGGCATCTGGATATTGGATAAGGCTTTTGCCACCTCCATAGAGCCTTTTGTAGATAAAACTGAAAAGACTAACCCACCACCCTACAAAACATAAGTGGAAAGAAACATAAGGGTAATGCTGGCCAATGCCAGATGTGTAAACCCCAATATGCATACTCCCGAGGCCATCCCCAGTATGGAGAACATCGATGTCTGTGCAGTGACAGAAATCTACTGCAAGCCTCCTGACAGCACACCAGCACTACCAGGTTATACCACATATCATGCGTCATGGCCCCAAAACCTGGAACAAAACATCAAAGGAGGGGGAGTATCCATATTCAGCACAGACACCAATACGTCCAGGTAAGTGACAATGCACAAGGCATTGGAGTCCACCCATGTGCAACTAACCATAGGCAAGACCGCTGTACAGTCTGTAGCATGCTACAGACCACACCCTCACACACAGGAACCCCACCCAGCCGTCCTGAAGACACTGGACAGTATGAATGTCCCACCAAATACCAAACAAGGTACTCACAAATTAACACATAGGTGGTAAACCATTATGTATGGAAGGAGTAATCAGGGACCTAGGGACACAAGTGGACAGTAACCTGTTATGTGACACTCACATTGCCAATGTGTCTAGGAAGACTGTCTACATTGGACACAGTATCATGAAAGGATTCACATCTATGTCAACAGAGGTCATTGTGCCCCTATACTGTTCTCTTATCACACCCATAATCTAGTACAATGCCTCATATGGGATGTACCTTACCTGACACCTGCAGCAGTTAGAAAGACCTCAAAGGTACCTCACCAAGAGGATAAAGGGTCTCAAATATATGTCATATGCTGCCTGGCTGTAGACACCCCAGCTGAATGCAGTGACATACTGCCTACACAGAGGCATTGCATGCCTGTTGTACAAGGCCATGTCCAACACAGGAATAATGGACATGCTCCACCCCAGAAAACTCAAAGCCATCGGAGCTGTGAGAGTGAGAGATGTCAACCTCAATGCATAATGAAATAGGATGTGCTGGAGGGACAGATACATAACCCAGAGACTCTCCACACCCTGAAACAGAATCCCACTCCATGTTAGGCAGTGCCCCTCACTGACACTCTTCAACAGGAATCTTGCCAAGTGGATGGATGATCGTAGAGTTACACTGGGGGTCTTCACTGTGTCACGTCCAGACAGAGGCACAGCAAAGCAAATCACAAATGGCCATAATATTCACATAGCAAGGGGTGGCGAAAGCCACACACACTCTGGCTAGGCTAACAAATGCCCTAGGGTGGATAGCCTAGTATGAACCTATGAACCTATGAAGATACAAATTGTACAGGACACTAAGGATAATCCCAAGGCTTCCACAACTGATGGTAGGAACCATGTTGGGAATTCACAGATATGCTCTGAATCATACAAATATCACAAACAACATACCAAACACACACACATATTGCCAACATACATCCTGACAGGTGCAGTGCAAAACCCCCCCCAGAATCTAAAATATCTATCCCAGCAGACTGCTGGCCCCCTGACATTGCAGATGCTGAGGTAACAGCCAGCATCTACAAAGCAAAACACACAGCAGCACTGGTATGAGATGGTGTCCTGGGCTGAGTCCAACATGGACTCCAAGACGAATGGAATGCCAAATCACACTACTGCTCAATGTCAGCCTTACCACAGGATATGTACCCAAAGAGCAGTGTACAACAACAGTGGTCCTTCTCAACAAAGGTGTTGCCTGAATGGATACTGAAAACTACCACCCCAGAATCCCGGGAAGCTCGGTCTGCACAGCTATGGAAAGGATCAGCATGTACTGCAGACATAAAGATATTGGGGACCTACTGACACCGGACCCTATCCAGTGTGGCTTTCTTAAGTGCAGATCCTGCCCCTAAACATGTTTGACTCATTTGAAACAGTCATTAAGGTCATTGATGAGGGCAATGTGGTCTACACAGCGTAGCTGGACCTTGCAAAGGCTTCTATACAATACCCTACGTGTTCATTATAGATATGCTCACCAGCTTAAATATAAACCCCTATGTCAGTAGAGGGGTTGCAAACCAGAAAAAGGACAGAACAGACATGGTCAGACATGCTGCAGCCATGTCAGACTACAAACCAGATATAACTGGCATCCCACAAGGCTTGGTCCTGGGATCTCCCTCATCTGGTATATATGTCCCATAGGTACAGGCCAACATGGAAGGACTGTGTCTGAACATGTTTGCAGAGGACTACAAACTGCTCACCATATATGACCCTCCAGCTGACACAAGCATCCCACAAAAGGGCCACATAGAAACAGACAACTGGTGCCATAGCCATGTCAGCAAGCTAATTGCAGAAAAGTGTATAGTCAACCCCGTGGATATACAGTAAGTGCCCACCAATTACCACATAGGTGTTAACCCATTAAGTACTTAACATGTAATGAGAGACCTGGGGACACAAGGTGATAGATATCCTGCATTGGACAAACATGTGGCTGTAGTGTTCAGAGAAACATACCATATACCCACCTAATCATGAAGGTTGTCAGATCTAGATAAGGGGAGGTCATTGTGGCTCTGCAGTCATCCTTCATCAGCATTACAATTGACTACAATAGCCCCTGTGGAATGTACCTCAGCAGACACCTCCATTAACTGTAAAGTCTCCAGCAGTACCTCACCAGGAGTATCAAAGAGCTTGCACAGATGCCATGTGTTGCCTGATTAAACAAACTGCAGCTGCACACACTGCCATACCGCCCACCCAGAGGCAAGCTGTGCCTGATGTATAAAGCCATGTCCAAGCTGGTATCAATAAACATGCTGCACCTTGTACAATCTGAATGGCAGTGAGCTATGCACATGAGAGACCTGAACCCCAGCACTGACTTACATAGGACAAGTTGTACTGCATGATACATAACACAGAAGCCAACCCCACCCATGAGTAAACTCCCAGTACAGGCTATCCATAGAGTCACTCATCGATTCTCCTCAAGAGGAATCTTGATGAGTGGATGGGAGATGGTAGCTTTACCCTGGGTATCACTGTTATGTCACAGGTAGACAGAGGCACAGTATACTAACCATGACATATGTCATGGCAAACTCCACTTACAATGTGTGTTGAAGGACAAACACACTCTCCGACTAGCATTAGAAATGGCCTAGGGCATATCGCTAGTGTTTGCAAATGTACACCTATGTTGTGGAATACACTGCCAATGTTGGACAAGCCTGGTTTAAGTAGTTCATATCTGAACATAATGCAACATGGTCAGATGTGCACAACTGGCCCGTAACCAGGCTGTTGTGCTCACTATGAAAATGTAATGCAGTGATAGGACTAAAGCCCAGGATACTGTCCACCACAGTCAAAGTACTGAACCAGTACACTATACAGTACTACAGTGTTAGGTCAGTGTGAAAGGATGTTGACAACTGTATGCAAAGTATCCCATGCAAACCCTGCAGGCACAGTATAATCCCTGTTGTGTTCACACACAAAGCAGTTGGACAGTAACTACACAACATGACACACAACACACAACCATAAACGGGAGATATTTGTTGAAGTTCACACTCATCCACAAATGTGGTGGGCTGCAGAGTTCAAGATATGGAAAGCTCACACTGGGCATGCTCACACACTTTGATAAATGAGACATATGTCAGACAACATGCCATGGGAAGGCTGAACTGGGCATGCTCACACACTTAGGCCAAATCTCAGTTTAGCAGTTGGCCACACATATCTGGTATTTGTACGTGTTATTCCAGGAACCAACCACATTACAGCAATCTGCCCAGTGCACACATTTAAATGACTACAGAGACATACGTGATATAGTGGATCCCTCCCATATGCAAACATCTTCCACAGATACACAGGTTGTTCATACAAACAGGGAATGCTATGGCAATAAAGATCTGCAAACAAAGGATATCAGCATGCAGGAAAAAGAAAAAAGCTGTTTAACTCTGGGCTCCAATTTTCTCCACAACAAAATTCTTCCACAGTTAGTCACAAACTGTACTGCTCCAAACACCAAACACAAGGATTTCTTCTCCACGAAAATATTGCTCCAGCAACCAATAATTCAGTAAAAATCAGGTTCTTTTATTTGCTAGCACAGTAAGCGCTTTCACCTTGTCAGCTTTATCAAACTGCAAAGTGCGCTAGCAAAGCACATTAGACAAATGGGAGAGGAACATGATTTTAGTTTCAATGTGATACAAGAAATAAAACCTAACATGAGAGGAGGGGACATGGATACATATTTGTTAGAGTGCGAACTCAAATGGATTATCAGACTAAGAGCTGATAAATCCCCTGGTATAAATGATAGGGTTCAAATGAAGCCTATACTTAAGAACAAAAGAATTTATAGGCCCTAAGAATTATGTTTTTATGTATTTTAAATAAATTGTTATTTTAATAACTAAAGTTTTAAGATTATTAGATGTATTAAGTAAGCATTTGAAATAGCTGTGATGCTGTATGACAAGGCAGTGATACAGACCAATGAAATGTGTATGAAGTGTATTTAAACACCTCCTTTTTTAATGGCACATTGTAGTTTGATAAAGCCGACAAGGTGAAAGCGCTTACTGTGCTAGCAAATAAAAGAACCTGATTTTTACTGAATTATTGGTTGCTGGAGCAATATTTTCGTGGAGAAGAAATCCTTGTGTTTGGTGTTTGGAGCAGTACAGTTTGTGACTAACTGTGGAAGAATTTTGTTGTGGAGAAAATTGGAGCCCAGAGTTAAACAGCTTTTTTCTTTTTCCTGCATGCTGATATCCTTTGTACTGTTATTTGTGGCTGGAGTTGCAGGAAAGTTAATCGCTTTGGTGGTGTCTTTGAGCTGGTTTATTTTTATTATATTCTTCTACCACCAGAGGGAGATCGCTGTGATGGAGACAAGCATTAACCTAGAGTTACCTTATAGACCCGAAGAACCGGAAGTGATGGGACGGAAGTCTAAACGCTTCCAAGATTGCCTGGACTGTAATGAGAACCTGTTACTGGCGTTTGAGCCGGATCCGTTGATCGATGAAGAGGAATGTAATGCAGATTTGGGAATGGACTTGCAGAGAGTGGAATTGGAGTTTATGAAGTTAAAGAAGCTGCAGTTGCAGCGACAGCATTTTGAGGCTTGCATCTTAAAACGCGTAGTGCCTAGAGGACTTCGCGTTTTTAAGATGCCAACATCAGGTAACAGTTTCCCTGAGTTGCTGCAAAAGTGGCAACAACTAAATTTAAATCTTAGCTTCAGTTATATGCAACTTTTGAACGATTTTCATTCTACTGAAGAAGTAGAGTTACGTAATAAAGTAAGCGAACAATATGAACGATTTTGTCTAAGTATAGAGGCCCAAAAGTCTCAATGGGGCTAGAAAAATGCTGGACAATGTTAAATTATATGAAAACGCTTATTAGAACAAAAGCGTATTAAATTGCATAGAGACATCAACGATTTTAGAAGCGGTCAAGTGTTCACTTGGCAGCGGGACAATGTGACAGTAACTAACAATAGAAATGTGAGAAATGATAGGAATAGTCCACTAATGAGTACAGAAACTAATGTGGAAAATGTTATTGTTAATAGAAGTCCTAATATGAGGGCAACAGAAAATAATATCGATGTGCCTGATAATTTGGTGGACGTAAATGTTGTGAATAATGTTAATAGAATGGAAGCTAAAAATGTATGTCCTGGAACTAGGAATGTTGATGTAAGAGATGATAATGTTACTACAACTGATGTCACTGGAGTGAACTCCTTGATAGGAGAAAAAAGGAATGAAGAACAAGTAGTTAGAAGGAAAGTTTTGTCTAGCAGTATTGCACATTCCACTAACACTGATAGTACATCCCCCCTTTCAGGTGGAAGTAGGCCCGTGGTGCTGGCCCCTTTCCCTATAGCCAGCAAAACTCAGTTTGGGAGGCAGAGATCCCAGAGCAGAGGCAGGAACAAACGGAAAGGGTCAGGGGGAGAGCACACGGGACCGACCCTCAAGAAAATGTGGGAAAGGGTAGGAGATCCCTAGTGGTTAATTTATCAGAACGAGAATTAACAATATATGAAGAGGAAGTCTTGGAGAAGGGTTTAAGTTTTATCCCTACATGTGATAGTAACATTACAGATACAATCATAGACTTGAGAATGTTTCTACGCAAATTACAGCTGAGAGTAGAATATGGAGGGACTAGTAATGTTGAGAAAGGAATAGAAAGGTTTCGTCCTAACAGCTTATACACACCTATATTTCATCCATTGGTGGAGACATTCTTTAAGTTAGTAGAGAATGATTTTTACACATATTATAATGGGAATAAACAGGGTAAGAAGAAAACCAAATGTAATTTGACATACCTACAAAGAAAAGCGTTGAATGAATTGATAGGAGATGATAATATAGTAGTAAGACCCTCAGATAAAGGTGGACCTGTAGTGATCCTAGACAAATGGAAGTATGTTGCTAAAATGAATAGTATGTTAAGTGATGAAGGGTTCTATGCCATAATAAGCTCTACTGAAGTGTGCTCTAAGATTTTTCAAGTCTATGATGTTATAGATGACTTATATCTAAGTAAAGTAATTCCACAGTCCTTGTATAAGTATTTGAAAGTAGGTAATCCTAGGTTACCTGAAATTAAAGGTCTCCCGAAGGTACACAAGTCACTAGTTGATCCACCAATGCGCCCTATTGTAGCAGGGCAGGGTTGGTTAACAGAACCATGTTCCATATTAGTTGAATTCTATCTGAGACCATTGGTTGATGAAAATAAATATGCTTTAAGAGATAGTAAACAATTTTGATTGAGTTATATGACTATATGAAAAGCCTAGGTGATTTTGAAGAATATATTTTAGTAACACTTGATGTGGTAAGCTTATTTACTGTTATCCCTAATGTGGAAGGTATAGTGAGGTGCCAGAACTATCTAAAGAAGAATAGTGTTTTTGATGAAAATTTTATAGATGTATTGACCCTATTTATAGAAATAGTGCTCGAAAATAACATTTTCTTTTGGAGAAGAATTATATATACAAAAGATGCCGTAGCTATGGGCACTTCTTGTGCCAATAGCTACGCCAACTTAGTGATGGCAGATTGGGAACAAGAAGTTCTGTTCCAGATGGATATATTTAAGAATAATGTTGAGTACTATAGGCATTTTGTGGATGATCACTTCCTTATTTGGAAGGGAGATGAATCCTCTCTATTACAGTTTGGAGAAGAAATCAATAGGGTTACTAGTTATCTTAGATTTACTATGAATTTTTCTAGAATAGAACTCCCTTTCTTAGATGTGAGGATTACTAGAATGATTTAATGGACTTCTGAATACTTCTGTATACAGGAAACCTTGTTTTAGGAACAACTTATTACATAGACGCTCCATGCATCCACGATATGTCTTCGACAATATTGTGAAAGGGCAGACATTGAGAGCTTCTAGGCTGAATCCATGTACAGAGAAGTACTCTTTAGAGCTATCTGATTTAAGGGATAGGTTACTGGAGAGAGGGTATAAGTATACTGATATAAAAAAGCGTATGGAAGAAATGGAGGTATATAGAGACGGGGTAGGAAAACCCTATTTTTCTGAATGGGATAGTCACATCAGGTTGAATCAGAAAACTACACAAGGAGAGCTTAGAATGCCACTATATTTTACAAGGGATGTCGGTAAGATAACTGACATCATAAGACAGCATTGGAAAGTTATGAGTTTAGATGATAACTTATATGAAGTAACAGGAGAGGTCCCTAAGTTTACCTTTAAGAATAAACAGAACTTGAAAAGGAAACTATGTAATAAGCCATTAGTTCAAAGATCATTAACCAATAAGGATGGGAGAAATACGGTTGCCTGTGGCAAATGTAATCAATGTATGTACATAGATAATAGAATAAGTTTCCAACATCCAACTACGCAGGCTGAATACATCTTTAGGACTGATACTACCTGTACAAGCACCAATATTACATATCTTGCCCAATGTGCTTCCTGTGCTGCTTTCTACGTGGGTAAAATGCGTAGACAGCTCAGGGAGCGGGTGCGTGAGCATATTTATGCAATAAGGACAGGCGCTGAGAATAATGCGCTAGCAAAGCACATTAGACAAATGGGAGAGGAACATGATTTTAGTTTCAATGTGATACAAGAAATAAAACCTAACATGAGAGGAGGGGACATGGATACATATTTGTTAGAGTGCGAACTCAAATGGATTATCAGACTAAGAGCTGATAAATCCCCTGGTATAAATGATAGGGTTCAAATGAAGCCTATACTTAAGAACAAAAGAATTTATAGGCCCTAAGAATTATGTTTTTATGTATTTTAAATAAATTGTTATTTTAATAACTAAAGTTTTAAGATTATTAGATGTATTAAGTAAGCATTTGAAATAGCTGTGATGCTGTATGACAAGGCAGTGATACAGACCAATGAAATGTGTATGAAGTGTATTTAAACACCTCCTTTTTAATGGCACATTGTAGTTTGATAAAGCCGACAAGGTGAAAGCGCTTACTGTGCTAGCAAATAAAAGAACCTGATTTTTACTGAATTATTGGTTGCTGGAGCAATATTTTCGTGGAGAAGAAATCCTTGTGTTTGGTGTTTGGAGCAGTACAGTTTGTGACTAACTGTGGAAGAATTTTGTTGTGGAGAAAATTGGAGCCCAGAGTTAAACAGCTTTTTTCTTTTTCCTGCATGCTGATATCCTTTGTACTGTTATTTGTGGCTGGAGTTGCAGGAAAGTTAATCGCTTTGGTGGTGTCTTTGAGCTGGTTTATTTTTATTATAAAGATCTGCAAACAGTCTATCAGCAACAAATAATGTGCATTTGACAATTACACATATGGGTGTAGAGGTCAACACTAGGCTGTTTGCCCTAGGGAATGACAGCTTAGCCAGAGTGTGCTTGGCGTCTGCCTCCCCACAGGATGCGCATTCCCCTTTCTAAACACTGATGATGTCAGCACCCTATAAGTACAGCAGGAGAAGGGAAACCTCCCAGTAATGCGAATAGCGTGCTCTGCTAATGCATCCATTTCAAGTGTCATAACATAGTTAGGTAGGGGTTTGAATCCTGCAAATGCTGTGGGTGTGTGTGAGTGGGGTTGTTGTGTGTGCAAGTCTGTGTGAAGGAAATGTCCCTTTTGGCAACTGGGAAAACACACTACAGGATGCACATTGCCATTTCTAAACACTGATGATGTCAGCACCCTATAAGTACAGCAGAAGAAGAGAAACCTCCCAGTAATGCAAATTGCACGCTCCGCTAATGTGTCTGTCTCGAGTGTCATAACATAGTCAAGTAGGGGTTTGAATCCTGCAAATGGCAAGTGTGTGTGTGTGAGTGGGGGTGGTGTGTGTGTGCAAGTCTGTATGAAGGATATGTCCCTTTTGGCAACTGGGAAAACACACTACAGGATGCACATTCCCCTTTCTAAACACTGATGATGTCAGCACCCTATAAGTACAGCAGGAGAAGAAAAACCTCCCCGTAATGTGAATAGTGTGTTCTGCTAATGCATCCATCTCACGTGTCATAACATAGGTAGGTGTTTGAATCCTGCACATGCTCAGTGTGTGTGTGGGTGTGTTTGTGAATGGGGTTGGTGTGTGTGCAAGTCTGTGTGAGGGAAATGCCCCTTTTGGCAACTGGGAAAACACAATACAGGATGCACATTCCCCTTTCTAAACACTGATGATGTCAGCACCCTACAAGTACAGCAGGAGAAGGTATGTGGCATTGACAATGATTGAGTCATATGTGTCCATGCCTCTGACTGACCTGTATGCTTGTGTTATGTGGTGGACTGTGACCTTTACCTTGTCCAGCCTGGTGAGCGTGACCACACTGTACCGGACAATAAAGGTAGCTAACACAACTGTGGCAGGTGTTTTGTCTAGCCGTACAGGCTGTGACTGTTTGGCACACAGGATTTGTGTGCTTTGTGTTATGTGTGATGTGTTCAAGCATAACGTATGCCTGTGTGCCAGCTGCAGAGGTGTGTGCCGCTCAGGCAGGATGCTATTCTAAGGCTCCACGAATGGACCAGTGTGTGCACATGCTTGTATTGCTGTCAGTGTAGGTCTACATCAGACTGGTATTGTAGTCACTGTAGTATTGCATGCCACCTGACAGGTCATGCCAGCACTGGGTTCAGAGTGCTTAGTCCCCAGTTTGGCTATGTGGTTCCATCTCATACATGTGTTGTACGTCCACGTGTAGGGGAAAGGGTTGACTGTGTACATGTGGCAGCTGTGACATTGCCACATGACCCACATATTCCACAACTGTACCATAGAGGTGACTGACAACTGCCCTTTGCACATGCTACCATAGTATTGTGATTGCCATGGTGATTAACAGCACATAGGGCCAATGGGGAACAAGGTACATAGGTTCATAGGTTCATAGCTTCATACTAGGCTATCTGCCCTAGGGCATTTAAGAACCTAGCCAGAATGTGTTTGGCTGTCACCATCCATTGTAAATATATCTTGCCATGCCCTTTTCTGAGGTTAGTATACTGTGCCTCTGTCTAACAGTGACACAGAAGTGATACCCGGGGTAAACCGACAATGTCCCATCCACTCATCAAGATTCCTCTTGAAGAGAGTCAATGAGGGACTCTGCCTAACCTGGACTGGGATTTTATTCCAGAGTGAAGTGAGCCTCTGGGTTATGAATCTGTCCCTCCAGCATGTCCTATTTATTTTAGTGCTGAGGTTCAGGTCTCTCAAGCGTGTAGCCCGATGGGATTTGGATATTCTCAGGTGCAGCATGCCCATTAATTCCGGGTTTGACATGGCGTTATACATTAGGTACAGATCGCCTCTGAACAGGTGGTATGCCACTGAGTAGAGCTGGGGTTTCTTTAACCGGTCAGCATATGGCATCTGATTGAGCCCTTTGATCCTCTTGGTGAGGTACTTGTGGGGTCTTTCCAGTTGCTGCAGGTGTCTGGTAAGGTACAGCCCAACAGGGGGATTGTACTCAATTATGGGCCTGATGAGGGATGAGTAAAGAGGCACGATGTCCTCCCCTGATGTAGATGTGAATCCCTTCATGATGGGGTGGGCTATATAAAATGCCTTTCTAACCACTTTGGCCATGTGGTTGTCAAATAAGAGATTGCTATCAACTTGGGTCCCCAGGTCCCTAATTACTTCTTCTGTACATAATGGAGTACCACCTATGTGGTACTTTGTGGGCACTTTGTTTTTGCCAAAGGGGATGACTATACACATTTTTGCATTCAGCTGGAAGCCATGGCTCTGGCACAAGTTGTCTGTTTCTATGAGGCCCCTTTGGAAGATGCTTGTGTCGGCTGGAGAGTCAATTATGGGGGCCAGTTTGCAGTCATCTGCATATTTGGTCAGCCACAGTCCTTCCGTGTTGGCCTGTACCTCCGATAAATATATACCGAACAAGAGAGGTCCCAGGACTGAGCCTTGTGGGACACCACTTCTAACTGGTTTGGAGTCTGGCATGGCTCCAGCAGTTCTAACCATGTGGGGTCTGTCCTTGATCCAGTGTGCAATCCATCTAGTGGCATAGGGGCTCATATTTAAGCTGGTGAGCTTCTCTAGAATGCCCGAGTGGGGTATTGTTTTGAAGGCTTTTGCGAGGTCCAGATAGGCTGTGTGGACCACCTTCCCCTCATCAATGGCCTTGGTAACTGTTTCAAAGAAATCAACCAGGTTTGAGAGGCAGGATCTGCCCTTAACAAAGCCAAACTGGGTATGAACCAGTGTCTGTAGGTCCCCAAATATCTATATTTATGTGGTCCATGATGATCCTTTCCATAGCTCTGCAGACCAAGCTAGTGTGGCTTATGGGGTGATAGTGTCCAGGATCCATTGAGGCACCACCTTTCTGTAGAGGGACCACTGTTGCTGTACGCCACACTTTGGACACATATCCTGTAGTAACGCTGGGATTGAACAGTAGTTTTATGTTTGGTTGTAGCACGTTTTGGAGGTCATGTAGGACACAGCCCGGGACACTGTCTGGTCCCATTGACGCAGTGTGTATTGCTTTGGAGAGGGCGGCTGTCACCTGAGCATCTGAGATGTCAGGGGGCAGCACTCTGCTGGGATACATATTTGCCCTTTTGGTGTGGAGGGGGGTGAGAAGTTTGCACTGAACCTGTCAGCTAGAATGTTGGCAATGTCTGTGGGTTTGGTGTTTCTATTGACATTTTGGACTACCTCTGAGCATATCTGGGAATTACCACCCAGGTTCCTAACATAACTAAAGAAAGCCTTGTGATTATCCTTAGTGTCCTGTGCAATTTCTCTCAAAGCTGGCCTTAGACAATCTTATGAGTGCCTGTAGTTATTTGCTAATACTGATCAGTGATGTCTTCCCTTTTTGGGATTTTGCTGTATCATTTAGTAGCTTCCTCCTTCTATTGTGTAGTTTGTTTATGGCTGGGGTCCACCAGACAGGACGTCTGCCTTTGGAGGATTGGGTCTTGATTTTATTTGGGATCACATGACCCATGCATTCCTGAAGGTATCCATAGAATGCATTTATAGAGGAATCTGCGGTCTGGTCTGTAGTTTCCACAGGCCCGGGGGCTTTGAAGGTTTCCACCTCAGTTTTGAGGAGTGTGAATTTGCTTTAGAGAAGTTGTTCACTGTGGTGTTCTGGGCAGGGGGTGGGGTCGAGATGTGAATATAAAGTGAGATTAGTTTATGGTCCGATCTTACCAGTGAGGGATACACTTCTGGTCTGGAGCATAGAGTCCCCATGTTGGTGATGATCAGGTCCAGTATGTTTCACCTTCTTATGGGAGTGGTAACAAGTTGTTCAATAGCATTTGAGCTCATATATTCTAGGAATCTTTGGCCTAGGGTGTTGGAGCTAGAGTCATGCTCCCAGTCCATGTTTGGGTAGTTGACGTTGCCCAATATAATGGTGTTTGGAGAGACCTTCATATTTACACTGTTCACAGGATGGCCAAGTGCAGTTCTTTGGTTTGGGAGGGTGGTCTGTAGCAAGCTATAACCTGGAAGGCAATTTCACCCATTGTTAGTTGCACATGGATAGTCTCTGATGCTTGGTGCTTTCCCACCAACCTGGAGGTGTGGGTATCTTTGATGAATATCAATACTCCCCCTCCATTTGTGGTTCTTCCAAGTTTTGGGGCTGAAAAGCATGGTATGAGGTATAACCTGGTAGTGCTGGGGTGCTCTCGGTAGCCCTGAACCAGGCATCTGTTACTGCACAGATTTTGATGTTCTCCATGCCAAGGAGAGTTTCAGGTGCATGCATCTTGAGGTTTAGACTTCTGGTGTTGGGTAGCATCACTCTTAGTTTCTTATCCCTTGTGATACCTATGAAGGTGGGTTTGTCATTTGAGCCTTGCCTAACATAGGCACTATGGGGGTAGCAAGAGCCTTTGCCAATATCTGAATGCCCAGGGGTGACAGGTGCAAGCCGTCCCTAGCGAAGCAGGTGGTTCAACAGAAGATGAATATGTGAGGGTGTAGTGCCTGTGATTAGTTAGCAGTGGCATATATGACTGCTCACGTGGACAAATGCCAGGTGAGTCATATGCAATGTGTCACAGGCAACGTACATGTGAACAGGACAAACAGTGACATTCTGTCAAGTGAGACATGGACATACATATAGTAAGCTATGTAGATGTCACTAGGAGTCCACAGAAGCTCTGTAACTATGCATTGCAGGTGGGATCAGTATAATAGGGTAATTGCAAACAAACATGCATGCAAACAAAGCTACAGTAAGCAGGGCTGCATGTAGTCCATTGTACAACAAGCAAGCTTTACCACTTCCAGTAGGTAACACTGCAAATATACAGGCACTATGCACATGTATATAGAAATACACAGGTCAGATGGCTAGGGTCCAGTCTCAGCGCACACAAATGTACAGACCATGTACTGTCAGGATGTACAATAACTGGATGGAAACCCATGTCCTCATACCTGCAGTAATACACATGTCAAATAACAGACACTGAGACTTCACTCAGTGGTTCCATACGTAGTAGGATGTGTGCTACCTGGCCTGCCACCACAGTATCCCTGACATGTATGGGGACTCTCCCTCCTGTGACAGTTAGTTTTGTGTGTTGGGGCTGTCTAGCATGGTATGAGATGTGAGCTTGCAGTGCTAGAGTGTTCCTGTGTGTCCTGTACCAGTCGTGTAGTACTGCACACATATCAACATCCTCAAACATCCACATTGCAGAGTCCAGTGTGGGCAACATGCCACTTGCAGTTTACATGCCCATCATTGCGTATTAATACATTCATTACCTTAGCCCCTGTGCTACCTATGTATGTAGCCTTCTGTTGACATCCTTACCACCAGTATGCCAACATGTGCAGATGATACACTATGGTATTTACCATGGGTGTAGACAACAGTACATGACAATCACACCCTTACTGCATCAGGCATGCTGTGATATACCCACAATTAATTCAGCACACAGTACTGTTAACAACATGATAGTATTACTACACATCTATGTAGTCACCCTGTGCATCAGCAACATGTTAACTTGTACCTGTATTGATGTTACAGATTGCAGGAGGTGGCATAGTTTCATCATATGCACAGGGTGTGAACTTGGTATGCCTGAGTCAGCCACCGATACCACCGATTGACATGTATGTGTATGTGTGTTGGTGAGGGACAGCAGTACAAGGTGGGGCAATGTTGATGCAGTGTGTGCGTGTATGCGGTAGCCCTAGGTATTGTCAATTCACATGTGTGTATGGATGCACACAGTTCCACCTCATGGCTGCCATATACTGGTGTTTGTGGACAGCCACAGACTGTACCTGCCAGGTCATACAGATCAGTGTCTCTGGCCATGGACACGGTACCTGTGCCTTGCAGGGGTGCTACGGACTGTATCCGGTACCAACCCAGACTGGGTACTGTCATCAGAAGCAGGTGTTCGTTGACTGGACACAGATCCCTATCAGGCCTGGCCAGAGCCATGTGCATGTGGTCTCCTGGGGCGGTCTGATGACAGCACAGACCCAGCATTGCTGGGGCTGCTGCTGGCACTATGGGGGTGGCTGCGGCCCTGTTGTCGTCCGCGACAACTGCAAGCTGCTGCTGTTGCTGCATACGCCCACGTCGATGTCTCAACCATCCACCATCGCTCTGGCTCATGGACATGTAGTTGTGGAACTGGTCTAATATGTCCCCACAATGTCTGTCTATGACATCGGTGAAATTACGGATGGCAGCTGCAATGTCACGCATACTGTCAGTCATGGCTGTGCGACATGCTGTCAGCTCCCTCAGACCCTGTCTGGTGTACCGTTCCATACGTGACTGTGCCTGCATGACAGCCCGAAACATAGCTGAGGTTGTAAGACCTCTGTGGGCACGTCTGACAGAGGCTGTACGCCCACGGATGCTCCCACGAGAACCCCTGGACATCTGTCTGTGTGGTACCATCTCTGGGCCATGCCCATGGCTGCTGTGTGGGGAGGCATGTGCCACAGATACCACATTACCCTGGTCAATGCCCACTGTATGCTGTCCATCACTTAGAGACATTGGTGACAAAGGGTTTATTGGCAGGATAACTGTGCGTATTGATGGGGTCGACAGCTGTGTACTGTCAATCGGCTGACCAATGGCGGACCCTGGCATACCTTCCTGTGCCATTACACAGATGTCATCATTATCAGTACCCATGGCACCTGATTCAGGTTCCCTGGTGCATGACACCAGAGCAGCACCAGAACCTGTGGGAGGGAAACAGGAAACACAGTTTACAAAGTCTACACATTACCAGTGATGCACACATCCACACATGCACAGGTCCAGACATGCACACATGCACACATGCACACATGCACAGGTGCACACATGCACACATGCACAGGTGCACACATGCACACATGCACACATGCACAGGTGCGCACATGCAGAGGTGCACACATGCACACATGCACACATGCACACATGCACACGTGCACAGGTGCACACATGCACACATGCGCACATGCGCACATGCACACATGCACAGGTGCACACATGCACAGGTGCACACATGCACACATGCACACATGCACAGGTGCACACATGCACACATGCACAGGTGCACACATGCACACATACACATGCACACAGTTGCACACAATTGTACAGTACTCAGTATGTGTGATATCAACACACAGACACAGACACACCTACATGCATACAAAGAGCACTACTAAGTGAGCCTAATATTACTATTACTATCAAGACTATTACAGGTATTGTTAATACACACTCACCAGCATGGATAGGCTGCATTGCTGTTACACCGGAGGGACCTGCAGACGTGAAGAAACTAATGTCAGTGGGCACAACTGTGCAATTGTTACTGAGTATGATACAGGTCAGTAGTACAACAGTCGCATTTCACAAGTCAGCTGCTAATATTGAGGATATCACACTTGCACATTAAATACTATGTTGACAGCTACAAACCAAGGACACACCTCACACATGCATTAACTACCAGTGTACACAACAGTCAACTATACATATGGCATATTACCTGCACGCTCACTGTCTTGCTGCTGCGTGGCTCCAGCCTTCATCATAATGCATGTCTGCTGCTGTTGTTGTTGCTGGCGGACTAGAGCCACTACACTCATGAGTAGTCCCTCCAGTCTGGTGAGTGAGGGATGTGTAGCCACCCCACCACCTGTGGCGACCTGTTGCCTGTGGATATCCGACGCACGCTGACGGACATTTCTGATTAAATCACTGCAGTGATGTCGTACCTGCTCATATGTCCTATTCTGCATGCCTATGTCATTTACCCGACGGACCAGGTCTTGCCACAGTGCAGCCCTCTCCTGCTGATTCTGGCTGGTGCGGGAAAAGAGTATTGCATAGTCCCGCACCAGGCTCTGGTGTATCTCCTCATCCTCAGCTGTGGAGTAAGCGGGATTCCGCAGGTGAGCCATGTACCTGAAAAAAAAAATAACCTGATATCAGCAATATATGTCAGCAGAATGTGGCACCCATACTACACATGCTACTCGACTGTTATGATACAACATATCTCACATATATAGCATCTGTCTGTCTATTGGTGGATACACATGTAAATGGCCAGGTATCAGTGCTCAGCCAGCAACTGTGCAACAGTACCTGGCACACTCCATACGACATACTACCAAACCCCAGCAGTCAGAACACTGATTCAGGTCCAGAGCACCTCCTCACTCTGGGGGTTTGTATCTAGGTACTGTATGGCCTACATCATCAACTACTGTGAGCTGACCACATACTAATTGCCCTGGATATACATATCCCACCTCCACCACCAGCACAAATGACTATAGTGAATAACATTGCAGATGCAAACTTTACACTTTGTAACAGTGACATGGTATCCTTTCAACCCACTGGGCCAGTGGCAGATAAAACCCACAATGCTGACCCCTACACAAATGCTTTCTACAGACATCTCCGAGAATGCATGGATCATGCAATCCCATATATGACCAAGACACTCTCCACAAAGGGACAGCATCCTGTCTGGTGGACCCCAGCCATAGACAGATTGTATTACAAAAGATGGAAGCTACTGCAAGACAGAGCATAATTCCATAAAGGGAAGGCATGTCTGAGCAGCACTAGTAAGGATCTATTTTCCATCATACAAACATCCATGGGCAACTTTGAGAGGGAAATCAAGAGGGACACTACAAATAACCAGAAGGACTTCTTCAGTTATGTTAGCAACCTGGTCAGAATCCATCCTCTATGCCCATAGTTAGTACACAACAACAAGTATTTCACTGAAACCACAGATATTGACAACATTGTGGCAGACAGGTTCAGTGCAGGTGTCACCCCACCCTCTCCCCCAAAATAAGACATAGTTATCCCAGCTGACTGTAACCTCCCTGTCATCACAGATGTCCAGGTGAGAGCCGCCCTCATGAAAGCAGAATACACAACATGACTGGGACCTGATGGTATCCCCAGTTGCATGCTACATAAACTCTGACAGGAGCTAAACACACATATAGAAGTGTTATGTAACACTAGCCTGACTACAGGATATGTACCTGTACACTGGCGCACAGCAGCAGTGGTTCACTCCACAAAGGAGGCACCTCAACATACCAATACAATACAACACAATACATTACATTACAATACAATACTATACAATATGCTATTGCCCCTGGGACTACAGCAGCATACTGTTCTGCTACCCTGACCATTGTGACACATGTGGTGTGATGGTACCTGCTGCTGTCACACAGTTACACAGGGTGACTCATATGGCATATTACCTATCTGACTAACATTCAGCAGGGGTATGTGTGACATGTACTCATGGGGAGTCTTGCTTCTTAACACTGTGTGGTTTATTGCAGGGTATGTCTTATCTGTGGGTAGGAACTTTTACCTACACATGTGCTCTCTATTGCAGTGGCATGGACAACACACAGCAGTCATTTAGGTTGTGGATGGTGTGAGGTGTTACTATGGTTGTTGGACATCTGTCATGGGTGTGACATACATATGTAAATCCTGGAGTGGTAACCTCTATGTGGGTAGTATGTGTGTACTCTGTGGTGTTGTCAGTCACTGTGCATTGGTAATGTGTTTGAGTGCATTGTCGCAGTGTTGTACATGTCACTGTGTCCTTCTCCTTATCTGTAGCTGTCTTGTGAGGTCCATACCATGGCATCCATTATGTGGTGTGGAGGGGTACACTGACCTACATGTCCATAGCTGACACACCATGTCTGCTGACACATACCATGTCAAAGTATTCCGGGAATAGTGTGCCACTGTGAATATCACTATTGTACACATTTATGACCCTGCTCACCCCTGACACATGCAGTGGTGGGCAGCCAATCACATATCTGGTGGTTACTGGTGTAGGTGATTTGAAATGGGGTATGGTACTCCAGTTTTGACACTGGTGTTCACTCCATGCCTTTGTCACCAGGCACCTGTTGCAATACATCTGTACACATGTGCCTCACTCAGAATATATATACATCTCTCTCTCTCTCTCTCTCTCTATATATATATATATATATATATATATATATATATATATATATATATATATATATGTGTGTATATAGATATATCTATATATATATATATATATATATATATATATATATGTCTGTATACATATACACATATATATATATTGATGTACATATATTGCTATAGATATGGAGGGGGACACAGAGGGGGTGAGAATGACAGAGGGGGTGGGACAGGGGGTGGTGAGGTCATCATATACAGTCATACCTGTAGATAGTCAGATCAGTCTGTCTATGTATATGTATCTACATATATCTATATCTGTATGTTTGCATTACATATATATGTTTGTACATATTCTATCTATCTACATCTGTCTATGTATTCCTACATCTCTCTCTGTGTATGTATACATATATGCATATCATATATATATATATATATATATATATATATATATATATATATATATATATATACATACATACATATTTTGACATACATACGTATCCATATGATAGACAGGTATATCAACATGTTTGTCTACCATACTGTATACACACACTAACATACTGCTAAACATACATAACTGTGAAACCTACTTTGTACATTGCACTACAACCTACAGTCAACCTACATTGATATGTGCACATAGATGCTCTCACATACAAATGTATGTACAGCCTTCATTGATAGTTGCTGTATGTCCCCTGCCCTTTACACATCTTCATATACATATGGATACAGACCAATGACACATATGGAAGGTTCACAGTATGTAGACCTTTATAGTATTACTTTACATTACCTGTGTTTGTCACAGCTGCTTGTGTTGCCATCTGGTTTTCTGCCCTGCTGCTCCACTTGCCAGTTGTCTGCTTTCAGGTGGCTGTTGCTGAACAGTTTTGTTTGTGTCTGCTGAATTTCATTTTTCTCTGTCTCTGTCTCTGTCTCTGTCTCTCTCTCTCTCTCTCTCTCTGTCTGTCTCTCATGTCCTCCTCAGGGTGCAATGAAAGTATTGCATGTGTGGACTGGGAGTACAGCATACTTTTGTAGGTATCTGCATATGTTCATGTGATGGCCTCTGCACCAATTTTTAGCCAGCATTTGCTAATTGCATGCAGACAGTTGTGTACTGATTGCAGTTCTCACTGTGATTTCAGAACAGTGCTATAAAAAGGTATGTGAGATAGGCGTAGCCCTTTCAGATTTTAAGGGCAGGGACCATGCTGGTATGCTGTGGACAATGTTCTGTGAGTGTAAAGGTTGCTATCTCTCTCATATTTCCAGCTGTGTTGTAGATTAACATTCCTCCATTCATTTCTCCAGTTTCCTGTACTAACTGTGTATGTACACTGACACCTACAACTACTACTACTGTTAATGTGTGTGAGTGTGCTTTCCTTTCACTTTTGCTTGCACTTTGTTGCTAAGGCTTCAACATTTGCCCTTTACAGTCACTACTTGTATGCCTGCTAAGTGTCCTGACTGTAGTGTGCTGTTGTAGCTTTCCTATTTTCCATGTACATTCACACCTTGGAATGCTTGCTATATCTGCTAGGGTGTTACAGCATGCAGTGTGGTCTGGCCATGGTGTGGGCCTTGACATCTATTAGGGTATTTGAGTATGCTGCTGAGCAGGCCCCAGGGACTCTCAGGTTCATCTGTTATCTGCCTCATGGAATGGTACATATCAGTGGGGTACACCCATTAAATTGTCTGGTATGCTGCAGTTGTGGCAGTGGGTTAGCATGAGCATATGTATTACTACACGTATTCTGCCATGCAAGTGGTGAATACTTTCAGGACTCCATAGTTACCATTGCATGTGTTGTTACACCTTTCTGCCTACTGTTTGTACATTTCACATGGAGTCTGTGGGGCATCCCTGTAAGTCATTCACTGTTGCTATGTCTAGGCTCTTAACTATTCAAATATGGCGGTATCAGACCTCTCATGTGTACAAATATTTGCAGGTTGTCCACATTTCTGCCTCATATTTTGGTCAATATCTCATGCACAGCTTTTTCTGGCAAATCACTCTGGTCTCAAGTCAGAATATAGTGACAAACATTCAAGTTTCAGACTTCATACCCTTCCAAGCATCCCACAAAATGCAGACTCTGTTACTCTCTGAACTGTCTGTGTTTGTTGTAACATTATTTGTAATGTGTCCCTGGTTTTGGGCCTTTGCTCCACATATTTTATTACTTGGTCCGGATGTGTTCCTGTAAGAGGTTGTGGGGTATGGGCAGTGATTATCCTGCTGTGAGTATGTGTGTGGCTTGCAAGGTGCTACAGTGACATTATTACCTACTAGCTACCAACTAGCATGGCTGTTTCTGTTCACACACTACTATTATGGAAATCCACTAGTTTTGACAGTAATTCTAAATGGCATGCTTTGTGTACTACACATCCTATATTCCCTTTACATTCAATCCTACTATTACATGATATATTTATTTTAGCACAATGTTCTTGTATAAGAGTCATGGCTTAGTGGTAAGTCATGCAGACTACTGTTTCCAAGGTCCTGGGTTCGGGACTGACAGTGGGATTTTATTTTGCTTTTGAACTGACTACAGGACCTGTCAATCAGAGTGACTAAGGCACTTTTAAGCAGTTGTAACCGGGTTAGCGCTGGTTTGCGTGGAGCTCATGCATGCGCACTAGCATTTAGCTCCGCGCACACAATCGCACACCCGCTTACAACCGCTTAAACGTGCTTACTCTTGCGCACACCCGCGCTATTTTATTTGAAAGAAATGAAAATGGGGAGACAGGAAAGTGGTGAAAAAGGGGTCACAAAGAGGGTAAGACAGTAGGGAAACAAGCTTGGGTTTTGCAGGAGGGATGTGGGTAAGGCCCATAGCTGCCCATTTCTTCATCAGCAACAGCTGTGCATATGTTTGTAATTTGGTGTGACATTTGATACCTTCCACCCCTGAGAGAGGTGTAAGGATAACACTAATACTTGTTGTACAGCCAATTGTAATTGATAGTTCCTATGTCTGGTAGACGTATGTGCAGAATGGGCATCTATGTATGGGGCATAATTTATTTGTGGGTACAGAGTGCCCTTTTTTTTTTTTTCAGGTGAGAGTGGTATGTCAGGTGAAGGAAGTTGGTATAGCTGGGGAGTTAGGTTGGGTAGGTCAACAGACAAGACAAACAAGACACATACAGGGGTGGTGTATGACACATGTGGGGGGGTTACACAATTAATGGGGACAGAGGTTTGGATATCCAGAGCCCATGAGCCCACAGATGGCAACAGTGGAACTGATATCCCCACCCATGGGCAGTTGCCACTGTTCCTTCACTGCCCAGGACGGGGCTGTGCTGGGGGCTGTGTAGGCCGGGCAACAGGCATGCCCGTATGTTGTGCCACCTGTGCCTCAAGCTGGCGTAGGGGCTCAAGTACAGAGTCCTGGATCTCCCTATGCACCACAGTCCGGATGCTATGGAGGGTGAGTGGTGGTTCTCCTCCAGCCATGCTTGCAGAGGGGGGACAGGCCCCATCCCCTGCAGCGCTTCCACCCGCAGGTAGCACAGGGCCACCGGAGGAGGGTCCAGACTGGGCACTAGTGCCAGATGCACTCGCCAGCTGAGGTGGGAGAGGTGGGTCCGCTGGAACCCGCCTTCCCTGTCGTCCTATGTTTTGCATTATGTCATGACAGTTTGGGTTAGTAACATACAATACCATTTGCAATTAGTTGTAACAGCATGCATTAATATTCCCATTAACCAAACACGCAGATATTCACACCATTGAACAGCAAGCATAACACATGTATAATTTGAACAGCAATACACAGTCCAACAACATGCAGGGTTGATTGATGGCAACAGGCCATCAGGTTTGGATGTATGAACAGGGCAGATGCATCAACGGACATGCAAATATTTATGACCCATCAGGACAAATGTCCAGGGGTGTTAATTGTGATTGCACATACCATTTTCATGTGGAATGGATTATATGTGGTTATAGGGTGGGGTGAAGAAAATATTATTAACACCTTCGAATACCAATACATATGCTGTACATTTCTAATAGCTACAGATATATAGACACTACTGTTCTAACTACAGTTTCCTATATGATAACTACTTCAATTTGGTGATAGGACTGTTACTGCTACATCAATATACATTTTATTGTTATTCATACACGTTCATATCTGGCTTTGTTCAGCTACATCATCCTGCTACATTTGCTTTATATAGCTATAGACAACTGTGAATGTTTGCTATTTCAGACAATCATACTATCTGCATATTGCAGACTGAGAGCAACATATCCAGATTTTGGGATACACATTCCAGCTGCAGCAACACTTTGGACACATTTCACAGTTTGGTTCTACTTGTCACATTCATTTCATTCTGTACTGACTGCAGTATACTTTATACAGGGGTTATTACTACTTTATTGGTGGATTCATAACTCTTTCTCACACCCTCTCACTTGTTTTCATTTTACTATTCAGGATGGTATTTACTTCTAGGCTTTATTGACATGTTTTACCTGTAATGTCAAAATGAACCAACAACTGAAATGAAATATAAGGAACAGGAACCACCTTCAAGGATACTCGTACACGAGAGGATGAAAAAAAGAATCCTTTATTCCACAAGTGCGGTTAAGCGCTTTCAACTAGATACACCAGTCTTCTTCAGAACCCGTACTGTACTTTTCAGCCTGCTGCAGGTTGTGCACTATGATATTATAGGTGGGGATCTTTATTTCAGACTTTATTTCAGACATTTTCATTTTTCTGTTTGGATTTCAGACTGCAACACACTTTTGTAATCAAGCAATACTTGCAAACACTTTTACACTGTTACTTGCACATTTTATTACTTAGTGACTATACTGCACTCTTTTGCTAACTGTCATACTTTTATATTTCTTTACATTTACTGGGAGTGGATTACTGACCTGCCTGGTGGCGCAACCGCACCAGCCTATCGCCATAGGCTCTGTGGTTCGCAGAACGGACACCTGCAGCTGTAATATAAATGAAGTAATATTGGAATACACATCTCCATAATATCAGCTAATTTAATTTCTTACATACATAATTAAATGTAACTTACTCAGTAGTGGGGCGTTGGGCATTTGCTGGGCCTCCTGGATCCAAAGGTTCAATTGGTCCTGCTTGCGTCTCTTCAGGTCCGCATGGTGGGGATGGACCTGCTCACCAGTCCTTGGAATCCCTGTGGCACTGGTAAGATCATGAGCCAACCAGTCCCATGCCTTAGCCATATATGCTCCCCACAGGAACTGGCCCTGCATGAGTTGGGCCTCATGATTGTAGACTAGGAGCCAGACCATGTATCTGGACTCTTCAATGCCCCACCTCTGTGCTCGAAAGCAACTACCCTCACCTACACCTGACATTCTGGCTGCAAGTCAGTTCTACAATCATTTATGCTGTGTATTCCCGCCTATGGGGCTTATATATGCCGTTTTTCCCGCACTTATCTGTGATTGGCCATTTTGGAATTGTATCCACTTCACAAAACCTGCTTTGTCATGCTCTACTTTCTATTCATTCCTATATATTTGCTATTACTGCATTTCTGAGTACATCTGTCATAGTTTAGTGGTTCAGTACCTTGACTATGGTGCATGGTATCCTGGGTTCGCACCTGGCCACTGCTTTTTATATTTTATGACTGTCTAGACAGGCTAGGGGGTGTGTCTGTGTAAAGGCAGTTTTGTTACAGCTTGCTCAACGTTGCCCGCCGGTTAGCTTGTTAGCGCAGTGCGCAGCTCCGCGCAAACGGGGTGCGCTGGCTTATGCCTCATTTGGCTGTCAGCATGCATAGTACGCTCAGCTCAGTTAGGGGCACACAGTTTCAGTGTGTGAAACCACTGCTCACCTATGGGCACTCATTTTGCACCTGTTAAACCACTGCTCACCTACGGGCAAATGCACTCACCTTGTTAAACTGTAGCTCAGCTATAGGCACATCTGGCAATTTTCTATTGTTTTGTTACCTCACATTTCTTCAAAATGAATGGACTAGTTCATTACATTTTACATAAAATGTGATTTTATATGTGTACATGTTTGTCAGGGACTTGTTTCGTGCTTATTTTGCTAAAAATAAAAGTTGGTGTTGTGGGGGCTCGAACCATGAATACCTGCTCTTCAGCTGACGTCTCTACCGCTACGCTATTGCTTCTTGGCTTACTTTGCATATTTAGTTCTTATATGCTTTCCCACTGACTGCTAACTGTAGCTGTGCTACGGGCACGCCCGCACAAACGAGAGCACTCACGGTTAAACATCTTTACAATTTAAAAAAAATATATCACATGTTCATTTATATATTTTCTGTTCATAGTCTGTGGGGGCATGTGTTGTGTTGTGTTTATTCACATTTCCGTGGACTCTGTCGTGGGTGTTTACTTTGGGCACTTTTACTCTTCTGGGGGTGTGTCTGCTTGCAGGGCTCGGCCTACAGACACGCCCCCTACTGTCTTACACGGACCGTGTTAGACTTAGGTGTGATTCAGCATGCTCTCATGAATATGCAGAGCATGCTGACATCACTCCGTTTAACTGCAGCCTCCGTGTAAGAGTTATAACTCTTACACGGAGGCTTCGTGAATCCTGCTGAAAGAGTTTTAACTTCAAGCTCTGGAGGCGTGTACCAATGGACTAACTTGATTGGTTAACATTCATCATTCACTGAGGTGTTTCATTGGATGATACCAACTTTTAAACACTGAACCCAGCTTATCTACTTGGATCTAAAGAAGGTTTGAAAAAGTCCATTGTTTACATCAGAAGGATTCTTCACTTTTATGTTCGTTTTTTCTATTTTTTTGACATCCACATGTTTTAAAGCTGTGGAATTAACAGTAAACCAAGCTGGAAAGCTCCAAAACAAATACTGAAACATTTCCTTTGCCAATAGTAAATGAAATTTGGTGTATAAAGGAAATCATTGAGAAGAACTGGAGAATCATTTTAGGTAACAATGAATTACGTTTATCTTTGGGGTATTTACCAAAGTTTACATATAAAAAAGTTACAAACATTAGACAGAAGTTAGAAACTTCTCAGAAGTCAGAAACTCACAAGGACAGATCAGTTAGCAATAAAAAAGGTACTTTTGCATGTAAAGACTGTAAACAATGCGGGTTCATGTGTAATTCGTCCTTCATTACAATAGAACATTTGGGACAAACATTTTGGGCAAACAAATATTTTAATTGCCATAGTGAAAATGTAGTCTACATGGCTACTTGTTCCACATGCAAAAATTACTATATAGGCAAAACCAAAAGAGTTTTAAAAAGTAGAATTTATGAGCATGTTTTAGCTATAAAGAAAAAAGATAAAAACAATTCTTTAGCTAGACATGCTCTTTCTTGTATGAATTTTAAGAAATTTGAATTTTTCGTTTTAGATTATGTAGAGAAAAAAATGTTTGGTGGTGACATTGACAACATAGTAAAACAGAGGGAAGCATTTTGGCAGCTCCTTTTTGGGGCTGATACATACCCAGGGCTTAATGAAATCATTAACATAAAATGTTTTTTAAAGTATAGATAAATAGAGCATGGAATAACATACTGATATATTGTATTTATATGTATGTATATACATTTTTATAGATATATTAATTGTTTTATATAGTATTACTTTAAATTTATTTCATTGTGCAGACTATGACATCATTTCCTGTAATGAATCATTTAAAAGGTGGTTAGGTGGTTATTATCTGTTTTTCTGAAGAAGTTCACATCATTAAAAGTGGATGAAAGCGCTAGCTCATTGCGCCTCAGTGTGTCTCTTGGTTGGATCCTGTTTTTTTTCATTTTCAAAGCTGTGGAATTGCAACGCCACTTGACTTTTACAACAGCATACTCTATATTTCATATATTGTGGATTCAACATGGTAAAAGCCTGTTAATGAAGCTATTGTTTTGAAGCTGTCTTTCTGACATTTTGGTTGTTTAGCAAGTTTTGAATACTCAGATGAAATACTAATGGCTGTGGTGCAACGCTCTTCCAATATTTACATTGTTTTTTGTTCTGCTGAGCGTTCTTTAGCGGAATTCACTTCTTTTTCTGGATTTGGTTTTATTAACTTGTTCATATATGTTAATGTACCTCTTATGTAACTGGTGCTTTTCTCCCTGGGTCTCCGTTGAAAATGGACATGTGTCCAGTTGGACTTTCCCGGTCAACAAATGTAAAATAAAATAAAATAAATAAATAAATAACATAACTTTCTAATTATTTTGGCCATAGAGTAAGCTGGACAAGATTCACATAATTGCAGAAAACAAACAAAGGCAAAGCTCCAGGTTTTCCAGCAGTTTAATAAAAAGCAAACACAAGCCCTTTCACGATGATGCTTCTTCAGGTGTATGAATACAATCTAAGTAACACCATTCTTATACTATTTAAATCCAGTCACATGATTAACCATTCAGACTCTTAAAGGTAAAAACTACATTAAAAACATATATATGTCATAGCAATATAACATGCATCCCTTTCATCTACGTAATAGCCTTTTCCTGAGTATAGGTCTTAAGGGTACATGGTCATTGAGACCATGTCCCTTATCTGCTCTTAACCTCACAATCTATTCTGCCTCCAGTTCTTCAGTTCTACATCTAATATCACCTCCCCTTGGATTCGCTAGAGATTTCCCCAAAACTACAAATTTGAATAAGTGCTGTTCTATAGTTTGGTTGACATGTTTTGCTAGTGCATTAAATGTACTCTTTTTCCTAATGTGGTACAAATGCTCTCTCACCCTATCCTTGAGCTGTCTATCCATTTTGCCAACATAGAATTTATTGCATATTTGGCACACAGCAAGGTACACTACATGTGAACTATCACATGTTGCACTAGACCTGATGTTATACAATTCCCCTGTATCCAGATGTCTAAAAATTAACATATCTTTTGCCATGTATGTACACACCTGGCATTTCCCACAAGGTTTAGTCCCTATATTGTCTGTAGATGTTACAAAATCTCTTGAGTTGCAAAGCCTTCTCTTTAAACCTTTTTTGTTTTTAAAAGAGAATTGTGGTTTCAAATTTATATACCTACTCATTTGTGTGTCAGTGGTCAATACGCTCCAATGCTTATTAATAATTTCCATGTATTGTCTTATGTTCCTAGAATAACTAAGGGATACATTAAGTTTATTGGATGAGTATCTGTTTCTTACAACCAGGGTAGGATTCTCATCTACATCTGAATAGTAATGCTTAGCTCTCGTCGGTCTCCACCTCATTATTTGCATCCTGTTTTGCTGTGTGGTTTGAGGATCATAACCCCTTTGCATAAGTTCAACTACTGTCTTATCTGCCTGTTGTGTAAAGTCATTTTCATTGACATTCAATCTAGATGCTCTGTAAAACTGGTTTTGTGTCACTTTTCTAAATATAAATTTAGGATGCATGCTTTCACTACTCAATAAATTATTTACATGACAGTCCTTCCTGTATAACTTGATGCTTAATTCATCATTCTCTCCTTTGAAAATAGTAACATCCAAAAAATTAACTTCACTGACCGACCAGTTTAATATGAATTTAAGGAACAGTGTAGTTTGATTTATAAATTCGACAAAAGCCAATAATGCATCTACTGTCCCATCCCATAAAATAATGAGGTCATCCACGAACCACCGAAAAAATAAAATATTATTCTGAAAAGGACATTTAAGCAAATTCTCTGCCTCCCATTCGGCCAAGACGGAATTAGCATAAGTGTTGGCGCACAATGTTCCCATCGCAACGCCATTGCGCTGTCAGTAAGTGTTGTTCCTGAACATAAATATATTGTTTTCCAAGACTAACTTTAATAGTACCTACATTTGTTGTGACTTCAATAACGTAAAATTTGAGTTTTTCTCCATCATTTTACTGACACTACTAATACCTGCTTCATTCGGTATTTCTGTGAACAGCGACACTACATCTAGTGTAGCCAAAATACAATTTCCAGGTACCTTTACTTTCTTTGAAAAATGATATAGGTCCTTGACAAAATGTTCTGTGTCCTTCAATATATGTTCAATCTCACTAATCTGTGGACGGAGATGCTTCTCTAAATATATCGATACTGGTTCAGTGCACCAGTTTCGTTCAGCCATGACTGGGCTCATGGGAGTATTTCGCCAGCTTTTATGTACTTTAGGTGACCCCTGTATTATGGGAATTGTAGGATAGGGCATTAAAAAAATACCTATATAAATTCTCATTAATAATATTATTTAATACAAGTTCATTCAAAATAGTATGTACCTTTCATACATACCTATCATATTCTTCACTTGTGTGGGTGTAAATGACCCAATAAAAACTTTGGTCATTCAGCATGTCAAGCATAGCATTGTCATAGGCTAGTCTGTCCATCACAACAACCTGGTCCCCTTTATCGGCTGGTCTTATCATACTGTTAGAATTATTTTGCAATTTAATCATAACTTCATATTCATGCTTGTTCAAATTATATTGCTTATTTTTCTGTCCTCCAACATTCTGTGAATGATACAGCTTATATGCATCATCAATACAAAGTTGTTCAAATGCATTCATCAAAGAATTTTGTTTAGGTACATATAAACTAGGTTTTCTAAACATAAAATTAGCATCATCTTTATTTCCTTCAAACATAGTTTTTAACATAAGGTTGCGTGTAAACAGTTTAATATCAAACACTATCTCAGTAATGTTGGTGTCCACTGTAGGAATAAACAAAAGGCCTTTTTTCAAAATATTAAGCTCTTCCTGTGACAAACTATATGTAGGCAAATTAACTACTAGTTATTTTTGTTCAAAAAGGCTTTCTTTATTGTATAGGGACTCACCAATCCTCCCTAGTGTTTCCTTTTTTTTGGTTCTGGTGTTGCTCCGTCCTGTCTGAGTTCCGCTGTACTGGCCCCTGCCTCCCCTGCTCGCTGACTTATCTCTGGTCGTTAGTGGAAAATTCAATGAGAGTGGGCCTAAAGTTTGTATAAAAGACAAAGAAGAGGAAGATAGCCGATTACTTTCTTCACTTATCCCAGGAACAGCTCCATTAGAGTCACGATGCACTTCTGCAGTCGTAGAAAATGTTTTCCTTTTCGCACCCGACTGTTCAGTTGGTGCCATTGTAGCCGAGGTGACGTCAGGGTTTTTGCTCATCTGGGATTGGTTAATGGCTTGCTTCCTGTATCATATATGCCCTTGGATTGGATACGTTGATCTTAGCAGTCTCTGTATTATTGGGGACTTCTGACTTTACAGTTCCCCTACGTAAAGTATTCTCCATTTCATCCTGAGAATACTGAGACCATGTGAAGACATTGCCTAGTGAAAAATCCCCACGGTCTCTTTTCAATTTCTTGAGTTTAATTTGTAACAACTTCCTGGAATAAACAGATGCATTTTCAATTGTTTCCTTCAGATGTTTGCTCAATAAATACGGCCCATATCGCTGATACAGTTGAGTCAAGTGTTTGTGTTGTTTCCCTCCCTGCTGATTCGACAAGCAATTTCATATAAACCACGCCAGTGTTGAGATTTAATTTTTGCCAGTCGCTAAGGAGAGCAAAATCACAATTAATTTGGGCAGACATTTTTAATACTCTTAAGCCATGTGACACTATTTCTTCTCTTATGCAAATCTCTAGATGGAACTTCTCATATTGTGTTCTTTTTAACTTAAATAAGTCCTTTTCTAGTAGTAAAAGATCACTTCTTAGAACCAAGAAGTCCATATTCTGTACATCATTTCCCTCTTCTTCAAGAGTACTATGATATAAAGGAGTTATACTTTTGCTCACCTTTGCAATGAATTCATCAGCATTTGGCTGAGTCCATGTGTTGGTATGGATAGATTCCATCTCAGTTAAAATGTTCTCATTTCCTGTAGCCATATTCCTGGTATCAAGGGAAATAAATCAGGAACCATACAAGACATAAAATATATCCCCATGATATCCAGGTGCCTTTGTACAAGCGCTTTCACAATGATGCTTCTTCAGGTGTAAGAACTGAAGAATTGGAGGCAGAATGGATTGTGAGGTTAAGAGCAAATAAGGGACATGGTCTCAATGACCATGTACCCTTAAGACCTATACTCAGGAAAAGGCCATTATGTAGATGAAAGGGATGTATGTTATATTGCTATGATGTATATATGTTTTTAATGTAGTTTTTACCTTTAAGAGTCTGAATGGTTAATCATGTGACTGGATTTAAATGGTATAAGAATGGTGTTACTTAGATTGTATTCATACACCTGAAGAAGCATCATTGTGAAAGCGCTTGTGTTTGTTTTTTATTAAACTGCTGGAAAACCTGGAGCTTTGCCTTTGTTTGTTTTCTGCAATTGAACTTCTTTATTTGTACAAAGGCACCTGGATATCGTGGAGATATATTTTATGTCTTGTAAGATTCACATTATGTTAGCTATACAACATAAGCTGATACATGTCCAGGTTGTTTTCAAAAATATCTAAACTAGAGCTTGCTTTAATGTAATTTGGTAATCTAGTCAAAACATCAGCTGATCTCTCAGTGAACCACTTAGTTCATAGGTTCATAGGTAGGTACTAGGCTATTGGCCCTAGGGCCTATATAAGCCTATCCAAATGGTACCCTGGCTTTTGCCACCCAAGAAAATTATTTTCCTGTGCCCTTGTCAAGCAGAGCCACAAAAGTGATCCCTGGGGTGAATTTCCTATCTCCCATCCAATCATTAAGATTTTTCTTGAAGAGTGCTAATGAGGAGCTTTGTTTGATATAGATAGGTAGTTTGTTCCAGAGTATGGGAAGTCTCTGGGACAGGAATCTATCCCTCCAACATGTTGTGTTTATTGTGGTGACAAGGTTTAGGTCCCTAGAGCATGTAGCACGGAGGGACTGGGATTTCTTTACATGGAGTATGTCTCTGTACAGCTCTGGGTTTGACATAGCTTTGTATGTTAGGCAGAGATTGCCACTGACTAGGCGATATGTGGCAGAGTAAAGCTGGAGTTTTTTAAGATGGTCTGTGTACGGCATCTGTTTGAGGCCAGTAATCCTCTTTGTGAGGTATTTCTGTGGTCTTTCCAGTTGTTGTAGATGTATTGTGAGGTGCATACCATAAGGGGCATTGTACTCTATAATGGGTTCAATGAGTGATGAGTAGAGGGGAACAATGACCTATTTTTTCCTGGATGAGAAACCTTTTGTGATGAGGTGTGCCATGTATTAGGATTTCCAGACTACTGTGGCAATGTGATTATCAAAGGAGAGACTACTGTCCACCTGTGTCCCAAGGCCTCTTATCACACTTTCAGTGTTAAGTAGACTACCGCCTATGTGGTAGTTCATGGGTGAAGAGTTTTTACCAAAAGGGATGACAATGCACTTTTTGGCATTGAGCTTGAGACCATGGCTTTGACACCAGGCATCTGTCTCAGTGAGGCCCTTTTGTAGGATGTCCACATCTTTAGTAGTTTTGATTATGGCTCCTAGTTTGCAGTCATCTGCGGACTTTGTTAGCCAAAGACCTTCTGTGATAGCCTATGCTTCAGAGAAGAAGATACCAAACAGGAGAGGACCTAGGACTGAACCCTGTGGTACTCCACTTATCACTGGTCTGAAGTTGGAATCAGAGTCTGCTACTCTCATAGTATGGGTTCTGTCAGTGAGCCAGTTGGAAACCCATCTTGTGACATAGGGATTTATACCTAGTTTAGTGAGTTTATCTATAATTTCAGTGTAGGGAATGGTGTCGAAAGCCTTGGCAAGATCTAGATAGGCTGTGTGAACCACCTTACCCTCATCTACGGCTTTGGTGACTGCTTCAAAGAAGTCTATCAGGTTTAGAAGACATGATCTGCCTTTTACAAACCCAAACTAGGTAGGGTCCAGAGTTGGGAGATTACCAATGTCATTGTTTATAAGTTCCATGATGATACGCTCCATAGCCTTGCAGACCAGGCTTGTCAAGCTAATGGGGTGGTAGTTCCCGGGGTCCATGTGGAGTGGGATAACCGTTGCTGTGCACCATTCAGAGGGCACAAAGCCTGAGCTGAGGATATGATTGAACATGATACTTAAGTGGGGTGCCAGTTCGTTCTGTAGTTCATGTAGAACGCTGCCTGGGATCATGTCCCATGGATGCTGTGTACTTGGCTTTGGAGAGTGCGTTTTTTACCTGTGCAGCCATGATTACAGGAACTTTGCATTCTTCCGGTATAGAGATGGACCCTTTAGGGAATGAGAGAGGGGTAAAGTTAGCACTGAACCTATCTGACAGGATGTTGGTAATATCAGTTGGCTCTGTATATTTATCGCCATTGTGCTGTAACTCAGAGCAGATCTGAGTGTTGCCATTGAGATTCTTGACATAGCTATAGAATGCTTTGTGGTTGTCTTTAGAGTCAGTGGCAATTTTGTTTTTGTAACTAGCTTTGGAGGATTTTATGATGGATCTCAGCTTCTTACTGCGGCTGACCACGGAGTTCCTCCACTCATGGAATGTTATTCTTTTTTGCAAAAGTTTCTTTCTTCTGTTGTAGAGTTTGTTAATAGCAGGGGCCCACCAGATTGGCTTCCTTTTTTTGGAGGATAGCATCTTGGTTCTGTTAGGGATTGGATGATCCATGCACTTGTGTAAGTGCTTATAAAGTGCAATTGTATAGAATTCAGCAGTCATACCTCTATTGTCCATCAGCATGGGAGTTGTGAAGTTTGCCACTTCAGCCTTAGGAAGTGTGAAGTTGGCTTTGGAGAACTTTTTTACGGTGGTTACCATAATGGGGGGTGGGGTGGGATGTGGATGTCTAGGGTGAATTGCTTGTGGTCAGATCTGACCAACGAGGAATTGACCTCTGGTATGGAACACCGGTTCCCATGGTGGTAATGACCAGGTCTAGGATATTGCTTCCCCTGGTGGGGGTGTGGATAAGTTAAACCAAGGCACTGGAATTTATGAAGTCCAGAAAACATTGAGCACAAGAGTTGGTACATGAGTAGTTTACCCAGTTAATGGTGGGGTAGCTGAAATCGCCCATTATTAGGGTGTTAGTTTGTACCCTAATATTTTCCAGTGTATCAAGAAATGAGGAGTGGGAATCCTGGGGCATGGTGGGGGATCTATAGCAAGCTACAATTTGGATTGCGGTTTTGCCCAGAGTTAGTTGCACTTTGATAATCTCGGATGCATTATGCTGAGCAACTATCCTGAAGGTGTGGATATCCTTAATGAATATGGACACGCCTCCGCCTTTAGTGCTTCGGTCCAGGTTAGATGGCTGACAAGTGTGGTATGAATTATAGCCTGGTAATGCAGGGGTGCTCTCTAGAGCCTTGTACCAGGTCTCTGTCACTGCACAGATGTCAATGTTCTCCATTTTAAGGAGTGCCTCGAGTGAGTGCATTTTGAGGTTTAGACTTCTAGCATTAAGTAGCATTACCCTCAGATTTTGCTTGCTTGTACCTGTTACGTGGTGAATTTGTTATTTGAATCTTGCCTAAAAAAGGTGCTATAGGGGAGGCAAGAGCCTTAGCCAGTATCCGGAATCCCAAGGGTGACAGGTGCAGGCCATCTCTGGCAAAGCATCGTGGTTTGTCAATCATGTCATCCCAGGCAGACAGATACTGGATCCCCTTAGAATGACACCAGAAGTTTAGCCAATTGTTGAAGTCAATTATTTAGTCCTTGTACTGTGGTATCACTCTGGGTGAGGACAGGATGCTACTCAGGGCTAGGGTCATACCTGCTTGGGCTACAAGATTGGAAAGCTCCTCCATGTCTCTTTTCATGTAGTCCAGGGAGGTACGTGTCAGGTCATTCACACCAACATGGACAATGACGGAGTCATATTTGTGCTTGTTGTTTTATGACCTGAGTGCATGCATTATGTGGCGGATCCTGGCACCTGACAGTAACTTTCTCCTTGTTTAGCATGGTGAGTGGAACATCAGTGTGCCTGACTACAGAGTCACCTATGACTAGAGTGTTGGGTATGTTGTTATACCTTATGGGGCTGCGGTTGAGTGGCACACTGAGTTTGTGGGCTATGTGTCATTTGGGTTGTGTTGGGGGGGTAGAGGTTGAATTCTTTTCTGCATTGGAGGTCCCTGTTGCTTAGGTAGATTTTTTTTGAGAGCCCCTGCAAATGTAGGTGTGTGTTTTGTGTTTCTATGTGTGTGTTTTAGTGGTGTAGGTTTTGAAGGACTATGTGATGAGTGTGGTGTGGTGTGGTGCAAGTGTTTACCTTCTCCTCTTGACTGTCTAGTCCAGTCTTGGGTGAAGACAGCCTTGCTTCCAGTTTGGCTATATAAGTGCATCTCTCACAGGTTGCAGTGTTAGGTGGTAGGAGGAGAGGGTTGTCTGTGTACATGAGGCAATTCCTGCATTGCCCCAAGATACCCAGATTCATCAGGTAGACAGGAGAAAACACGAGGAGATGACCCTTAGACATGCCTGGATAGGTGCTTATTTATTAAGAACTAAAATCAGTTTTCCTCTAGACAAGTGAGGAAAGTTGAGTGCTGTAGTAATTGGTAGCTTATTTAGTGTTTACAATGAGTTCTGAACAAGTGCTGAGCTCAAAGAAACAGATCTGAGTGCTGAAACTAGAAAACTGGCTAGTTATAAAAATAAAATTAATCTGTAAGGCTTCATTTCAACAAGGAAAGGCTTGGGGGCTCAAAAGCTTACAAACAGTCCAGGATACAGCAAGTCTGTAGCAACCAAGTATAAAAACAAGATACCAGTAAGGAGAGGAGGGGGGGAACAAAAATCAGAACAAACAAACCCAACCAGATGCATAAAAATGTAGAAAATTCTAGTTAATACCTCACACACAGTGAGTAAAATTAAAGTGCTATAAATAACTCAGAAATAAGCAAAAAAACAGGGTACTTAATGCTATATATCACAGATTAGATAGCTCAGAGCCCTTCCTCCAACTTCCTCCGATTAGCTCAGTGTGAAATGACAGACACACTCACAAGTTATCTTCTTAAGTAAAGTTGAAACCTGAAACAACTTTAAAAAATCTTGAAAAAACCAATGAGGTGCTTACTCCAAGGTGCAGTCCAGGCAACCCCAGTCAGCCAATGACCACAAACAATTCACTCTCACTGAAATGCTATACTGGCTTTGCCTAAGCTATGATGGCCTGGGACATGAGCTCAGACACACAGCCTCTACTAACAAAAACTAGGCCCAAAACACAAGCCTGAATTTGGACAATGCTACACTACCAACACTACTTAGGTAGAAAAAACTGCAGAAATGTTTAAACAGAAAAAGGATCAAGGAGACTCTAGAGAATGCTTTTAAATGCAAACAAGTTATATGATACACTCCTAGCAGGAAATCAGAACAAACAAATCCAATCAGATGCTTAACAATTGTAGAAAAGTCTAGTTAATACCTCACACACAGTGAGTAAAATAAAAGTGCTATAAATAACTCAGAAATAAGCAAAAAATAGGATACTTCATGTTATATATCAATGATTTGTTAGCTCCGAGGCCTTCCTTCGGCTTCCTCCGATTAGCTCAGTGTGAAACGGCAGAAACACTCACAAGTTAACTTCTTAAGTAAAAAAGGTGACACCTGAAACAACTTTAGAAAAAGCTTGAAAGAACCAATGAGGTGCTTACTCCAAGCTGTAGTCCAGGTAACCTCAGTCAGTCAATGACCACAAACAATTCACTCTCACTGAAATGCTATACTGGCTTTGGCTAAGCTATGATGGCCTGGGACATGTGCTCAGACATACAGCTTCTACTAATAAACAACTAGACCCAAAACACAAGCCTGAATAAGGAAAATGCTACACTACCAACACTACTTAGGTAAAAAAAAAACTGCAGAAATGTTTAAACAGATAAAGGATCATGGAGACTATAGAGAATGCTTCTAAATGCAAACATGTAATATGATGCACTCCTAGCAGGAAATCAGAACAAAGAAACCCAACCAGATGCTTAACAATTGTAGAAAATTCTAGTTAATACCTCACAAACATGAGTAAAATAAAAGTACTATAAATAACTAAGAAATAAGAAAAAAAACAGGATACTTAATGTTATATATCAGAGATTAGTTAGCTCAGAGCCCTTCCTCCGATGAGCTCAGTGTGAAATGGCAGAAACACTCACAAGTTAACTTCTTAAGTAACAAAGTTGAAACCTGAAACAACTTTAAAAAATGCTTGAAAGAACCAATGAGGTGCTTACTCCAAGGCGTAGTCCAGGCAACCCCAGTCAGCCAATGACCACAAACAATTCACTCTCACTGAAATGCTATACTGGCTTTGGCTAAGCTATGATGGCCTGGGACATGAGCTCAGACACACAGCCTCTACTAACAAACAACTAGGCCCAAAACACAAGCCAGAATATGGACAATGCTACACTACCAACACTACTTAGGTAGAAAAAACTGCAGAAATGTTTAAATAGATAAAGGATCGAGGAGACTCTAGAGAATGCTTTTAAATGCAAACAAGTTATATGATACACTCCATTGCAGAAAATCAGAACAAACAAACCCAACCAGATGCTTAACAATTGTTGAAAATTCTAGTTAATACCTCACACACAGTGAGTAAAATAAAAGTGCTATAAATAACTCAGACATAAGCAAAAAACAGGATACTTGATCTTATATATCACAGATTAGTTCGCTCAAAGCTCATCCTCCAACTTCCTTCGATTAGCTCAGTGTGAAATGGCAGAAACACTCACAAGTTAACTTCTTAAGTAACAAAGTTGAAACCTGAAACAACTTTAAAAAACCTTGAAAGAACCAATGAGGTGCTTACTCCAAGGCAAAGCCCAGGCAACCCCAGACAGCCAATGACCACAAACAATTCACTTTTACTGAAATGCTATACTGGCTTTGGCTAAGCTATGATTGCCTGGGACATGTGTTCAGACCCACTGCTTCTACTAACAAACAAGTAGGCCACAAACACGAGCCTGAATATGGACAATGCTACACTACCAACACTACTTAGGTAGAAAAAAAACTGCAGAAATGTTTAAACAGATAAAGGATCAAAGAGACTCTAGAGAATGCTTTTAAATGCAAACCAGTTACATGATACACTCTTATTAGGAAATCAGAACAAACAAACCCAACCAAATGCTTAACAATTGTAGAAAATTCTAGTTAATACCTCACACACAGTGAGTAAAATAAAAGTGCTATAAATAACTGAGAAATAAGCATAAAACAGGATACTGCCAGTATATCAGTTCAGTGAGAGTGAATTGTTTGTGGTCATTGGCTGACTGGGGTTTCCTGGACTATGCCTTGGAGTAAGCACATCACAGATTAGTTAGCTCAGAGCCCTTCTTCCGACTTCCTCCATTTAGCTCAGAATGAAATGGCAGAAACACTCACATGTTAACTTATTAAGTAACAAAGTTGAAACCTGAAACAAGTTTAAAAAAAGCTTGAAAGAACCAATGAGGTGCTTACTCCATGGCATAGTCCAGACAACCCCAGTCAGCCAATGACCACAAACAATTCACTCTCACTGAAATGCTATACTGGCTTTGGCTAAGCTATGATGGCCTGGGACATGTGCTCAGGCATACAGCCTCTACTAACAAACAACTATGCCCAAAACAAAAGCCAGAATATGGACAATGCTACACTACCAACACTACTTAGGTAGAAAAAACTGCAGAAATGTTTAAACAGATAAAGCATTAAGGAGACTCTTGAGAATGCTTCTAAATGCAAACAAGTTATATATGATACACTCCTAGCAGGAACTCAGAACTAGCAAATCAAACCAGGTGCTTAACAATTGTAAAAAATTCTAGTTAATACCTCACTCACAGTGAGTAAAACACAAGTGTGATAAATAACTCAGAAATAAGCAAAAAAAGGATACTTAATGTTATATATCACAGATTAGTTATCTCAGAGACCTTCCTTTGTCTTTCTCCGATGAGCTCAGTGTGAAACGGCATAAACACTCACAAGTTAACTTCTTAAGTAACAAAGTTAAAATCTGAAACAACTTTAAAAAAAGCTTGAAAGAACCAATGAGGTGCTTACTCCAAGGCGTAGTCCAGGCAACCCCAGTCAGCCAATGACCACAAACAATTCACTCTCACTGAAATGCTATAATGGCTTTGGCTAAGCTATGATGGCCTGCACATGTGTTCAGACACACAGCTTCTACTAACAAACAACTAGGCCCAAAACACAAGCCTGAATATGGACAATGCTACACTACCAACACCACTTAGGTAGAAAAAAACTGCAGAAATGTTTAAACAGATAAATTATCAAGGAGACTCTAAAGAATGCTTTTAAATGCAAACAAGTTATATGATACACTCTTAGCAGGAAATCAGAACAAACATACCCAACCAGATGCTTAACAATTGTAGAACATTCTAGTTAATACCTCAAACACAGTGCAAAAAATAAAAGTGCTATAAATAACTCAGAAATAAGCAAAAACAGGATACTTAATGTTATATATCACAGATTAGTTAGCTCAGAGCCCTTGCTCTGACTTCCTCTGATTAGCTCAGTTTGAAATGGCAGAAACACTCACAAGTTAACTTCTTAACCTATTTTTCATGGGTTTTTTTCCAGATTTTTGATGTTTCCAAGTTGAGAGACATGTTCCAGTATCCTTTGTTAAAATATATGGATTTCATCAGTTACAACAATACAGTCTGACATACATGTAATCCAGCATGACCCACTGCTGATACATTTTTAACACAAGCATCTGTACAAATCAGTTTGATATTCAAATGACATGTAATTCTTTACATAACTCCAGCTAGCTATGCTGGCATATGTTTCATATGCACTGCCATACTCCATCTGGCACAACTGGCAGTACATCACGTCCTCACATCTCTTCCCCCTTTGAAGACTCAAGCTAGCTTCTCAAGTGACCCTGGAGAAACATTGCTTAAGAGAAATGAGCCTGGGAACACATTAACCCATGCACTGTCTTGAGACTCCATCTGCATTGGCATTGCTCACCCTGCTACAGTGCTGCACTGTCATGTCATATGCCTGCAACTCTAGGCTCCACTTTAATAACTTGCCATTTTGCTGGCTGGTTTGATGTAGCCATGTTAAGGGATTGTGATCTGTATCCACAGTGAATTTCCTACCATACATGTAGGGCTGAAGTTTGTGGAGTGCCCATACTATAGCAAGACAGTCTTTTTCTACAACTGCAAAACATTCCTCCCTGGGTTGGAGTGTACGGCTGAGATATACAACAGGGTGCTGTTCTCCCTCTGAGGAAACCTGGCTGAGTATAGTCCTCACCCCATGGTTTGAAGCATTCACCCACACAACACATTTTTTGCTGCAATCTTGACTGCCTAGCACACATTTTTGGAATGCCTACTCACAGACTGGGGTCCACACAACCTTATCTGGCCTGATTTTTCCTTCTCAGGTCTATGAGGGGAGTAACTATTGTATTATAATTGGGAACAAACTTTCTATAGTACCCTGCTGTTCTCAAGAATGCCCTCACCTGCGTTTTAGTAACAGGGGCAGGCCATGCCTGAATATCTTCCACTTTGGGAGGATCTGGCCTGATCTTGCCACTCCCCACTCTATGTCCCAGGTAGAAGACCTCTACCATACACACCTGACAATTATTGAGCTTAATGGTCAACCCTACCCTTTGCAGGTTGCCCAGGAGCTCATGCTGAAGATGCTCTTGCCAGGAATGGCTGTAGATGGCAATATCATCCAGGTAAGCAAGGGCATAATCTCCTGCTCCTGCTAGAATATGATCTACCAGTCACTGAAAGGTCACTCAGGCATTTTTCATACCAAAGAGTATCTTCATGAACTTGTATAATCCAAAAGGAGTCACAAAGGCTGACCTCTCTCTAGCAGAGGGAGGTAAGGGCACCTGCCAGTAGCTCTTAGTCAGATCAATAGTGGTCAGATACTTAGCACCACCCAGCTGCTTTAAGACTTCCTGTTTCCTAGGCATGGGGTAAACAGCTGATTTTGTACGACTGCTTAGTTTTTTGTAATCTACACAGAACCTGGTGCTGCCATCCTTCTTTGGTACCAGCACCACTGGAGAGGCCCAGGGACTGCTGTACTCCTGGATCACTCCCAGTTCCAAAATGTCCTGTATCTCCTCTCTTAGAGTCTATCTGACTCACTCAGGCATCCTCTAAGGGGCCTGCTTGATAGGTCTTTGGGGTCCTGTATCCACATCATGCTGCTCCAGGTTATTGCACCCAGGTTTCACAGTGAACATGTCCCCAAACTCCTGTAACACTGCTTGAATTTCTGAAACGTGAGTAGGGGATAGCCACTAGGACATTGCTATCCCTTCCACTGATGTGTCATTCCAAGCCTCACTGAGGAGATCATTCACGAGACCCCCCTCAGACTCCTCCTACCACCACTGCAAATACTCAGCATAAGGGCCTCCCTATCATAGCAAGGCTTCATCAAGTTAACATGGTACAATTTGTGTTCCTGCCTCCTACCTAACAGTATTACCATGTAGTTAACATCACTGACATTCCTTACCACATTGACGGGTCTTTCCCAAGCTGATTGCAGCTTATTGTGCCTGACAAGAATGAGCACCATAACCTGCTGTCCCACAGCATACTCTCAGGCTCGATAATTCCTGTCATACTAGTCCTTTTTCTGCTGTTGGGCTCATGTCAGCTTCACCTGGGCCAAGCCCCTGAGCTCCCAAAGCCTTGTCCTGAGGTTTAGGATATATGGCACAACAGACTTCTTGTAGGATTCACACTCATCTTCCCACTCATCATGAATCAGATCCAAGGACTCCCTCATCCTTTGTCCATACAGCAACTCAAAGGGTGAAAAACCTATGGATTCCTGGGGTACCTCTCTGTAAACAAACATCAGATGGTGAAAATATTTGTCCACTCTCTCATAAAATGGTCTGCAGAAGCCCCTAGCATGGTCTTCAGTGTAGAGTTTAACCTCTCCACAAGACCATTAGTGTCGGGCTGGTAGGGAATAGTCTTAAGGTGCTTCACCTCACAGCACTCCCCCAGACAAACCAGCAGGTCTAACACGAAACTGGCACCTTTGGCAGCCAGTATTTCACTCAGAATACCTACCCTACTGAAAATATCTAACAAAGCATTTGCCACCTTCTCTGCCTCAGTGGAGGACAGAGCCACCACCTCAGGATATCTAGTAGCATAATCTACTATCACTAGGACAGATGTCTTCCCTGTGGAACGTGAGGCACTCAGAGGCCCCACAATATCCATAGCTACCTTCTAAAATGGCTTCTCAATCACAGGCAAAGGCATCAAAAGAGCTTTGATCTTGCCTCCTGCCTTGCCTACTTTTTGGCACTGCTCACAGGTTCTGCAGTACCCTATTACATCCCTTTCAATATCAAGCCAATAAAAGTTCTGCATAATATGTCTCTTGGTGCACTTTATGCCCACATGATCAGCAAAAGGAATGTCATGAGCTATGGCTAGAAGTATCAGACAGTAGGCTCTGGGCAACACCAACTGCTGTATTATCTCATCCTCTAGCCCACCCTCAGGGGCCACTCTCTATACAGTAACCCCTGTTCCAGTATACAGACTCCCCTTTTCTTTGAGAATCAGGTGCCTCCTTAGCTACCTCCCTCAAGCCTCATAATGTAGGGTCTGAGAGCTGAGCCTGTCTCAACTCTACCTTTTTGACCCTTCCCAGCTCCCCTTCAACAGGATGTCTGGTATCCTTTGATAGTGGTGCCTCACTGTCAACCTGGGTACTACCACTCATCTCTGCTCTTGCAGTCACCCTGTCTAAGGGAGCATCAGTAGCTATCAGCAGTTGTGACTCACCTTAAGGGTCACTGCTACAGGGTAGCTCCCTCCCTGAAATTGCCACATCACCAGTCCTGGCTTTAGGTGTGAGGTCTGTCTAAGTCTCCCCTAGGCTACCCGACCCACATGTCTGGGTCCAAGCCTGACTGCATCCAACTGCATGCACACAAGGTACTGCATTATCAAAATCATTCCCTATCAAGACATCTGCAGGATATCTTCAAACACATCTACTTGTTGGCTTCCTTTTTCATCCTCCCAGTCAAGGTGAACCCTGACCAAAGATGTTTGGAATGGGGTCCTTCCTAAAGCTATGATTGGAGTGGACTGCCGAAGCAAGTACTGCTCTTCTTTAACTACTGCAGGCTTTACAATGCTTATGTCAGAGGCTGTGTCTCTCTTGGCAATGGCATGTTTTCCATCCACTAAGATAGGATACAAAATGTGGTGATAGTTTGGTACCCCTGTTGTCTCCAGACAACTTATGACTGGCATGTTGTTATTCACATTTACTGGCTCACTCACCTTTTGCTCCCCACTTTGCTTCAGCAGACATTTGCATGCTACATGGCCTCTCTGGTTACACTTAAAACATCTAACCACTGATCGTGGCTGTGTACCTCAACTAGTGGCTTCCCCTTTTACTAGTGGATTCTCTTGGGGTAGTTTAGACTGTCCATCATGGGTTCCCTTATATCTGGGTATCCTCTTCTTGTGCAGTGGTGCCCTGCTTCCCAAGTAGAGATCCCTTTTTCTCCTCAGATCATCTGCAGAGTTACACTCCAAGTCTGTCAACCAGATTCTCATGTCCTCAGGCAAAGTGCTAAGGGCCTGTTCAATCAGCAAAAGGTTTGCCAATCTTTCAAAAGTGGTGACCTGACACCCACTCATCCTCCTATGAAATAAGTGCTTAGCTCAGCAATATAATCACATACAATTACAAAAAAATGTTTCTGTAAGCTTCAGGTGTTAACTTAAAACATTGCTTAACCTTGCCGTAATTTAAACAATCAGTATCAGACAATTTAGAAACAGCAATTACAGCTTTACCATGGTGTAAGGGGGTCAGAAACTGTACCCATGGCCCTCTGTCAGCATCATACTGTTTGCATATCCTTTGAAATATATGAATAAAACTATCAAAACTATCAAAATTATCACCTTCTTTATATGGTGGAAGAAATTTACTGACCGTTTTTGCTTCTGGAGCTATTCTCTTCCCCATCACCTCCATGTTCCTGCCGGAGAGTCAACATGTCCCTCTCATGTTAATGCAGTTTCTCATTTTCTTCAGCCTCCAAATGCCACAGTCTTCCTGAAAATTCTAATTCCATATATTTTGCATTCAGTTCAAGTCTCTTTAACTCTAGATGTTTTTTATGCCCTCTGAGGAAAATGTGAACTGTCCTTTTTCTGGGACTGCACATCCCCATCACCAACTAGTTGTCTTCCTAGTTGCTGGTCTGTGCCACAGCTGTGGGTAAGGCTAAAATAATTTATTCATTAGTCAGGTTGGCAAGCAGCAGTCCTTTGAATTTGCACACCTTAGTCAGCTTACCATAATTCTCTACTGATATCTTTGCCTGCTTTCCCTGACTAAAGTAAACTAAAAAAAAAAAGTAAAACTGTTGTGAGAAATGAAACACTGTATGTTTACCTTGTGGCTGCTGAGAATACACACAGCTTTATTGACAACTGTTTACAGGATATAGAGGTTCAATTAATATTCACACCACTGCTCACCAATATGTGATGTCCCTCCTCTGGGCCAGTGATCAAGGAGCCCCAACCCTCACCACTGACACTGGTGGGGAATGTTCACTGTGAGAAAAATACATGCACACAGTATTTTTCAGATGCAGCTCTTTGTACCAAGTACAATTTTCTTTAAGAGCACCCAGGGAATGCACACTATAGTCCTGGGGTTGGGGTTTCTCTCCATGCCCCAAATATGACTCTCCACTGATCACTACAGAGCTAAGTACTTAGCTGGGTGTTCCAAGTCAAGTCCTCCACCACCATCTCTGTGACATCAGTGTGTCAATGTCCCTGTTCAAAGTAGCTGTCTCACACACACACTCACACACACACACACACACACACACACACACACACACACACACACACACACACACACACACACACACACACACACACTCTTCAGATTTGGATTTTCACACACACACACACACACACACACACACACACACACACACACACACACACACACACACACACACAAACACACCTGGTAAAGGCTGGCACAGCTTACTCGCACTGACTACTTCACCAAGACTATAAGGTAGATTCACTGCCACCAGGACACCCAAAGCCACCTACCATAAGGCTCATATAAGGGTACCCAATTACACTTAGCAAATTAATATTTATAGAAATGATAGTGTTAATCAAACAGCAAGACTTTCAGGAATGTGGAGCCACAATGCCATTAAATAAATGCAAGTACTCTCAAATGGTAAATATTTCTAAAAGACCAGCCACAATGAAAGGTTTATATATATTTGATAATAAATAATAAAAAGAAAACATGGAAATACTGAATATCTATTTACAAAAATGCCAGAGTTTCAATCACAGGAAATATAAAAAAGCAACACAGTTGGAAAGACTCACAAATTTACATAAAACAGTTACATTTCGCTAATCTCACTATATTTTCCTAAGTGACAGAAGAATTACTGTTCTCTAGCTACTTACTAAAGCAAGGCCAGATGAAGGTGAATAAGTGTCTTTGTCAAGTCCCAAAAATAAAGAGCACAACTCACAGTGGTTCCCACACTATTCCCTCATTAGAAACTGAGCTGAGATCTGACACTGATGTGTCACAATAGAGACATAGCACCTTAGCTAAGGTTTGTTACAGCATCTGGAAACTGTAAAACAATTCCACCACTTACATCCTTCCAGCAGAAAATAAGAAGCTATTCTCAGACATCTCAGGGTAGCAATTAGCTCACCACTAAAAAAAAAAAAAAAAGAGGAGGATCCCAGTCCAAACCTTTTACAGACATTGCGTCTCTGGCTGCATTCAGATCTGTGCAATAAAATCTTTATGGCCTTAACCAAGTCATTTAATTTCAGGATATTTATTTTAAGGTTAGCTGGGCTGAGCTTAACCCCTTCCCTTCTGGTATCCTCTGTTAAAATATATGCATTGTATCAGTTAGAACAATACAGTTTGACATACATGCATATTTCTTTTTTGCCCAGCAGGACCCACTGTTGATACATTTTCACACAAGCATTTATACAAATCAATTTGTTATTCAAATAACATATAATTCTTTACATAACTCCAGCTATGCATGTTGGCATATGTTAGACATGCACTGTCCTACTCCCTCTGGCACAGCCTGCACTACATCTCATCATCATATAGCATGTCATAGTTTATCTCACAATACTATAGCATATTACACCATCACATATTCCCCTATACTATAAAATGTATTAACATACTACTACATCACACAGCACCATACCACACCATATTACATTGCACAAGAGCAGACCATTCCATACATATTACAGCATACCATAATTTATCTCATAATACCATACCATACCATACCATACCATACCACATCATGTCACAGCATACCACACCATACGATATCATATACCATACCATACCCTATATAATACAGCATACCATAGTTTATCTCATATTATACAATGAACTCCCCCATTAATATTCCAAAACGTGTACACTGATTGGCCAGTGTGCCCATTGTAAATCCCACAATATTCCAATGGAAAAAGGTCCGGTCTCCCGAACTTTTTTCTGTTGGTATAAGGTGTCCAAAACTTTTTAATAAAAAAATAAAAAAAAAAAAAAACCTGAGCAATGGAGACTTTCTTTTCTCCATTGCTTCTGTTTCAAAGCATTGATGTACTGGGTATGCATGGGAATGCAAGTCCCATATGCATTCGCAGTACATCAACACAAGGAAGCAGTATACCACCACCGGTGGAAGAACAGTGATGCGCTGTTATACAAAAACATTATTTAAGAAAAGTGAGTATTTTTTTCCTTAAATAATGTCATTGTATAATAGCAATAACCGACTCTGTGGTTGTGGTATATTGAAGATTTACCACGATTGGCCTTATTTAATCACTCGGGCTTTGCCCTCGTGATTAAACCACACCAACCATGGGTAAATCTTCAATATACCACACCATGTTGTCGGTTATTGCTTAAATACTACATCATAATACATTTCATACCCCACTGTACTATAAAATGCATTAACAGCTATTATATCACACAACACCATACCACACTATATTACATCACACGAGCATATCCTACCATACCATATAAACCACACAGCATCTATATATAACTACTGACTAAAAAGTATTTATATTGTATAGCTTCTACTTGTCAGTATTCTTTTACCAGGTAATATCGTTTGAAAGGTAAACAAATATAGCTGTTACCAGATTTAATGTATTTATTAGCCATCATTACCATACATTTTTAAAAAAGCTAAGACTTACAGACAGACTATATTTTTTCATTATGAATAACATCTTTATTCTTATATTTTAGAAAATGCAAGTTTCAATACTTCTGAACAAAACTTTTAATGTATTAATAACTTATCTATTCTTGAAAATATTGCTGTAACTCTACATATGTTTATGCACACTCCAACAAATAATTTCTTCACAAAATGGAGTTATCATACTTAAGTAGTTTATCTCTATATTTAAAATAAAATAAAATAACATACAGATCATTTTCACTAATATTTTCTTTTTGTTTTAAAAAAGACATATCAACTGAGAGACTGTTAATACAGAGTAAAAAGCCAAACAGGTAAGTAAAGAGCCTGAGGGATCTCAGAAGAAGAAGGGGTGGGGGAGAGGACACAGAGGAAAAGCAGACAGCAATAATGTGACTGGATAAATAATCACAAAACCATTAGCTGTTAGACGAGAAACCTAGAGCCTGAAATTTAGACACTGATCAACAAGATTAAAATCCCTTTTTATGTCCATGTATACTATGCCAGTATGTAGGCGTTTCTCCATCTTACTTTAGATTTTGTTAATTCTTGCACACTATACTGTATTCCTGCTAGATTAGGGTTTGAAAGCATGCTGACAATTGCTCAGAGAACAGAAAGGAAGGAGATAGTTGAGTAACAGTTTGCATGTTGTTATACCAATGTACTTCTTATGTGACACATTCTGCTTTAATGTGGAACTTGAGCCATTCACCGTATATCAGCATGCCTATACGTTTGGCTGAAAAATGTTCATAGGACCATCCTGACAAATGCATAAATGCATTTTGTTCTATCTATATTCTTTCTGCCAAGACAGAGTCAGCAGCAGGCTTGTCTTTGTACCTGAAGACTGTTATTTCTAATCATAAATGAAAACTCTGTTTATACTTAAAAAGAAGGCATCTGAGTACTATAATGGTGTGTGCATTTATGGGGTATGCCATTGTTTGAGTGTGATGTTAAATCAAGATTTCTCTGATAGTGTTGATGCCAGTGCTGTCATTTTGGATATCCATGTGGAAATATCAAAGGGGATGACATTCTTAAAATGAATCTCCCCATGACTTTGGCCAGCAACTCCATTTCACAGGGAGGCTTTGCAGAGATATGAAGGAATATGGCCACCTAGAGTTAGACTCTGCTTCTAGGAGCATTGATGTGGGAGAGCAGATATCATTACGATGTGCTGAAAAGTGTTGATGAGAGGTTTGCAAGGGAGTTGGGACTGTGTTTTCAATAACATGGAAATTATAATGACAGCAAAATGCAAATTATAACTGACAAAACTCTGAGTCATCTCTGGCACTGGGTAGTCAAGATGTGATTTTTAAAATCTGAGTTGGAGTAGGTGAAGAAGGAGGTGGCTGTTTTATAGGAGGCAGTGCTCATGGCAGGGGTGAAAACAAAAAAGAAACAGTTTGTAATGCAATTTGAAAATGAGATTAAAGAAATGAAGCAGTAAGAAAACGTGAAGATCAGAAAATCAGTGAGAGAGAAAATATCTGAGTCACTGGGTTGGTAGAATGGGCAGATGGCCAAGATCCCATTGCTTCATAGAATGTTGGATTAAAGAAATAATAGTAGCTGGACTATCAAGTTGATTTGGTATACAGAGTGGTGAAGCAAGTAAGAGCTAATATGCAGAGACACTTAAATGTGAAATTACATATTTACAAATATAAAAAAGTGGTTAATGTGGCACAATGCATTGTGAAAGATTTTACAATAGGTGATATGCATGCTAAAATTTTAGAAGACTTTATGAAAGCATGTGTATCACATGAAAAAAAGAAGCGTTTATGAAAATAATTTCTCTCTCATCCTTAAGCATTAATTACAAGGGGCAGATCTTTAGGACTGTTGAACTGCTACACGATATTCATATTTTCATGAAATGATAGGTTCATAGGTGATTACTAGGCTAATGATTTGAATGGACCTTATAAGTCTAGCCATGCTTTTCAAATGTATCTGACAAGTTTTGATACTATAGGGTTATTTTAAGAGGTATGTGTAAGTTTGGGCATGGGTGGTCAAGCATTTATAGGCTGCCAGTGTCTAATAGCGACATAGGTACCAGACTAGGGGTACATTTCTAATTCCCTATCCACTGGTCCAAGCTGAATTAGGTTAGAGAAGAACCATACTTCACATGAATGGCATGGCTGTTTCAGAATAAAAGTAGTCTCTCAGACACATACCTGTCCCTCCAATATGTCATATTTATGTTGCAGATAAGGTTTAGGTCCCTAGATTGGGAAATTCTGATGCTATTTGTTTTGCAGATATGCAACAGGTCCATCAGATGAGTATAAGAGGATGCTTTGTAGGTCAGACATATATGACTTCTCAGCAGTCTGTAGGAGATAGAGCTTTGAAGCAGTCTGATAGGATATGTTGTTTATGCCCTATATTCTTTTTTGTGAAGAACCTCTGTGGACACTCCATTTGTTGTGTATGCCTGTTCATGTGCATACCAAAAGGGATTTTGTACTCAGTGATTGGTCTTATGAGGGCTGCGGACAGCGGAACAATGATATCCTTGGACCAAGATGCCATAATTTTGCTTATTATATGTTGTGCAACATAGAAGGATTTTCTTGCTACCATAGACACATGTTGATCAATGGCCAGGTCATCGTCTACATGTTTTCCTAAATCCCTGACCACTGGGTCTACTTTTAGGGGTGTATTATCAATGTGCTAGTTTTCTGTTAGCATAAAGTTTTAGACAGTAGTTCTGGCACCAGTTATTGATCTTCTTGGAGGGTATTTGTATCTTTGGGGGATTCAATGGCTGTACCAGGTTTGCAACTGTCTGCAGTATTGGTCTTACAGATGTCCTTGATGTTGGACTTGACTTCAGGTAGGTAGATGCCAAAAACAAAAGGCCCCAGTGCAGAGCCCTGAGGGACTGCACTAGGTAGAGCCAGAGCTCATCTATGCAGTCATTAACATGATTGTACAGGATTTTCATGAGCAGTTTCACACAGGTACTGGTCTTCTCAGAATTTAAGGTGGCTTGAAATTTTGCTTTATTGTCACTTAATAGTAGGACATTTGCCTTAGAATGATCCTTTAAAGTTCTAGGGTTAGGTGGAGTCTAGGATTTTACTTTTATTTCAAAGGAGACAGCCTTATGGACTGACCTAACCAATGAGGACATTAGACTGGGTGGTGAGGGGGTGCAGTGTTCTCCCATGTTTGTTAGGCACAGATCAATGATGTTATCTCCCCATTAGTTGTATAGAATAGCTGGTTCAGGCTTTTGTTTTTACGAAGTCCAAGAATCTCTGGGCCTGCATGTTTGGGGTTATATATGATTCCAGCTTATAGTGTGCTAATTAAAGTTGCCCATGAATATGGCATTGGGCTAAATGTGGAGTGTCTTCAGTACATTCAAGTTATGTGTTATGGGTTTCCTGTGCCATTATGGGGGACCTATAGCTTGAAACATATGGTATGGGACCTTGACTATGGTGATTTGGATGTGGAGAAGCTCAAGCATGTCATACTGTTTGACCAGCATTGATGGTTGTTTGCCTTTGATGTAAATCAAGATACCTCCACCTTTTGTCCCTTCCTGTGCAGCAGCAGGTTTAATGCTATGTGCAGTGGGTGTAAAGTGTGAGGACCTTCCCACCAGTGGCATTGTGTAACTACATCATTCATGTACTATCAGTTTGTTTAAGAATTAGGTGGTTGTCAGTAAATACAATGCAATTGCTACATTGCCTCAGGATGCCCATATCTACCACAATAGCTACAGAGATAGTAGGAAAGTGCTTACCAATTGTTACAGATCCTTATTATGTGATGTATAAAGGGATAGTACAACAATGTTTTTCAGCTGGCTAGCTTGAGTAAGAATAAAGATGAAGACTAAACTCATGTGACAGTGCTCCTTAATGTGCAAACTAGTTGCTTTTTGTGCAACTAAGTACTGAGGAAATTTCAGTTACAGTTTTATAGTAAAATTTCAATTCTAAGTGCCTGCATCAATACAGGACAATGATGACCATCGCTATGTGATGTTAAGCCTTGTGCAAATGAAACACCTTTATGCAGACTCAGAAAACCAGTAAACAAGCAAAGTAGCCCTCTGGGCAATCACAACAGGCACTATCTTAGGTTTCTTCAGTGATTTCCAGGATAGAATGAGATCAGACTACTCTCTACTGCCACTAGAGTTCAGCCCTAACCCTTCTAATTTTAAATCACTGAAATATCTGGAAGTGCAGTAAATAATCAAATTAAACAGTAATACAAGATGAAAGTGCAGGAAATAATCAGTGTACAAAGTAACTCAAGCATCAGACACCTAAAATAAGAAGAAATGCAGAATTCATCTTTTAAATACAATGGTACAAAACACAGTTCTCTGAAAAAATTAAAGTGCACTTTGATCCTTCTTTCATCAGAAACAAAAGATGTGTACTAATTCTAAGCTGCTTCATGAGAAGTAGTATTAACCCAGATGTATATGGGTTCATTACACATACAATATTTTTTTTTAGTTGATACCCTAGATAGAATGTTGTATGCAACAGAACGCCAAGTTGCACAATGGGCCTGAAGAGGTTCTCAACAAAACTGCAATCAGACCACTCACAGAAGTCCCTACATACTGTCCTGTCAAAAACCAGCAGGACCAAATGTGCCACTGGTTCTCTCACCAGGAGCAAAATAGTAGCAATAATCCCAAGATGGATCTTAAGTAGCAATTTTCAGGATTTCCAATGATTGGTAATCTGTAAGAAATAATGTCTTTCTTCTAGGGTCAGCCACAAAGCATTCTATACCTATGTCAAGAATCTCAATGGCAACACCCAGATCTGCTCTGAATTACAGCACAACAGCATGAAAATTACAGAACCAACTGATATTGCCAACATCCTGACAGATAGGTTCAGTGTTAACTTTACCCCCCTCTCACCCCCTAAAGGCCCCATATCTATACAGGAAGAATGCAGATTTCTTGTAATCACAACTATGCAGGTAAAAGCTGTACTCTCTAAAGTCAAAAACATAGCATTCATGGGACCGGACAACATCCCAGGCTGTGTTTTACATGAACTTCAGAATGAACTGGCTCCCCACCTGAGCACCATGTTCAATCATAGCCTCACATCAGGCTTTGTGCCCACTGAATGGTGCACAGCAACAGTTATCCCACTCCACAAAGGGGGAGTCACCACTGATCCCAGGAATTATTGCCCTATTAGCCTGATGAGCCTGGTCTGTAAGGCCATGGAACTCATAAACAAAGACATTGATAACCTCCAAACTCTGGACCCCACCCAGTTCGGGTTTGTGAAAGGCAGATCATGCCTCCTGAACCTGATCGACTTCTTTGAGGCAGTCAGCAAAGCTGTAAACAAGGGTAAGGTGGTTCACACAGCCTATCTTGACCTCACCAAGGCTTTTGACACCATCCCCCATTCTGGGATTATAGCTAAACTCACTAAACTAGGTATAAATCCCTACATCACAAGATGGGTTGCCAACTGGCTCACTGACAAAACCCACACTGTAAAAGTTGCAGACTCCAAATCTGACTTCAAACCAGTGACAAGTGGAGTACCGCAGGGTTCAGTCCTGAGACCTCTCTTGTTTGGTATCGACTTCTCTGAAGTACATGCAAACACAGAAGGCCTATGGCTAATGAAGTTCACAGATGACTGAAAACTAGGAGCCATATTCAAGTCCCCAAATGATGTGGACATCCTACAGAAGGGCCTCACTGAGACAGATTCCTGGTGTCAGAGCCATGGCCTCAAGCTCAATGCCAAAAAGTGCATTGTCATCCCCTTTGGTAAAAACTCTGTACCCATGAACTACCATATAGGTGGCAGTCTACTTAACACTGAATGTGTGATAAGAGACCTTGGGACCCAGGTGAATAGTAGTCTCTCCTTTGATAATCACATTGCCACAGTAGTCAGGAAATCCTGCAACGTGGCACACCTCATCACAAAAGGGTTGTCATCCAGGAAAAAAGAGGTCATTGTTCCCCTCTACTAGACACTCATTAGACCCATTATAGAGTACAATGCCCAATTTGGAATGCACCTCACAGGACATCTGCAGCAGCTGGAAAGGCCAAAGAAGTACCTCATAAAGAGGATTACTGGCCTCAAACAGATGCCCTACACTGACCATCCAAAAAACTCCAGCTTTACTCCGTAGCGTATCGCCTACTCCGAGATGATCCCTGCCTAACATATAAAGCTATGTGAAACCCAGAGCTGTTGGACATGCTACACCTAAAGAAATCCCAATCCCTCCAAGCTACATGCTCTAGGGACCTAAACCTTGTCACCACAATAAACAGGACATGCTGGAGGGATAGATTCCTGTCCTAGAGACTTCCCATACTCTGGAACAAGCTACCCATCTATGTCAAGCAAAGTTCCTCATTAGCACTCTTCAAGAAAAATCTTGATGAGTGGATGGGAAATAGGAAATACATCCCGGGGATCACTTATGTGGCTCTGCTCAACAGGAGCACAGCAAAATAACGTTCTTGGGTGGTGTAAGCCAGGGAACCTTGTTGGCTAGGCTTACTTAGGCCCTTGGGCCAATAGCCTAGTACCTACCTATGAACCTATGAACCTTCTCTCACCAGGAGCAAAAAAGAAGCAATAATTCCAAGTTAATTCCAGAGAAGCAGTTACAAGGCTCCCCAGTGGCTGGCAGGCTAGTTCACGATGTTGCAGATTTTAAAAGTAAGATGGAAAAAATGATCGCCACTCTGAAATGTGTAGTGTGTCCTAAATGAATAGGATGGTACGAAACAGAAAATAACTCAGTATTTAAGAGTCTAAGCGGAGGTCCTTCCCACCTGATCTCTCTGGATGAAATCAGAAAAAGCATCTGCTCCCTGGGCCAGTGAGCTTTCCATCATTAAAGTTAATTGAAAGATAAGAGCAGGAAGTTGCATGACAGTAAGAGTTTATAACCGAAGACAAAAGACAGGTAGTGGTGAACCAGTAGTGGAATAAGTAATGAGGAGTTTGAAATGGGGATCATGGGGGAGTTGCAGTAGCCAGCGGCAGTAAATGAATCCTGTGAAGTTTACTAAACATAGTGAGATTATAAACAATATCATAGCAACTAAGTAGAGTGAAAGACTGGCTGGAAAATTGGTGTTGACAGAAGAAAGTACTGTGATTATACAGGAGAGAAACAGATCTTCATTTAAAAATACGGAGCAAATGAAATAGAGTGGAGTAATATGTGCACATTGGAAGAAGTTAAGAAGAAGAGGAAGGTGATGGAGCGAGGGGGAAAAGTGTAAGTGGAAAAGGTGCCATAAAGAGGCTACATAACTGGGAGAAAGAAAAGGAAAAGTTTTACAGATGGATAAAGATGGGTCAAAGGAATAATTCACCCTCTGAGGAGGTGCACACCAACAGCTAGCAGGTATGTAACAATGAGGCATAGCCTAGCATTGGTTTATATAGCGAGGCACCAACTAAAACAATTTTGTTTCCTCCTCTTACTGTTCCTGTGAGCTTAGACTGCATGGAGAATGGGAATAAAAGAGAAAAACTCAGCATGGAGATGAAGACAGAAATGGGAGGTGTGTGGAAAAAAGAGCAGAAAAACACTGGCTGGATAAACGCTAACAACTGAAAATAATGGAGGCATGAGAGGAGTATAACTATTTTCTAGTGGTACCATTATTTTGTTGTTTCTGCCCTTAATTTCAAATATTTTTACATGCCTATGTTAAAACATTTTGAAAAGTGTTTATTACAAACAAGGAGATTTTAAAAATGGGTCAAAATAGACAATCACTGAATTAGTGATGAAAGATTTTGTTGATATGAAACTTTATTGCAAATTATGGACACATGAAATTAAAATTTTGAACACTATAGACATTTATTTGAGGACTGTGAAAGACGTGATAAGTATTGTATAGTCTGTTATTTGGTTAAATATCTACTTCCATGTCTAAAATGCCAGAAACCAAAGATAATGGGGCCACAGAGTTGTATATAATAATTTTCTTGTCGATACCACAATTTTCTTTTTTTTGCCATTATTTTCTTATTACCAGCACTTTCAAATGTCTGTTGCAGTGAGCTATTGTATTCATCTGTTACAATTTCTGAAAATAAGTTTCTATTACAAACAAACGTGATTTGAAAAACAAGATAAAGTGGACAATCACTGAATTAGCATTGAAGGCTTTTGATGGTATGAGACTTTTATGAAATGATTACAGGCATGAGTTCAAAAGCTATGGACAATAAAATTGCAGTCAATCAAAGAGCTGTTCTGGTTTTTTTTTTTAATTTTGTAAAATGCTCATTGCCATGTGTTAAAATATTTATTATAGTGTGTTTTTCTTAGAAGGAAAAGAGGGATATTAAGGGTATAGATAGACTTATACATTATTTCAAATAAGTAATATATCGAGAACAGGGTCTTTTGTTTTTCAGTAAAACATAGAAGATTAGGCAAATGAATGGTCACTGTAGGCATGGGAATGCATGAATTTCGCAATGAGTTTTAAGTTATGAAATAGCTACGGACACTCTAAGCCACACTTCTAGCAACATAAACAATGAAGGTAATGGAATGATTACATATGGTAATTATAGAGAAATTAACTGAAGCAACTGCGAGAACAGCAAGGCACAGGTTATGAGGAGGGAATCTGAAAACTAAAATCACTTTCTATGTCCCAGCAAAAACCAAGCTTCCGCCAAGGCTGATAACATAAAATAGAACTTTATTCCAGAGGATAAGTGCCTTCACACTTAGTGCTTCATCAGATCCTTAAAAACATCACAAAATCATACAGGTTTAAATAATCCAGCTTTGATTAATTAACCAGGAGCCCAGGAGCCATAGATACTTGCGTATGTCATGTTTACATACTGACGATATATAATGTCATGAAGCTATGTTAGGCCTTAAGGAAGATTTATTAGCGAGGGGGTATGATGAACAGTCATTTGACGATAGCATGAATGTTGTTAGTGCCATGCAGACTGACAGAGGACAACCATTTTTTCATCGAACATATACCTCTTTTAAGAGAAACTCTCATGTCAGTGCTAATACAAATGTTAGATTATCGTTTACTTATGGTTATAATATTCAGCAAGTCTGTAATGTTGTTAAGAAGTTTTGGTCAGTCTTACTTTCTGATGACAAATTTAAGGACATCGTGGGTGACAAACCATATTATACCTTTAGGAATAATTATTCTCTTAAGAGGCAGCTCTGCTATAAATCTACTTATGCTTCTTTGCCTCTATCTTATCGACTTGGTATATATAAATGTAGAAAATGCAAAGCATGTAGCTGTATTTCTATGTTACAAGAATTTCAGCATTAGGTTATTGATTATTTGTTTAGATCATGTTTTTATGCTGACTGCAGGTCTAAAGGTTTGATCTATTTGGCTAGGTGTAGGCTATGTACATCTTTTTATGTGGGGAAGATGGTCAGAATGCTGAAAGAACGCATTTTGCAGCACTTAGGTGATATTAAATGCTTGAATCCATTAAATGCATTGGCCAAACATGTATCAATGGCTCCTGAGCACTCTTTTGTTTTTAGTGTCTTTCAGATTGTGCATATTAGTAAGAGAAGGGGTGATTTTAACAACAGATTAGAAAACTCTGAAGTTAAATGGATTTTGAGGTTGCAGGCAGATAAGCTTCCTGGACTTAATTCATCGGTACCTTTAAAACCTGCATTGAAAAAGCGCAGTATACATCAGTAATTGGTTTTTATTTGATTGGTTAATTAATCAAAGCTGGATTATTTAAACCTACATGATTTTGAGATGTTTTTAAGGATCTGATGAAGCATTAAGTATGACAAGTGCTTATCCTCTTGAATAAAGTTCTATTTTATGTTATCAGCCTTGGTGGAAGCTTAGTTTTTGCTGGGACATTTATTTATTTATTTATTTTTAAATAAAAATTGTTATTGTTTTATGCTAAAATCAAAACAACAGAAGAGTGAAACAACATTCTACATGACATTTAATATGCTTGTCAAATTACAAAAACGTCCTACATTGTATAAAATAACAGTATCATTTGAGGTACAGGAGAGAACACAAAAGGTAACCAGACTAAACTATGCACACTATTTACAAGATTGCTACCATTAAATCTTAAGGCATGGCAGAAGCTTAATGAAAAAGCCTGAACCTCCAAATATAAAGGAGATTTGAACATTCCATTATGGTTAACCCTTTAAAATCTGGTCAAGTAGAATTTTCTAGAATTTCTGGTAATATGCTTTTTTCCTAGGACTTTTAATAATAAGCTTTTGTGCTGATATGTATTTAAGTGCCAACTCTCTAAATCCCTTCCAAATGATTTTTGTGTGATCTAACCCATTTTTAGTAATGTATAGCTTAACTAGTGAGCATAGTGTAATTAAAATATGTTGTTTTAATTTAGGTAGTTTAAGATCGGTAATGTGTAAAATAGCAAGCTCCCAACACAGTGTGGACTTCTGATAACCCATTTTTTCTAGGCGAGATTTAAGAGAGCACCATAATTTATACATGTGATTGCAGAACCATAACACATGTATGAGGTCAGCTTGAGGATAGGAACAGTATGGGCAGGAAGGGGAGATATTAGGATCAAATCTATTTAGGACGGTAGGTGTGCAATAGATGTTATTATTAATCATTAACTGGGACATTTATTTATATTTTTTGCTATGCTACCTCTGGCTGCCAGTTAAATATTTCTCTTTTCATTTAAAAATCACTTTCTAGGTGAGATTTTAGTTTATTTTTTCTTGATTTCATTTTATCACATAATTGCCTGTTTTCATTAGAGGAGTTCCAACAAACAGATGCTGCCTTTGGAAAAACTTTTTTCAGTAGTAGCCAGTTTATATGTTGGTCTTGCTAGAGATATAGCTTTAGATCCTGTAAGAGGATATGTTTACTCCCTTTCAAATAATCTACTTCTAAAGTGGAGACAGTAGTTATGATGTAATAAAGTCTAGTAAAGCACTTACTGTGGGAAAGATCAAAGGCAAAGAAGAAGGGCTCAGCAGAGGCTAAGATGGATAGAAAGCATCCAAGAACTTAAAACTAAGCATTTTTTGACACACAGTCCTGATGACCTGAAGTCTTGAGATCCTGAAGAGTAGAACTCAAATAAATCACTAAACAATAACAACAATTTAGACTAGCATGGCTTTAGCTGACACTGAGAATGATGTTTGGATGATATGGTTCAGTGGTGTTACCTATTGCTAGACAGATGAATAAACTTAATGGTTTTATTTTCTGTAATGTGGAGTAGACCAGAGTATGACAAGCAGTACAAATACTAAGGCAGGATAGATATGCTGCCTGCAATAACTCTAGCACCACTTAGATATTTCTGTCATATTTGATGATACCAATATTATTTCTGTAAAGCAGAAATTTTATACTTCATAGATTCCAAGGCAGGGACCTTGATAAAATGTGAAGGTAAGAGTGGTCCAAACAGCGAATCCTGACGGATTCCATTGGATTTAAAGCGTGTTTCTGTTTGAATATTGTGACTCATTATTCCAAAACATTCTGTCTGTTTGAAAAACCACAGAAGGATAATTATTTCTTCATAGGTTGGCATGATCTGCTTACTGTCTGAAAGGTGCATTCATGTCTATGACAAATAGCACTGATAAGCACTTTATTGTCTATATTGAAGTAAACTGGAAGATGAGGTGGTGTATAGTGGTAAGCATTCTGTAGTTTAGATGAACCCATATCACTCGTCTGTTGTCATTCAGATGCTTAATATAAATGAATGCACAGTGTTGCTGTTGTTGTGCTTTTCCTCTTTAATTTTATATTGTAGTCACTTTTGCTAAAGTTGCCTCACAAAGAAATCATTTTAACAAAAACAGTGATCTAAATTAACATGTCTATGTTTTTTACACAACAAATTATTCTTTTTCTGCCTTCATGAGAAATTTTGTTCTTACAGTCACTGTCTCAGATCACACAATGCTTCATCAAAATTTTTGGAGCCCCCTGTGTTACCTTAGTAATGCATGTTAACCCTAACCTTACCTCTGCCCCTAATTGTAACATACATCTTGAGTTAAAAAACCTTCCTATAACACTGCCACTGCACAAGACAGCTCAGACTCTCACCAGCGCATACATACACACATACACTCACACAAACACACACACACACACACACACACACACACACACACACACACACACACACACACACACACACACACACACACACACACACACACACACACTCACACACAAACATAAACATACACTAAAGCTATCCCCTAAGCTAACCCTAACACTAATGCTAAACACTCACAATTGGACAGTCACTTAAACTTTCCCCTTGCTAAACCCTTACTCTAACCCTGACCCATACACATTCACAAACACACACCTACTTCACATCCCACTTACCTGTTTCAATGAAACACACATCCAACAAAACATCTGTTCAATAAACTGGATATATGATAAAAAAAATGTACTTCTACCGGTTGACTAAAGCAACCATCAATCAAACATACGTAACCCATATATATGATTGCCTAATGTATGACAGAACGTATTTAATGTTGAACAAAGTACATGGACAAAAATAAAATTGAACATACATAAGACCAAATTACCTAAGCAGCGAGCCTGTGAAAGATCAAAAAAGGAAGGCATGTTACTTTCCCGATATTTAAAGTAAAGACACCCCCCCCCCCCGCATCACTTCAGTAATGCATATTAACCTTGACCCTATCCCGGCTCAACTTGAACCTCACACCATAACTTAAAAAGCCATTCCTATAACACTGCCAGTACACAAGACACATTGAGACACACAAACACACACCAGCCACACACTACAAACACTAACCCTAACTCTAAAATGCACACACACTGAAGCAAACATGCAACACCTATACCTTTATCAAACCCTTACCCTAACCCTAACACCCAAACAGACACATGCACATTCTAGCCCCATCAAAATTCCCACTCACCTATTTCAAAGAAACAGCATTTCAAGATGTTGCACGTTTGACTATCTGGACTTTTGGACATTTGGCAATCTCAGCCAACCCTAGCATTTGTCAGTCAAAGCAAAATTCAACAAAACACAGGGTAACCACATCTCTCTCTCTCTCACTTTATATATATATATATATATATATATATATATATATATATATATATATATATATGGATCTACTTCACAACATTAATGCTTCAGAATGTCAAACTTCATATAGTCATAACCATATAATCTTTTTTCTGAAATGTCAAAAAAATACAAAAAGTTCAAAAAACTGTTTTGCAGTGGGTCCTGCATCCTCTGCTAGTTATGTATACCAACTCTGAGATTGTACTATGGTGGGAAAAAGGACACATTCATTTCCACTGTAATGTATTCAGTACAAACAGTTTGATGTTTCACAATATGTGGTCTTGACCATATGAAGTTCAACATTTTGAAATGTTGATAAATTGAAGAAGACCCGTATATATGTATATATATATATATATATATATATATATATATATATATATATATATCTATGGGTCTACTTTATAAGCATGAAAGACCACAATACTAAAGACGAGAAGGCCAAGATGAAAATGCCAAAACTTCATTTCAATGAATGACCACATAGCCAACAACTTTCCAATGGAAACTAAACAGCTGGTCAAGAAGGGAAATGTATCCCTTTCCCCACTGTAGTGCGATCCTGGAGTTGAAGGGGGGCATGCCCTCCACCTGGGTAGATTAGAGATAGTGTGGTGTATTTTCTGTCAGATCCTGGCCCAGTGGTTACTTACCAAGTACTGTCCTGTAGCAATGTTCTTGAAAATGTGTTCATTCATACATATATATATATATATATATATATATATATATATATGTATAGGTCTACGTGAGAAGAATGAAAACCCATATGTTTGAATTCCACATTGCCGTGACAAAATTACCATAACTGCAAACGATCGTCCATTTTAAACTTCGAATACCACATAACTGAAAAGTGCTCCCTGTATTTCTCTCACAAATCCATCAAATTATCATCCTACAAACAACAAAGTAAAAACTTTCCAGTGACCTACTGCCTTAAAACAATTCACCCTAAAACGAAATCACAACATCCCAATACTCACAATTCCCATAACTCTACGTGACCTTAAAGTAACAGCACTGTAATGTAATACACTCTTTTCTGGTCTATCCCTATGCGTTAATTTTACAAACCTGCTTCACACATCACTCTGCACTAAAATGTATGCAGCCTCAACAATACAGAGATGACACAGGACTAATGTGGTAAGCTAAAGACTACAATTAATTTTTACCTACATTTTTGCAGGTGGGCAAGCCGCCTCTGCACCCTCCTCTGCCCCACCACTCCCCTCAACTTAAATATACCAACTCCAAGATTGCACTATCTTGAGTGAATAGGCATTTTTATATCAATTATATAGTGCTGTGGGTGACTACAAACCAGTAAGTTATTTTCAGTCAGACGGTATTCAAGGTTTTAAATTTATGATCTTTTGCAATTATGGTAATTTCATCTCGGCAATGTGGAATTCAAACATACAGGTTTTTGTTCCTCTAGAGTAGACCTATATATATATATATATATATATATATATATATATATATATATATACATATATATATATATATATATATATATATATATACACATATATATATATATATATATATATATATATATACATATATATATATATATATATATATATATATATATGTGTGTGTATGTATGTCTGTGTGTTTGTGTGGCTGTGTGTAGTATACACACATGTTTATATTAAGGGTTAGTTTGGACCTGCTGTAAGTCTTCTCCTACCTGACGTAACAACGAGACAAAGTGTCTGCCCTGAAATAAGCTGTGATATTTTCAGATGAAAAAATAAAGACTGTGGAGATGTTACTCTGTCAACTGACATAATAGACATCAGACTTTCTACCTTTCTTCTAGACTGTGGACTGTATTACTCATTTCATTTCTCCAATATAATTTTACTCCACAGTTACTTCACCATGGTACATAAGGAGGTGTAGCTAGTGATTAAAGGCAGTAGTGCTATATAATTCACTTCTAAGGTGGTTCTCAGCATAACTGCATGTAATTACTTTTTTGGGTTGGAACTAAAGTTTTATACCTTTAGCATGTCATTACCATTGTAAAATCAACGTGATGACAATTTTGTATTAAACTGAAACCCCAAAATTATATTTTATCTGGTGGACAGTTTTGTAACATATCAGTTTTTTGTGTTTTGATGCCACGTTTACAGTAAAGTGAAATTTTCAGAGTGTCTAATGAACAGAATACTTAGACCAAGTTTTTGCAGATTTACATGACAAGATCATCTGAATCACCATGGGTATATTTTCTACTGTTCATCACTAGGTAATGTAATATAAGTTGGGTAAAAAGACAAATGTATTTAAAACTCCTAAGACAGGAATTTACAAATGCAAAACTGACTTTGCAAAGTGTTCAGCAGATTGACACCAAATGTCATGTATACATTTCTTAAGGTATTTTGGAAGACATCATACTTAATGATAGGTGCCATTTTTCTAGCCAAGGCTACAAATATGTCACTGGAGTTTAAAAGCGAACTTCAAATTCAACCTTCAGATTGCCTCATTAACAAAATATAAAATCAATTGCATTTGCCAGTGCTAATACTGTGTAGATACACTCTGCAAACCATTGTCAACCAACAAAATTATGCATATGCATTTCACATTTCAGGCACACTTTCAATAGCAAAGGCAATTTTTATGTCTCACAGAATTAAACCGACATATACACATCTCTACAAACATCCCCACCAATGTGATATTGCCCTTTCTCAGAGATAAATAAAGATAAATACATTTTTTGTAATTATGTTGTTTTGCTATCATTATTAACAAGAACACATTTGTCAGTGGCAAATGTTAGTTTGAATGTCATACACTTAGCTAAATTGCGTTGCTTCAATGTGTAGCACATAAGCCCTGTATGCATAATTCTAAGCTGTTTGAGAAGTCAGAAATCTTGACATAAATTTCTATTGCTGTGAAATGCTGTGACTCACTTGCTGCGTTCTTGCTGTACACAAAGAAAACTCAGCTCCAGTAGGTATGCAGTGAGTAAGATGTATTCCTTTGTATCCTACTTCCTGTCATTTCCCACAGACCAGCTTTTTGTGAAGAATCCATCAAGAGTGAATTCTTAATTTCAGTGGCACTGTAAGTGTGGCTTTATTTCTGTTTTGTTTATTTCATACAAGTATAATCAAAATCACCTGACAAAATATATTTAAATACAACATATAGATAACAGTGAAGTTTCCTTTACATTTTCTCTTGAAATGTATTATTTATTTGTGACGGAAAAGACATTTCTAGTTCCTTGTCTTTCTACTTAGAACTTTAAATAGCTCAGCTGGGTGGTTGCCCAGATACCATTACACTGGAATAATCTGACAGACATTGTATTAGCAAGTCTTCTATACCTCTGCCAAGCTCCTGTTCTGAATCACATGATGGCTTGACAAAATGATCTATACTTAAGACCAGATTAATGTCTTTTACCGGTGAATGATTCCTGTGGCACTCTCTGAATTATATTAAATGCAGACCCTGTCTGACAGGCTATAGGCTTTGGATATAAAACAGAAAAGAAGAAAGTAGATTCCCTTTTTATGGCCACTATTCCTACAACTTGCAAGTGAGAAAATGTCAGAAAAGTCATAAAGTTACAAAATGTGCAACAATGAAAATATTTAATTGATAATGTATTTAAATATAATTGGGGCATGTGGGTGGGAAATCAGAAATTCATCCTTGGAATAACATCCCTGCCCCATATAGAAAGGGATAAAGTAAATGTTCAACTGCTCTGGGTTATTTTGCATAAAAATTACAAGGGGAAAAGGTTTACAACAATGCATTCCACGCTTCCTTGGCCATCTACTCTCCAGACATAGTTGTCATAAGCAGAAACCTGGTTAAAGCCCCACAGCAAAGACTGAAATTACAATTAATGGTTACACTATCATAAAACAAGATAGACTAAACAAACGAGGTGGTGGTGTAGCAATTATGTTCAAAGACTCTCTTAAAGTGGAAAAACTAAATTGTACTTCCCCAGACATTCTCAGTGCTGAAATTCTAATTACATGCCTACATATTAATCCTCACAAGGCCATCCATATCATAGCCACCTACTTGCCCCCAGGTAACAACCTTCCCAGCATAGAATCCCTCCTCACTTGGTCTGCTTCCTCTTTCAGCCAAGAAACTGTCATCTGAGGTGACTTTAACCTTGACTGGCTCTCCTGCTCCCCTAACTACCCTACCAACTTTATTAACCTATACAGTTTCACACAAACTATAAACTGTCCCAGTCGCACTGACAAACGTTCCAAAAAACAGTCATTACTTGACTAGATATTAACCAACAGGCCAAACCTGGGGTACCAAGCTGGCTGTTTACCAGTCACTCTAAGTGACTGTGCTTCTACATTTCTAGCCAGGAAAAGAATTCAAAGCAAGCCTACATTCCTTTCACATACACCTGTGGCACGAAAAACCTCTCCCCTGACACATTTAACCTACTACTTCAACGTTGTGATTGTTGTCCATTAAAAAAAACTGCAACTAGACCTTGCAGTGGAATACTTCAACAACAAATTCCTTGACGTTAAATAATCTTGCCCCCACCAGTAAAATATGCCACAAATCCAAACAATTACCATGGCTATCTAATGATACTGAATTTCTAATTAAGCAAAGAGATAATGCCTGGTCACTATATCATACCACCAAAAACAAAAGTGAGTTCACCCTATATCAGCAACTAAGAAACCAAACTAAGACAAAGGTCATCAAAGATAATAAAAACTTAGTTTCTAACCTGCCAACAAAAGCACCAGCACAACCCACAAAAGTTCTAGCAAAATATCAACAACCTCCTTAATGGAGTGTCTTTGTACTTTTGTGTATGTGTATGGGTGGGATGTGGCTGGGGGCTATGCACAGAAAGGTCGCTATAGTATGTATAGGAGCAATGCACATTCTCTAGAAGTAACAAGTTGGAATTATCATTATAATATTTTTCCCATTTCCTTGCAAACATCTGATGCATATACAGGTGGCTGTCTTTTGGGGGAGGGTAAATATGTATGCTGTTTATGTATATATGTTTATGTTTATATATATGCTTATGTATATATGATAGCTAATATATTATGTTCAACAAGTTTTTTAGGTTTGTCTCAGTCTGATATCAAAAGGGTACTTAGAAGAGGCTGTTTTTAATTTCTCCATGTCTTTTGGGTTTCTAATATCATGATGGGAATGAACCCCATTCCTAAGTCAAATTACGATTAAAGTTCATGAAATTAGTATTGTTTCACTCTTTGATGTTAGCCAAAAGTGCTCTTCGCAGCACCCGCAATGTGCCCAGTAATGACTCCTTCTGCAATTTGTACAGTGTTACATGAATTGGTTGTTGGTTGTCTTTTTGGCTTTTCCCAGTTAGGGGTCGCCACAGTGGAACTCCGGTCCGCTAATGATTGGCAGTAGATTTTTTTTTATGATGCCGAGTTGCCAGCCCAACGCTATATTTGCACAATCTCCAGTGTAACAGTCTTGCCACATTATTATGCCTTTCAGTATACAGTCCCTCTGCCATTAATGCATCGCAACCAGAAACAAGGAGTGTGACTGCTGCCAATTCGGTTTTACAAAACCTACATATGTCTGTTTCTCCCACGTGTTCAATGACTTCATAAACCAGCATGTACGTAGCCCACTATCTTGGGCTGCCAATATTAACCTTTCATTTCTTGATGTGAATTCACCTCTCCTTAACCATTCCTGCATTTGTTCTTGCTCAACATGAGGCTCTTCCACAAGTTTTATATACTTGCAACTATATTTATTTTTTTTCCATATTTCTTGCCTTCTCATCTGGTCCTTCACCTTATATTCTTTCTTTTGTTTTTAGCACATTCAGTTGCTGCCTGGTTTTTATCCACTTCTGGTTTGATTTCCATTCCTGCTTGACATTGATATGCTTCTGCTAAATTAAGCAGAGATGTCATCTTAGATTTATTCTCCTCATGTTTCAAAACTTTCACTACATTTGGATCTTGTGAGATCACTAGATATGTGTGGAGTCCCACAATTGCAGATCTATACATGTAATCAATTTCAAGGAGGCCCATACCTCCATCGGAACACAGAATATATAACCTTGGTATACACTGATTTTTATAAATCATTTGGTAAGCATGAAACATCTTTGTTTTAATATCCAGTCTATCCAACACTTTTTGGGGCCAGTCAATCACTCCAAAACTATAAGTTAGGACAGGAAGAGCAAACTGATTTATAGCTTGGATCTTGTTCCTAGATGTCAATGCTGTTTTTAGGATTAATTTAAGTCTTCTAAAGTACTCCCTACTGAGTTTTATTCACATTTGTTCATGTTATATTGCTGATCCTTCATCAATTCCCAATTATTTATACAGTCTTTCTTGCTCAAGTTCTTTTATATCACATTCTTGTCCCAAACTGATGATTTCCTGGTGCTGCAGCTTTCCTTTTTAAAGGTTGCTTTTGCACATTTATCAAGATCAAATGACATTCCAATATCATCTGTAAAAGTTTTGACAACCTGTATCTGTGCTTTCAGTTCCCCATCTGATCAGTTATACAGTTTTAAATCATTGACAAAGAGAAGATGAGAAGTCATTACACTTTTTTGTTTTCTAGGAGTCAAATTGTAGCCATGGCCTAAGCTGTTAAGTAAACAGCTTAATGGATTAATGGCAAGGAAGAATAGCAACGGTGACAACGAGTCACCCTGGAATATCCCCCTTTGAAATTTTATCCCTGGGATAATAATCTGTCCTTTATCATGGATTAATTGCAAAGTGGCCTGCCACTGTTTCATGGTTACTGTAATGTAGTCAATCAGTGTAGGGTGTATCTTATACATTTTTAAGCACTCTTTTATCCATGAATGCTTTTTTTGTAGTCAATCCATGCCATACTTAGATTCTTCCCCTTCTTACAGTTCTCCACTATAACTTTGTTTAAAAATAAATGATCCTTTGTTCCATATGACTTTCTTTTATTTACCTTTTGTTCTGCTGCCATAATTGAGTTTTCTTCTAAATGACTATAAACTCTGTCGGTGTTAATTCCTGTGTATAGTTTATATGTCCACAAAGCACAAAAACAGGTCCCTAAGGGGTTATGGCAGTAGCGGTACCCCACTAGACTTGTTTCCAACTCAACTTTTCACATTGAATTATTGTGCCTTTTTGACAGATAGGGTTGCAAATTTTTAGAACTGTTGATTAAGGACTATAATTCACAGATTGATGTCCTTAAAACTGAACTTATTCGTCTGGATGCTGATATCCAGGCGGACAATGATTTTGCACGCTAAAATACAAATTTACACGTTTTTTTGCTAGTATTGACAGTACTTTGCTCAAAATTAGAGAGGCTAAATTAAGGAAGTTGAGCAGGGACAAGCACGATTACGAACACGGGTTGGCGTACCCCCCTACCCCCTATGAAAGGATACAATAAACCTTTAGCCAGTAATGGGAACAAGATTGCTGGGACCAATTCTGCGGATGTTCCATCTCTAGGATCAGGACCATCTGGTCAATTGAATCATATGGATTCTGAGTGAGTAGGCATTAGGAGAAGTGAGAGGATTTCTAACCAACGGAATCGTGTAACTTCTAACAGCAATTCTACTGATGCTGTTATTCATTGTTCTTCGTCGCAGGATTTTTGGGGAGCTGGTGGCATGAACTCAGGGGGTCAGCAGGGCAACTCACAGCAAGGATGTTGGAAGAAGAGGAAGCAGCAGAACAGGCGGAGGAGGTAGTGGACACTCACCTTGGGTCCGTTGTTATTTGTCCAACATTAGCACATGAGACTACAGTGCAAGTTTTATTCAATAGCACTAAAGACTTTAAAATATTTAATTATTCATGCTTTGCACCATCATCTATGTTGGTCGAGATTCTTGCTAAAGGATGTACCTTCATGCCCACTACACAGAGTGATTGGCCAAAGCCTTGGTGGATTTGAAATTTTTACCAGGAAGCTGAATTTAAATGTTTTGTTTGGTAATTTTACTTGTTTTAAAATGTATTACTGGAGCTTTTCTCCTCAGGTCTCCACTGAAAATGGGCCACAAGCCCAGTTGGACAAACCCGGTTAACAAATGTCAATAAATAAATAAATAATTCTAGTAATTTAACCAATGATTTTAGAATTGCCAGCATTTTCAACCCCCCATTGCATACCTCTATTTTGTTGTTTGAGAAATTGTGTGAGAACGATATCAGGCATTTGCTTAATAATAGGTCCATTTATGGTAATTACATCCACAATTTATCTCCAATTAAAAGGGACGTGTTATTTAATTTGAGGTTTGCAGGTATCTGTATATTAAAACCGGATAAAGGTGGGGGGCTTATTTCATGGACAATGAGGATTATAGTAGGAGGATGTGTTCACTTTTGGCTGGTAGGGCCTATGAACGAGTGTCCAGAAATGATATTAATGGGGCTTATCAGTGTATAAGGGGTTTCATTAATAACCTCTTTATTGATGGGTCTGTGGACATTGATTTGTACCATTGTTTGAATATTACTAACCCCATGGTGCCCGTTATTTTCAGGCTGCCAAAAATACATAAAGATCTAAATAACCTCCATTACTTCTGATTGTGGATGGTAGACAATCAACTACTTTTGGGTGTGCTAAATTTATTGACACCAAATTGAAGTATGTACTTTCAGCTGAGCCTCATATTTGTAAAGATTCTTGGGCCTTTTTGAATGCCATCAATGATTTGCCTTACAGCAGTGATTATAACTTCCTCACAATGGATGTTCGAGATTTATACACTGTAATTCCTCGAGACATCGGGCGTAATTGGGCCAGGGATTATTTGTTGGAGAAACAAGTGGATGGTCCCACTATCAAGTTGATTGATTATTTGTTTGACTTGGTGCTCAGTAACAACTGTTTTATTTTTAATAAAGAATTTTATTTACAAAAAACTGGCATTGCCATGGGCTCTCCCTGTGGTGCCACCTTTGCTAATACTGTGATGGCATACTGGCAGAAAAATTTTCTATTCAGAGATGTAATCTTCCAACATAGGGTGGTCTGGTACACCCGTTATTTGGATGATATTTTTATCATTTGGAAAGGTGACAAGCCCATGGCATCAGCCTTTGTTGAGCATATCACGACATTTACAAATTTTCTGGACTTCACTTGAGATTTCCAAAATGATAAAATAGCTTACTTGGACATTGACCTTAATAATGATAGAGCTAATGGGAGATTTCTTTTTAAGATTTTTAGGAACTCTACCTACTCCAATGCCTTCCTACACTACACCAGTTCCCACCCCTTTTAACAGTAAAGGGCTGTTGTCAAGGGTCAACTTGTTAGGGCAGCCAGAATGGTGTCCCTTGATTCTGAGTTCTAGGTTGAGTGTAACCTTTTGAAGGATATGTTCATCAAGAGGGGTTACCCAAAGGGACTTGTTAACGAGGTGATTAGAGAGGTGTACACAAAAAGGAATGATGGGTTCTTTAGACCACTTTTGTTTGGGGCCCAGGGTGGACATCAACGACATGTAGGAGAGACATTACGGGCCCAGGGTGGACATCAACAACATGTAGGTGAGACACTGCCAAATCTTTCTTGTTGTATTGTCAGCCAACCAAGGGATGATCCTTTGATTCCCCATGAGGGACATACCATCCCAGTCACTTCAGCTACTTCAACTGATGTTTCAGTGAATGTGAGGTCCCCACGATCACAGGTGGGTGTCGCTATTAACCTTGGGTTTATTACTACTTTTTCATTGGATGCACCCCTAATTAGATCCATTTTAATTAAGAATTGGTGCTTGTTACATGAGGATATGACCATTAGAGATAGAGTCGGGGATGAGCCCAAGGTGGTTTTTAGGAAGGGCTGGAATTTGAAACAATAGTGGAAGGCTGTATGTCCCTCCACCATTCCCCTCATCCTGGTATGTTTACATGTGGATGTTGCCGTTTTTGTAAACATATTAAAACTGCTAATACCTTCATGGTACATAACCAACGTTATTCTGTCAAAGAAAGGCTTAATTGTGATTCAAAGGGGGTTATTTACTTGGGTACTTGCCAAAATTGTCCAGCATTTTATATCAGTAGGACAGAGAGAACCCTGATAAATAGGATCTATGAACATGTGTATAGTATTGGGAAATTGAATTTAAATAATGCTCTGGCTAGGCATGTGAAAATTAACCCTACTCATGAATTTTTCTTTATGGCTATAGATAAGGTTGGCTTGGATGATAGAGGGGGACAATTATCATTGAGACTTGATGAGAAAGAATTAGCCTGGCAGCATAGACTTAATGCACAAGCCACCCCGGGACTCAATGATAGTCTATCCATTAAATGTATTCTCAAGCTGAAATATGTGGCTAGGTAATATGGGGCCCCCATTTAATCATGTATATTGTTCATTATATTGTATTGTACTGTGTGAATGTATGTATGTTTGTATGGATGGAGTGTGATACATACATATATATAATTTTGTGCACATATGTATAAATGTGTGATAATATATTTATTTTTATATATATATATATATATATATATATATATATATATATATATATATATATATATATATATCTACATTTACATTATTTAATATACATATATATATTTTTTCCTATGTAGGTTTTTTCCTATCCGATGGTGCTTTGGTTTTGTCTTATTTTTGCATATTATGTTTTTATATATAAATTTATTTAACTTTTTATACAAATTTGGGTATTTAGCTTTAAATATGGGTGGATTGTAGACTCATATTTAATGATGTCATTGATGGTTGCCTATTTAAGTGATTTGTTCTTTTAACTTGTTTGTCTGAAGAAGTTTGCTAAATTAAGTAAACAAAAGCGCTAACTTTACCTCACTTATGGCTTGGAGTCATTTGTTTTCTTCATTTGGGGATTTATAGTTTATACGTCTTTGGAAGACAAGTTATTCATCTATAATTTTTAGGGTAGATTGCAGGTTCACTCTTAAGTAAGAGCATGGTTTTCCTGTTGTTAATCAGTGCAGTGTGTGTTCATGGGTGTGCATATAAGTAGTTCTTACTCATAGCTAAATCCTCATGCAAAGAAGTTAATACTTTAAGCCAAAAGTTAGGTACTGCATCTGGGCCTGGGGTTTTCCAGTTAGAGGCTATTCTCAACTCTGTTTCAATCTCTATGGTTGTTATTTCATCTCATTTCATATCCTGTACCTTTAAACTTCTTATTATTTCTTTTACTTCTTCTGTCCATTTAGCATCTTTGTTATGTTCTACAGGATCTTCATAGATACTTCTCCAAAATGTATCTACTTTCTCTTTTTTGGCGGCCTTTCAATTCCATTTACCTTATTTCCCAATTCTCTATAAAACATTTTTTGGGTCATCAATACATTGCTTATTTTGTGCTTTTCCATTATATTTATCTTCGTATCTTCTACGTCTTTTCACCTGTTTTGAAATTTTTAGTGTATTATTTGTGATAATGCATGATAGATCCTGGTCTGTTCTGATTCTGTGCATTGCTTTTATCACATCTATCTTTCTTAGTATTTTTGTTGATCTATTCCCTCTTCTATAGTCTTCTAACAGTGACACTTCTTATCTTAGCTGCCTTATAGTTTTTCAGGCTTTTTTTAGGCTGTCTTTAGGAGGCAGGGGATGAGGAACCATGCTGTAAATATATATATATATATATATATATATATATATATATATATATATATATATATATATATATATATATATATATATATATATATATATAAAACAGTAACAGAATGAAATATTACTGTGAGCATTTATGCCTTAATTTAACACAATTTAACACAATAAGAGGCTAAACAGAAAGAGACTACTGACATGCAGTGGAAGTTTGTTCCAGAAATAAGGAATAAGTTGGGATATGAATCTATCATGACAGCATGTCTTATTCATCTGTTTATCAAGGTTTAGTTCCTTTTACCAGGTATACTATGTACCATTTGTTCCGTACAGGAATAGGAGGTCAAAGAGGATTGGATCCTTCATTACTGAAAAAGCTAGACAAAGATCTCCAAAGTGGAATCTGTAAGAGAATAAGTACAGAGACAGGGCTGGCAGTCTGTTCTGATAAGTACATCTTTCAAGGACAGTGATCTTTTTAGTTATGAATCTCTGCGGTCTCTCAAGTTGAGTGATATGTTTAAACAAATACATATCAAAATGGGCATTATATTCAATAATAGGGCTGAAGAGATATGAGTAAAGAATTAATACTTCACTGGCTCTAGAGAAGATGCTTTTGGAAATTAGATGAAACAGATCAAAGGCTTTCTGAACTACTGTTGAGACATGATGATCAACATGGATGGCTCACACGATGATGTTCTTGTTTACCACAATCATTTCCTTCCTTTACACCATAAATGTTGTGGGTTGCAGCAATCAAGTATTTACATACACAAACACACACAACTATCAGTGTCAGACAATTGTATGACTGCATGCCTCAGATATCTCTTTAAGAACAAGTGAATGAATACATTCATAAATAATGGGCCAGAAATGTATCTCAACTTCTTGCTGTCAAAACCATATAGTGGTACACACAGCATATCTCCTCTTTGAATGCCTTAGCTCAAATCAAAGACAAAGACACAAAAATTAGGAACAGATTTTTAATGTCTCCCTTATATACTTAGAAAGTTGTTATAATAAAAAGCTTTGCATTAGCAAGTACTTTCTGAAGGATGCAAAGTGTGAAACTCATGCCTATCATTTTTAATCACAGTACTAAAATTCACAACAAATTGCAAGATACCTTTCAGCTTCTTTGCTCAAGAATTATTGACAAAGCCAAAAGTAATGAGGGGACAAAAGCATACATTTTCATCATCTATTTTGCTAAACCGGTAAACTCACTGCACAAAGCATCCCTTTTCAGGGATGACTCAGGAGCACTGTTTGAGTGACTTGCTCAAAGGCACACAGTAGGCAAATGGAGGTAGAATGATTCAAACCCTGCACTTTTGATTACAGGAAGCAGTTTGTTAATAATGCATAACCTTAAGTGCCAGACACCTCCAGCTATCTTGAAATGCATTTTCTAAACCCAAGCTACGAAACTCTAATAACTAGCATCATTTACTGAATATAACTTAGTGTAGTCGATTAAGACTCTAAAGTTTTAATGAATTGCTTCCTTTAGTCAGAAATACAAGATTTGATTCTTTCTAAGCCCATTATCGAGGAGATGCTGTGCAGATGAACTTCTTGTAGGTTGAAGGTATGTGCTATGGGCATATCTGATGCTATGCAGCTGAACTTCAGTAGCACAGAAATTATTTTCCAAGTGGAGTATGTATTTGTTGTTTTTTACATCCTGGCCAGCACCCCCAGCTGCTTAGGTCAACTAATGCTGGAACCAGGTCTGGGTGCAAGACCCCTATTCAGCATAGGTCCAAAGAACAAAGCCCAGGATACCATGTAGTAATTAAAAACACCATAAATGCAATGCAATCATTAAGACGTACATTGAAAACAAAGAAGAATAAATATAGTATATGTCCATATAGATAGAATATAATTATTTACATATATGGAGAGGAAGAGCATTTTGGAATTATACAATTGTGCATACACACACACACACACACACACACACACACACACACACACACACACGTATATATATATATATATATATATATATATATATATATGTGTGTGTGTGTGTGTGTGTGTGTGTGTGTGTGTGTGTGTGTGTGTGTGTGTGTATATATATATATATATATATATATATATATATATATATATATATGGTTTACTATCATTAATGAGAAAGACAAAACATTTGCCGTTCACAATAACAAAAATAAACACCGAAGCCTAACTCTCCACTCCTACACAATGTCAACCCAAATGTTCGACACACATCACGTGATAGCCATATAGGAGCTGATGTAAATCAAAATCCTATACGACAAATTACATTTTTGCAGTGGGGGAAAGCCTCCCTGCACCCCCACACCCCCTGCTGCTAATATATTCCATCTCTGAGATCACACTACAGTGGGGGTATAGATGAATTTCCATTCCCTACTGTGCTGCGATCTCTGTACATATAGTTGAACACACTTATGTGAATGCATTTCTCCACTCGCATAACTGTCTTTGACTATCCCATTCACTTTTCATTTTGCGTACGACATTCTGATTTTCAGCAGCACAAATGATAGTAAACCTGTATATAGGAAATAAGAATCAAAGCAGAAGAACAAAGTATCTGTATTTATGGAAGTCATATTAAGTCTTGGTAAAAAAGGCCATTAAACTGAGGGAGAAAAGCATAGGTAAGTGACAGCAGAAGGGGAGACAGGAAGAAGAAAGTTATGCAGTGTTTAAATTAGAGTGTAATGTCACAGAAACAAAGATTGGGAAGAAAAAAACTTGGGATGATGTATAAAGAATAGATGTAGAAAGTAGAAAAGTCAGTGTTATTTGTGGCAGTGACATGAGGGAGATATGGTGGAAAGAAGTAATAGAAGCAGAGAGAAGAAAAGTCAGATTTAATTGTGAGGGTGACAGCTGATATTGGGAAGGTGGGTGTGGTCACTGACCTGTCCATTGTTGACTGTTCTGAAGAGCACCAGAGTATACCTCTCACAATCACAGTGCAAAATATCTGGACAAAGTCTAAAATAATAGGGAGACAAAAAAGGGATTTCTGCTGGCACACATTTAGAAAACTGCACTGGTTGCTATTTCTTATGGAGATTTGAGATCAGGGAGTTCAACTTCAAGAATATGAACTTTATCAGATAGATCCTCATTCATTTTGCACATGAAAAGCAACAGGGAACTGATAGAAGCAGATGAATATGTTTGAACTTGTTATGGTCTATATACAAGAATGTGTATCAAGTGAACACCCGAGAGACAAAAGTGGATATGCTGATAAAAAGTCATAATAAACAAAAAAAAAATCAAGCAGGTAAAGGTAATTGATTATACTATAGAAGACCACAAAAATACATTTAGAAATCTGGAATGTTTTGATACTGATATAAAAATGCAGTTAGTATATTGCTCCCCAGAGTAAATGCACACAAAACCTATTTTTAATCAGATATATACTTCTATATCCTTAACAAGGTAATACTTAAAGCATAGATGCATTTTGAATCTTTGAAACATTTATAATAATTATGCATTGAAATCCAATCAAGAAGATAATAAACTTACTGATATTTCATTCAGCAGTGAAATAGTTGTTTTTAAGGATTTTTTAATTCATGCAGTTATATTGGATGGGCCTAAATGAGAGATGTTCTTGAAAATGTTTCTAAGCTTGAAAATAAAGTTTCAGTTTTGGAACTGGGTTTTGTTGATTATAATGTGACTGATAGTAGGGTTCATGGGTTCTTGTGATGACATTTCAGCAGATCCCTCAAGGAATCATTTCTGAATAACATTCTTTAATTAAATCCTAACAACCTCAGTAACTATTCTGATTATTTTCAGAGAAGAAACTAAGGAAATCATTCTCAGCCTAAGGTGACAACTGGATAGGGAATATATGCAAAACTAAGAAATGGTGTATTCACTTGGTCTGAAGAAGTCTGTATTATTTGACTAAAATGCTTACTGTTGGTAGATTTTCAATAAACTAATTGGAGTTCATTGCTTGCTGTGGAGTCTTGCATTGGTGTTTATAAATATACATGAACTTGTACTTGCAATAAGAAACTCAGGTATTACAAGAAAATATGTTTTCTGAAAATAATATGAGAGAGACTTCTTTTGGCTACAAAAATAAGGGGTACGTGACTCTAAGAAACATAAACTATGTATTACAGATATTGACTTATGAAATGAAATTCATTGAATAATAGAAAAAAAAAAAGTGAATTTCTAAGGAATAATATGAGAACATTTTTATTGTATTATTAATGAATGAATGATTTAATTAATTCATTAATTAAATGATTGTAGTTGTTAGAATACTAGCAGGTGGCAGCCATGGTGGTGCAATGGTTAGCATTGTCACCTCACAGCAAGAGGTTCTCCGGTTCGATCCTCGGCTGGGGTGCCTTCTGTGTGGAGTCTGCATGTCCTCCATGTGGTCACGTGGGTTTCCTCCGGGTGCTCTGGTTTCCTCCCACATCCCAAAGACATGCAGTAGGTGGATTGGACACTCTAAATTGGCCCTAAGTGTGAGTGTGTGCATGTGTGTGCCCTCTGTGGAAGGTTGGGCGTCGGGCTGGCAACTCGACACTGTAAAACTCCACTGCCAATCATGAGCGGACAGGTGATCCGCTGTGATGACACCTAACCGGGAAAAGCTGAAAGAAGAAGAAGAAGAAGAATACTAGCAGGCACGTTAGGAAGGCATCAATAAACTCATGCACAGAAAAGAATAGACCAAGTACAAAACAAAAACAACAGACAAAAGTGTAAAAGATTGTCAGACTTCATAGCTTCACAACAGAATTGTATAAACAGGGACAAAATACATGAAAAATTGGTAAATATTTTAAAAAAATATGGAAAATCAGAAAATTATAACAGCTATGAAACAGATAAAGGGTGGAATTTCATACAGTTTGCAGAATTTAGCATATATATCAGCAGCAAAGTTGTGAATAACCATGTAATATGTAAATATGCCACAATGAACTCCAAATATCTCAGCACACAGTGGAATATCTCAGTAGTAATAGTGCACCATACATTACCTGCAAGTAATTCACAAATAATGAAAAATCACTGACAAATCCTAACCATACCAGAGTGGTAGTGCTGGACTGTGGACAATATCTGGTGTCTGTCAGTTTCCCTCAGTAAAGCACATGTTTACAGGGTAATTGTTGCAGCACTAGCATGGAGTGCTGAATGTTGGAGGAAAGTGTAATGTATTAACATGTGTCATGCACACCTTGAAACATAATTACATGTCACACGATGATATTTGCATGGTATGTTGGCACATGTAACACCTAATCATGGCAGTTACATGGTATGCATGCAAAGCAGTGCATATACAGTCCAATCAATTATATGACAATCAGCATGTGGGCAGTATAACACAACTGGAATATACAGACAATACTTACAGACCTGAGGGACCGGCCTGATGGGGATGAACCTCATGAATGATCTCCCTGGCTACCTTCCTGAATGAGTCACACATACCCCATGCCATGCCCTTGGAAAAAAAAAATCATCATCATGTCCTTCATCTGTGTTCAAAACACATCAGTCACAGCCTCCCAGATCTCCTCCCAGTAATCATCTTTCTCTTGCTCCTGGCATCATCTCCTCCAGGGTGCAGCAGGCTTGATGCTATGAGTCCAGCTTCCTCATCATTGCCGTCATCATCTGAGGACTCCAGTAGTGGCCAGGCATATGTTCATCCTCTATGTCTGATTGGCGATTGTCCATGGGTCCCATGCTCTCTCAGGATGAAGCACAAAACATGAAAGAAATTACTTATGCATACCTGAACATACCTTAAAATGAAACTGATGTCCGCATCTGAAATCTAGCATACATTAATTAACATACTGTTCACATATGAGTTTTGCAAAATGCAAATATGAGAGGGTGAAATAGCATACATTGAATTTATGATTTAAAACACAGTTCAATTTGAAATGGAGCAAACATTAGCAAACAGCATAATTATAATCACCACAGCTGCTGCTAGTGAATGGCTCCTAATGCACATAGCATCCTCTCTAGATTACATTATCTATAGTTATGGACATGTCCAATAACAGAGCATGTCAGGGTGATTGAATCCATCACCAATGTGAGCAGTTCAAGCAAGGTTGTGCAATGGCATGCATAACACAGCTTACCAGTGGAAATCATGACATCATCTTAAGATTTTCTCATTGGCTAGAATGAAGCACATGTAACATATACTGACATTTGAATGGACTTATACCTGGCACTGCCTCATGACACATTAAAATAACTGAAATTTGACAAAATAAAAGCTTGTAAATGTCAATATAGCATATTAATGGGACCTGTACTGTTTAATAATTGTATCTGCCTCGGTAAACTGTCCAGCTGAGTGTCTGATAGCATGTAATTACTTGCTTTCTTTTCCCTTGCATGTGCTCCCCGAGCAGTTATATTTGAGTATGAATGCAAATTGTAGTCTCTGGGTATATTGAGTCATATGAACAGCCACCAAGTGATATTGTTAAAATGAAGACAAAGCGAGATAACAATATTGTGGAAACTAGACAAGCCATATGACAAACATCTGAGCCAGCCAACATGAAATTGGCTGACCCCACATCAATATAAGGAATCCAGCAGTAACAAATAATTGTAATGTTCAATCATAAAGAGAGGCACAACCTGTGACACATAAGAATATAGTATATGTTGTATAAACATTATTGTATGTCTACAACTATATGCATTACCTACCAACAATTACTAGCCCAAAATGCAAACATCTTGATGCTTGCTGATCATGAAATGTTGTAAAGAAATGCCTATCTGTACAATTATTCACAAACACAGGATACAAGTGTATTGTAACAAAACATCCAAGGTGTTGCAGGCAGATGCAGTATTAATGCTGAACTGAAGGATGTTCCACAAACTCGTGTGAATACTAACACAACAGACTCCCATTCAATCTGTGAATATTCTGATGATGCATAACAGATCAGTCACTGCAAAACACACCCGCACATACAAGTATACCAGTACATGAATTATAGACAACAATCAAAACACTACAGAATTGTGTATAAAACATGCACTTCAGATCTGTGACAGATACACAAACCAGACTGTCATTTAGGTTATGGCCTACATTTCAAAAACTACCTTCAGAAAACATGGATTGATGCTAAATGATATCTCAATGTATTTGTATTTCAGTCAGACTTTTAAGCGCAGGTATAGTATGATTATTGCACTTGCATTAGTGATGTATGATGGGTATTCAGGCATTCTAAGCAATATACATGGTAATGTAAAAAATACTGGCCTGTAACAAGGGTCAGATCATTTTATTTAACAAAACAGAAAATTTAAGCAAAAGACCTCTCTCCCTCCACCGCTTCTCAAGGCTGTGCATCCACTTGATACACAGAGCATGATTTTAGGTTCTGTCCTCATCCCTTGAAAAAGGAAAAAAGAGCAACTATGAATGATGTAGTCCTAAAATATCAAGGAAATATATTGCTCAGATCAGGTTATAAAAAAAATACTTTTGAATAACATCAGATAATCACCATACATGTTTTGTAATGTTGCAAATAGGGTTTTACATCTTTGAATACAGTTGAACACAGACTGGAAGATATGAGATTTAAACCTGCAACTTTAACATATTTCGACATTCTAACCCTAACACCTAGCTGCCTAGCTAATCCATTTTCCCTGACAGTGTATGTTATGAATGCAGTGAAAAGACTTGGGTTAAGAATATGCAGGGACAGGCTACAAATATGGATCATGTAGTAGGATTTCAAAACAGAAATATGTGCTGGACATGTAGGTAAATAATTAGCAAGAATGAATTCATGTCAGCACTGTGAGAACAACATGTAACAGTAATGGAAAACCTTCATCCCTCAGACAGTGGAACAATGGTACATGTCATGTGTCACAAAGCTTCTGTTAACCCAGCCATAAACAGTGCTGTTAGTCAGGGATGCTGTAAGGTATGTGGGAGGACTACATTTAAAGATATTCCTAGGCAAAGTACGCATCACAAATCAAATGCATACATTACTGTATCTCTCTGTTCTGCATTTCAGCTGTAACTCTGACCATCTGACTCCCTCAAAAGATATGGTTGTTGAAGTGAGTTTAATACTGAATGATAAAACAACATTTGGTAGCACTTTTGCAAATAATACCACATTGCAAAAAAGTTTGTCAGACCTGTAACAGTCTGTTCCAAGCTGTACACATAACCCTGTACTTAAAGAGTTGTTGTTAACAGAACATTATGGATTATGAAGATATTTGTAGGAGTTCAACAAATAACCAAGTTATTCATAACTATGCACAAAATAAATGTTACTATCAATAAGCAGTTTTGTAGAGGAGAAGAATATTTAACTATGTTTGAAATTAACCAAGATAATATAATGATATGCTTCCCCATGCTGATTTGACCCACAGCAAGCCAAAATATAGGCATGCTGGCTGGTTTATTTACAGGCCAAAATAGCAGGCAGCGTCATTTCTTTATAACAAAGAGGTGCTGCATGTGTTTATTCATATTCCAGCAGATAATGAACGAGCACAGAAAATTCTGACACTTATTGGCCATTATAATCTAAAGAAATAACAGCTATTAAAACAAAACTGAAAACATACATGTAATCAGTTGGGCGGGTATTCTACTTGCCTTAAACAAATGAGACTGTATTGACAATGTTGACTTTATTACTATTCAGACATATACAGCCAGAGTAGGCAATACTGTTGTAGTATAAAATATAACTATGAAATGCATGGTCATCAGTGGCCTAGGTACTATAGGCATCAGTGATACATGACTATAGTGGACATGTGTAATGATGTCATTGTATGTTGGAAAACTGATATACAACCAAAACGTTCAGAAATATGCACAGTGGATATAAAAAGTTTACACACCCCTGCTAAAATCCAAGGTTTTTGTGATATAAAAAATGAGACCACAATAAATCATTTCAAAACTTTTCCCACCTTTAATGTGACCTATAACCTGTACAATTCAATTGAAAAAAAAAACAAATCTGTTTGGGGAAAAATATATATAAAATAAAACAATGTACAATATGCTGATTGCATAAGTGTGCACACCATTAAACTAATACTTTGTTGTGTGTGCACGGCCTTAAGCTAATACTTTGTTGAAGCACCTTTTGATTTAATTACCGCATTCAGTCTTCTTGGGTAGGAGTCTATCAGCATGGCACATCCTGACTTGGCAATATTTGCCCACTCTTCCTTACAAAAGTGCTCGAAATCTGTCAGATTGTGACAGCATCTCTTGTGCACAGACCTCTTCAGTTCAGTCCACAGATTTACTTTTGGATTTAGGTCTGAGCTTTGGCTGGGCCATTCCAAAACTTTAATTTATTTCTGGTGAAGCAATTATTTTGTTGATTTGGATGTATGCTTGGGGTCATTGTCGTGTTGAAAGGTGAAATTCCTCTTCATCTTCAGCTTTCTAGCAGATGCCTAAAGGTTTTGGGCCAAAAGTGGCTGGTATTTGGAACTGTTCATAACTCCTTCCACCTTGACTAAAGCCCCAGTTCCAGCTGAAGGAAAAGCAACCCCAAAGCATGCTACTGCCACCACCATGCATCACCGTGTGGATGGTGTTCTTTTGGTGATGCGAAGTGTTGTTTTTGCATCAAATGTACCTTTTGGAATTGTGGCCAAAAAGTTCGACCTTAGTCTCATCAGACCATAGCACATTTTCCCACATGCTTTTGGGAGACTTGATGTATTGTTTTTGCAAATTTTAGCTGAGCCTGGATGTTTTTCTGTGTAAGAAAAGGCTTCCATCTTACAACCCTACCCCATACTCCAAACATATGGAGACTACAGAAGATTGTTGTCACATGTAGTACAGGGTCTATATCAGAAGGTTGAACTTTCAAAACTTCAAATCCAATCACCATATGATCAAAGTCTTGGAACTTTGAATCTTTTAACAGCAATCTCCGTACAGCACGGAAAGGGAATATTTCCCTTTTCTGTACTGTAGTGAGATCTCAGAGTTGGTATATTTAAGTAGCATGGGGTGTGGGGGGTGCAGGAGTACTTGCCCCCCTCTTTAGAGTGTTTAAGTGGTTTGTTTTTGTAGGTTGTTCTGTTTTATTACATTTTCGATGTTTCAAAACTTCGATTATATGGTGTTGACCATATCAGATTTGAAGTTTTGAAACTTTGATCATGTAATATAGACCCAGAAACAGTACTTGCCAGAAATTACTGCAGCTACTTCAGTGTTGCTTTAGTTCTCTTGACAGCCTCCCTGACCAGTTTTCATCTTCTCTTTTCATCAATTTTGGAGGGACGTCTAGTTCTTTGCAACATCACTATTGTCCCATATTTTCTCCCTTTTTTTTTTCAAAACAGGTTTATTGTTTTAACATATAAGAGAAATATCATAACAATTTTATACAAGTAATTAAAAATAGGTATTATTATAATATTCAACAAAACAACTAAAGTATTTACAAAGACATCCACTACAATCAGATCAATTAATTAAACTAAAATACCATGCTATTGAAATTAAAATTTTTTTAACAAATTTTGTAAATTATCCCATACAATAAAATAAGATGTTTTTCTATTTGTTCTAGTCCTAATTGTGTTTATTTCCATATGGCACACTATATTCATAACATTTTTAAATTCATTGAACGAAGGAGGTGTATCTGAAATCCAATTTCTAGTTATTATTTTCCTAGCCACTGCTAGAATAGACCATAACAAGGGAAGCTTAACCTTTATTTTCTCCCTTTTTGATGACTGTTTTCACTGTGTTCCTTGGTATATCCAATGCTGTGGAAAATTTTTTATACCCTTCTTCTGACTGATACATTTCAACAATGAGATCCCTTTGATGCTTTGTAAGCTCTCTGAGAACCATGGCTTTTGCTGTAGCAGGCAAATGAGTAAATGTCAGTAAAATCCTAATAGGACAGCTGAACTTAATTTAGGGTTGATCAGAGTCTCTTTAATTGATGGCAGGTGTGTCCCCAAGAAGACTGAATGCTGTAATTAAATCAAAAGGTGCTTCAACAAAGTATTAGTTTAAGGGTGTGTACACTTATGCAATCAGCATATTGCACGTTTTTTATTTTTTATATATTTTCCCCTAACAGATTTGTTTATTTTTCAACTAAATTGTACAGGTTATAGGTCACATTAAAGGTGGGAAAAGTTTTAAAATGATTTATTGTGGTCTCATTTTTTTATATATCACAAAAAGTTGGCATTTCAACAGGGGTGTGTAAACTTTTTATATACACTGTATATTATAAACATTAATAAATAAATTAACAGTATGTGAATAGAACCCATACTTATATGGAGAGACGTCACCACATCTTAAAACTATTAAGATGAGCTAATTGTCAGTACAGCTACTTAATGGTTCTAAAAGTCATGTATATGATACATTGGGACACAACTATATCTCTAAATTCTTTAGGAATGTTCAGGTATACTTTGGATTGTGACACTTACTGTAGGCATCTACCAGCTGCCACTACACCTCAGCAGCCCTCCGAAGAAGCTCCTCTACATCCCTCTGATGCAGGTCATGATATGACTGACAAACCTGCCCTCCAGTCTGGTAGATCCCCATATGGCATTGTTGCTCCCTCGCAATCTAGTTCCAAAAGTCAATCATTGTGAAGTTCCTTGGTCTGGCTATCATCCAATGCTTCACTCCAGCATAGACAGCCAGCATCTGTTTGGTCTCCTCCTCTGTCTATTTGAAAGCCTTGACATATCAAAGTCTCCTGGAAATAGCCATCTTAATAATATTAGTAATCCAATGGAAACTGTAGTAAAACTGAAAAAAATGCTAACTGGGGGCCAAATCAGTTTACAGCTATCAATGTTCTGATCTATAATTTTATCAAAATCAATATTTAAAAGTGGTGGTTATGTCATGTTATCAGATAACTGGAAGATAATGGGCATGTGCTACACACGGGACTGTTTATCAATACCTAGTGGGTACTTGCACGGAGCACTTTCCCATTACATTGGGATATTTTTCATGTGCCGAATTTTGAGAACTTACAAGAATGGAATTCCAAAACCTGGAATTTTAATGAACCTCATTATTTATGTATGACACAAATGGTTCTTAAACATGGATGCACATTAGGTGCTCTTACTTTCAGTTATACTTGTGTCAAAGGTAGCTGATAAGGTAACTTGGCACCTGTTAGCATTTCTGTATTTTTGAATGTTAGCTCTGTTAATATTACTCATTTTCAGATGTACCTGTTTCGATTTAATTTTATGGAAAATGTGTGCTTTAAGACAAATTCTTGTAACTTAATGAAGTGCTGTTTGATTTACCTTTATGCATACGGGCGTTGCCATCTGCATTAAGGACATGCATTAACTTCCCATATGCAGTTGCAAAGACAGATTTTCACAGCAAAAGTGAAAAGAAGATAAAGATGGATTTAGGGGTTATCCTTATGTTTTGTGGGTGACTCCATGCACTCTGTAGTGTATGTATGGAAAACTACGGATTCCAACAGAATCTCTATATACTCTCTCCTTTTGCTGTTGCAGATATTTATTCATTGATAGTTTTTAACACAAGTCTTATTAGTACTGTTTCAGTATTGAAAGGATCTGTACTCTCTGTTGACTGCCTATGGCTTCTGTGATTTTTTTTCTGTAAGTTGTTCAATTGATAACATGTAGTATTTTGATGCAAAAGATATGTAGACAACTGTGGCATGATGCTGTTGTCTTTGGGCTTCCATTCAACACATATGCAGTGTAAGGGATTTGAATCCCACAGACAACCTCTACAGATATCATAATTTTTGTTGATTTTACAACTGTTATGTATGCAGGCATTGTTGTAAGTTTTTACATGTCACATTACTATATATCACGGTGATGACAGTCGTATGGATGCAGCTGTAGCCACAGACATGGAGGGATACTTGTTCAGCCATTCTGACAATGAGGGGATTTTGGATGGCGGACAGAATGAGGCCTGTGAACAACAGACACAAGTTGAGACTGCTGCTGATGTTGCCAGTTGCACACAACACATCAATACCAGTGTTGCAGTAGATGTAGGCATGCAGGTGGTGTGCATGGGCAGGTGTCAGTGGGTGTCCGCCTACTTCTATAGGCAAATGAATGTTCCCAGCAACATCATGCATCTGACACCTATGCACTTACCCATGCCAACAATCATGTTGCACACCTGCTGTGTGTTCTGTATGAAGGACAGGAGTGCAGACACAGTAAGGTAATGGCATCATTGGCTGTTCAGAAAGAAAGTATGTTATCTATGGTATGGTTAGTAGAATCCCCAGCCTCTACAGTACAATATCAGTGCTGTAGTACAGGCTAAGTTCTGATTACTTTGACTGTGCTTAGTCAACTGACATATGGGAGAGACAGACCCCCCCCCCCCCAGCAGAACCAACCTTGCCCATCAGGCATCAATACCTATGCTTCAGTGTGCACACACTTCCACTGCTGGCCCATCGCAGTTATGCTCCATTGCCTCCATATGCTTGTGTCACCCCATCAGACTCCTCTGTGGAGCAAACTGGGCCATGTGTTTCCATAAGATGTAGAGGCAGACCAGACCGTGTTGTGAGCCATCAGTGTGGGCACCCTAAACTTCATTACAGTAACACAGACATTTGAGTCACTCTGTCTGGTAGTGTCATTCTCATCCTGTGGCAATAATGAATTCTGTGCAGAACACTGACAATGTCATCTGTCTGTGTTCGATGACAAATCTGAAACCACAGGAGTTCAACAGTGTTACTAAACATAACTGACTCCATTTATTAAATTAATTTATCCATACTTAATAGAGATACATTTGGCTTGTAAAATTAACAACAGTTTGGCATTATGTCATGCATGATTTACCTATTTGCAACTTTTTGTATAGTGAATAGATAGGAATATGTTGCACTGATGTGTGTCCCTTATTGTGTGCCATACACAGATATCATAATATGAGTCTCTATGCATACGTGTCAGTTGTGCCCTGAGATGAGGATCCCCGCTGTTATAGATTTGTATATGTTCATAATTTTATATGTTATGATTATGGTGTTATTTCTAATCCTCAGTGTTTATATCTAGTGGGTACTTGCCATTAAATGCAATCTGTGCTGCTGTGGTGGAACAACACCTAAACATCAATGTTTAATCTGTATACTTATGTACATGTGGTTTGTCATGACTCAAAGTTGTGAGTCATGTTGCCTGGGCCTGCACTTGTAGTCACACCTTATCTGCTGCCTGCACCAGTATCTTCTACCCCCTATGTCCTCCTGCTTCTCCTCTGATACCGATGGGATGTCATCTTCGGATATCTGGGGTTTTTAGGCTAGTTCACCCACACCTGCAGCTGGAAAACTATCATGTACTTTAGTTAGCACATTGTGCAGCATGGTGCACACCATTATCACTAGTGCTGCCTTCTCAGGTGTGCATTGCAAATCACCCCTGATGTGTCTATAAGGATTCACTTTATAAGCTCGAAATCCTGAAATATTGAATTTCAGAATCTCAAGCCCATAAAGTGAAAAGCCGAAAACCTTGAAAGACCAGAAGTGCGAAATTCAAAATCTTGCATGTCGGAGATGTTGAATTAGCGGTTTTGGTGTTGTGCTGTGTTCATGGATTCAGTTAAGTGTTTTTGTTTAAGGGTTTTGGGCAGGGGTTGTTGTGTGTGTTAGTGTGTTTTGTTACAGTGATGTGTGTGTGCGAGGGGAATGTTGCTTGTGTGGTGGTGTTTTGTGTGTGTGTGTGTGTGTGTGTGTGTGTGTGTGTGTGTGTGTGTGTGTGTGCACGCGTGTGTGCATGTGTGCATGTGTGTGTATGTAGTGCGACCTTGGAGTTAGTATATTTAAGTCGGGATTGTGAGGGGGGCACAAACCCTCGCATGGGGGGGTGCAGCGGGGCTTGCCCCCCTGCATATAGTGAGGGTATATGTGTGTGTTTGTTTAGCTGTGTGCATGTGTGTTGCATTGCTTTTTTGAAAGTGTTGGGAGGTATGTGTGTCTGTGTTTGTATGTGCTGTGTAGTGTGTGCTGTGTGTTTTTGCAGTTTTGTGGTTTTGCGGTTTTGGGTTTCATGGTTGTCTGGTTTCGGTTATATGGATTTTCAAATTCATGGTCTCGAGATATTGAATTTCGATATTTCAGTATTTCGAGATTATGAAGTGAATCCATCTATAACTATATACATTTTCAAATTTCTAATTTTGCAATATTTTAATTGAGTTTACTGTTATGGGCTATATACTCAAGTGCATTAGCCTTTCTGTGCTTATTTACTGTATAACTGCATTGCTTAGCTTGATTTAACCAAAAAAAATAAAAAAAATATATCTTGTTTGCTAATTTCCCACCTTTTCTATTTAGAATAGTCCAGTTTCCAGCCTTTGCTGGTTTCAGGACTTTAGTTTCAGTGTTCAGAGCTATGCAGACCTTGCCTGCATAGCCTACTACCTTATAGTAGTCTACTGGCTAGCCCTAGCTTTGAGAAGGATAGAATAGCGATATGCCATGATCTGATGGAACTTATTTTACATAACAACTTTGTACAATTTGATGGGGAGTCATATCAACAGTTGTCATGGGTAGCGATGGGTGCTCGTTGTGCCCCTGTCTATGCCAGTTTAATTCTATTGGCAAGGGAAAGATTGCATGTCCTTGATTCTAAATTCAAGAATAACATTCTCCTCTATAGCAGGTTTCTTGATGACCTGCCAATATTATGGAAGGGAGACGAGGAGAGTGTGGTGGAATTTATTTCCTATATTAACAACACCACAGAATTCCTTAGGTTTACCTACACATGGAGTATGGAGGTAGTTAATTATTTGGACATCACTGTAAATAAAACAGATGAGGGACTAGTGAGTACTATATATGGAAAGCCCAGCTACTCCAACTCGATGTTGCATTATACAAGTTGTCATCCTTTACATCAGAGGAAAGGAGTAGTTAAGGGCCAGATGGTTCGGATGTCTAGGCTCATCAGTAATGATGAGCTGTTTAAGAAGGAAATGTATACATTGATGGGTATGTTTCTGGAAAGAGGATATCCACTTTCTTTGTTGTGTAGTACTAAAAAAGAAGTATATAGGAAAAGAAAAAGCAACTATAGTCCAATTTTAAAAGGTGGTGGTTATGAAGGAAGTAAGTTTAGTGAGAGCAAAAATTTTGCCCCTAACATGAGTAGAGCAAAATTTGTATTAACATATAATGAAAAGTCAAGTGAGTTGTGTTCCAGTTTAAGGAATTTGTGGAAATACTTTTTGTGTAGGGACACCAGTGAGATTATAGGTGATGCCCCAGTGATTGTTTATGGAAGAGGGAAAAACTTGAAGAATATTCTTGAAAAGGAGGGCAACAGTAATATTAGATCTCGAATGAGTAAATGTGGTTTCTGCAAAGGATGTAGATTCATAGCAGAAGGGGCATATATATGTGTGACAGGTTATAAATGTACAAGAGCATGTCCAGGCTCCTGTAATTGTATTACTAGAAATTGTGTTTGCATCACTTCATATATGTCATGTGATGCATTTTATGTGGGCATGACTACACGAAGTTTGAAAGAAAGAATAGGTGAACACGTTAGTTCCATCAGGAGGAAGGATGATCATAATGCACTTTATTTACACACTAAGGTATGTGTAAATTTTAATAATTCTCTATTCTTTATTGTAGATAGGGTCAAACCTAATATTAAATGTGACATTCAAAATAGGGTAGCAAGATTGGAGATGGAATGGCAGCTAAGGTTGAATGCTACGAGGCGTCCAGGACTCAATGAGTTCATTTCTTTAAAACCTCAATTGAAGTATTTAGCTAGTATGATTTAGATGAATGTATTTTAATTTTATATTGTTTAATTTCATTATAACATATATATGTATTTGGTTTATGTAATTTATTCTATCAAACTTTTTTATAGGTGGTCTATTGTGTTAAATATTGTTCTATTTTTTTTAGATGTATATAGTTTCCTTTTAAAATTTAATTGATTAATTAGTTTTAATTAATTAAGTGTGGACAAGTGGAGAGTATATTAACTTGGTTAAAGCATTATGTATTGTACTGCATGACTCTGAAGAAGCCAGTTTACTGGTGAAAGCGCTTAGTCTGAGAGGTTGTTTGGAATAAATTCTTCGTGATTCAGTGCTGGTGCCTTCATTCATCTTACACAGTTGTTCGGAATTTAATTAATTCTTAGTTTGAACCTGTATTGGTTTATTTGGTGTGTTTTTTGGTGGTGTTTCGACCCAGTGTTGGTGAGTGGGGCACTTTGCTCTGAGGATATGGAGAGCATTTTGCAGGAACTTACTGCAGTGATCGATAAGTTAAAGAAGGTGTATGGTGAGATGAGAGGAGAGCAGGGCAACAGCCCTACCGATTCGCAAATGGATTTGTACACACTACATTCTCCTGGCTCCATTACTCCAGGACAGAGGGTCAACAATTCGGTATCGTATAGTGGAGCGGTGGCTGGTGTACAACAAAACCAGGAAGTAGTGGGGGCACCTGAATTAGCGCCGCCCTCTTCATCTGCGAGTAGCGTTCAGAAGCAAGATTTGTCATCGTGGTTTGAGGCGCCAAGATTTGATGTTGAACTGGAGGTCCTAGGAACTGGTAGCAGCCGTAAAATGGATAAAGATATTTATTTTCCTACCCTTAAGGAGCAAATATATCAATATGAAAAGCTCTGTAAAAAATACAGGGCGATGCAACTGGACAACTTGTTCTTAACTAAATCGAGGGAACTGAAACAAGTTCCAAAGGGGTTGCGACTGTGGAAGATGCCGATGGGTGTGGAAATGGACTCGGACATTTTCAACGATCTTGTGGAGTTATTTCAGAAAGCAGGTATGGAGCTCCTTGATTTAATCATTCGCAACAATAACAACAGACTTGTCAGGTTGCGGGAGGAGATTAACAGGCTTAATTTAAACATTACATCAGACCTGTTATTTTTTCAGCATAAAGTTAATTTCGAAAGGGTGGTCAAAAACATTGAGGTTTTTGTATCTAAAAATAGAGCAATTAAGCACAAGAAACTGGCTAGGGATGCAGCTGATTACAAAAACTGAGTAGCGTACCCACTGGGGCGCAAAGTAAACCACTCTATTGGCTTTAATAATGATGAGGATGTTACTAACAATGTTAGGGATGCAATGCAAGAATCTAGTTTTGATGATGGGGACAATTTTTTAGACCCACAGGTTTTCCCGCACAGGTCGGAAAGGCAAAATGAACAAGCAGCCACAAATGATGAAATCCCCACATCAATACTTAAAGAGAAGGGGAATGAACCGTTAGGTTCAATTTTAAACAATGATTGTAGTGTGGACTTTAATATTTGTTTTGACATTGGGTTTGAATTTAATTCCACTGGGGATTCTTCAGTGGATAAAATTTGTGATATGCAGATTATTAGTGAGCAAAATGTTGTACATAATGGTATTTCAACACTTGATTCTGAATGTCTTGATAATGTTTATTTAGAATCTGGGCAGCACATATGTGTGGATGATTTGGTTAATATGGATGCTGTTCATGATAAGAATTGTGATGTAACCACTTGTAGTTTTATAATGAATAATGACTTAGATGCTTCTATGGAAATGAGTTTGGTTTTGGCTAATAATAACAACTGTAGTGGCAGTTTGCACCCGTTGATATGTGAAACTGTTAGAAATAGAGGCTTTACAATTTATAATTACACTGAACTTGTTATTAGTGATGTATATTTTGAATTATTTAGTAAGGGTATTAATTTTGTACCAAATTTTAAGCTTGATATTGCACAGATATTAATCAATTTAAAATTATTTGTAAGGAAACTTAATTTACAATTATATTTTTCTGCTGTGGGTCCTGGTACTGTGTCCACCCCGAGTGGGATGACATCGACAGAGATCAAAAGAAAGAGCACTTTCATGCCCCCCCCCGAATCCAGAAATTAGTGGATTTGAACAAATAGTGGAATATGAATTTAGAAAAATTTGTTCACAAAAATCTACAGCTGAGGATAATTTATCCGAAGGTGAGAGAAGGGTCCTGCATGAATTAGTAGTAACTCAACAATATAGATGTATGAGACCCGATAAGGGAGGGGGGATGGTTATCATGAATAAAATAGATTATAGTGGTCACATTTTCAAGTTGCTTGGTGATGAAGATACATATGCTAGAGTATCCATTAATGAGATAAATAGGGCCTATATGAGGATTGATATGTTTCTGCTTGATGCTTTATATCAGGGTGTGATTAATGAGATGGAGTATGATTACCTTGTAGTTAAGTTTCCAACAATGCCTAAATTATTTGGGATCCCGAAGGTCCATAAAGGAACAGAAAATTTACAGTTTAGACCAATAGTATCAGCTAAGGGGTCAAAAATAGAACCAATGGCAGCCTTTGTTGATCATTTCTGTAAAAGGGCACTGAAGGATGCTGCTCATATTCTCAAAGATTCATGGCATTGTTTAGAGAGACTTAGGGAAATTCAAGGTATGGAGAACAAAGCTTTTGGTTTTTTAACCATAGATGTGATCAACTTATTTTCTGTGATTCCGCATCAAGTAGGGCTAGAATTGTTTTATAGTAGTCTACTGGCTAGCCCTAGCTTTGACAAGGATAGAATAGCGATATGCCATGATCTGATGGAACGTATTTTACATAACAACTTTGTACAATTTGATGGGGAGTCATATCAACAGTTGACAGGGGTAGCGATGGGTGCTCGTTGTTCCCCTGTCTATGCCAATTTAGTTCTATTGGCATGGGAACGATTGCATGTCCTTGATTCTAAATTCAAGAATAACATTCTCCTATATAGCAGGTTTCTTGATGACCTGCTAATATTATGGAAGGGAGATGAGGAGAGTGTGGTGGAATTTATTTCCTATATTAACAACACCACAGAATTCCTTAGGTTTACCTACACATGGAGTATGGAGGTAGTTAATTATTTGGACATCACTGTATATAAAACAGATGAGGGACTAGTGAGTACTATATATAGAAAGCCCAGCTACTCCAACTCGATGTTGCATTATACAAGTTGTCATCCTTTACATCAGAGGAAAGGAGTAGTTAAGGGCCAGATGGTTCGGATGTCTAGGCTCATCAGTAATGATGAGCTGTTTAAGAAGGAAATGTATACATTGATGGGTATGTTTCTGGAAAGAGGATATCCACTTTCTTTGTTGCGTAGTACTAAAAAAGAAGTATATAGGAAAAGAAAAAACAACTATAGTCCAATTTTAAAAGGTGGTGGTTATGAAGGAAGTAAGTTTAGTGAGAGCAACAATTTTGCCCCTAACATGAGTAGAGCAAAATTTGTATTAACATATAATGAAAAGGCAAGTGAGTTGTGTTCCAGTTTAAGGAATTTGTGGAAATACTTTTTGTGTAGGGACACCAGGGAGATTATAGGTGATGCCCCGGTGATTGTTTATGGAAGAGGGAAAAACTTGAAGAATATTCTTGAAAAGGAGGGCAACAGTAATATTAGATCTCGAATGAGTAAATGTGGTTTCTGCAAAGGATGTAGATTCATAGCAGAAGGGGCATATATATGTGTGACAGGTTATAAACGTACAATAGCATGTCCAGGCTCCTGTAATTGTATTACTAGAAATTATGTTTACATCGCTTCATGTATGTCATGTGATGCATTTTATGTGGGCATGACTACACGAAGTTTGAAAGAAAGAATAGGTGAACACGTTAGTTCCATCAGGAGGAAGGATGATCATAATGCACTTTATTTACACACTAAGGTATGTGTAAATTTCAATAAATTTCTATTCTTTATTGTAGATAGGGTCAAACCTAATATTAAATGTGACATTCAAAATAGGGTAGCAAGATTGGAGATGGAATGGCAGCTAAGGTTGAACGCTACGAGGCGTCCAGGACTCAATGAGTTCATTTCTTTAAAACCTCAATTGAAGTATTTAGCTAGTATGATTTAGATGAATGTATTTTAATTTTATATTGTTTAATTTCATTATAACATATATATGTATTTGGTTTATGTAATTTATTCTATCAAAATGTTTTATAGGTGGTCTATTGTGTTAAATATTGTTCTATTTTTTTAGATGTATATAGTTTCCTTTTAAAATTTAATTGATTAATTAGTTTTAATTAATTAAGTGTGGACAAGTGGAGAGTATATTAACTTGGTTAAAGCAATATGTATTGTACTGCATGACTCTGAAGAAGCCAGTTTACTGGTGAAAGCGCTTAGTCTGAGAGGTTGTTTGGAATAAATTCTTCGTGATTCAGTGCTGGTGCCTTCATTCATCTTACACAGTTGTTCGGAATTTAATCAATTCTTAGTTTGAACCTGTATTGGTTTATTCGGTGTGTTTTTTGGTTAGAAAACCTTGTAAAAGGCCAAAACAGAACACTATAAGAGCAGACTTGAATAAAACAGCTTTTATTATATAAGTAAAAGTGAGCGCTTTCGGCAAAATAAATATTAAGCCTTCATCAGACAAACAGCAAGATGTTGAAATAAGACTTATTTTAAACAAATGATGTCATTACATTGTCCAATCCGAGAAGGTTGCATTATTTAATTAAATATTACCATGGCAACCTTAAAAAAGTAATGCTTATAAAGTCCTTGTTAGATAAAGCACTATATGTACAGTTAGTGGTTTCATAAAGGTCTGATACCCAGTTAGATGTACTTAACAAAATGAAACACATACATATTGTATATTTAACTATTAACAAATTAGACATGTTAGTATTAAAACAATGACGTTCTCATAGGCATCAATCACTAACGCATCTGAAAAAACATAATATAATAATATAGGACAAATAGTGGTAATAGCGAGCTTTCCCGCTATTTGATCAACAGAACCTGTAACCTCCTACGCTCCTAAACCTGACTAAACCTGTCACAAATGCCTTAGCAAGGCACATTATGGAAAATAGTAATCATGAGTTTTGCTTTGTTATTCTACAACAAAGAAATCCTGACATAAGAAGAGGACCATGGCAAATTCGTCTTGAAATTTACGAATTGCTATGGCAAATCAATAGTATCACGTTAAGGGTATAAATGAAGCACTCTCCATTAAATGTGTTCTGAAGTGGCTTTCTTACAACAGGTAGCTTGGTGAATTATAAAACCTAACAGATACCTTAGGCATAAATGCATTTTCCGGTAAAACAGTTCATTTTACTATGATGCAACTAGTATTGTTTTTATTTAGTTTAAATCGAATTAAAGACAGGTATAAAACCAGTAGGTATTATATTATTTTATTTTATTTTATTTTATTTTATTATATAAATATGAAATTTAAAGAATAAAGGACAAAAAATAATTTCAAATTGACTGACATTATTCATTTTTGACATGTGTCAGTCAACAAGCAGTCAGGTTTAGGAGCGTAGGAGGTTACAGGTTCTGTTGATCAAATAGCGGGAAAGCTCGCTATTACCACGTAACTTGTCCTATATTATTATATTATGTTTTTTCAGATGCGTTAGTGATTGATGCCTATGAGAACGTCATTGTTTTAATACTAACATGTCTAAGTACTTGTTAATAGTTAAATATACAATATGTATGTGTTTCATTTTGTTAAGTACATCTAACTGGGTATCAGACCTTTATGAAACCACTAACTGTACATATAGTGCTTTATCTAACAAGGACTTTATAAGCATTACTTTTTTAAGGTTGCCATGGTAATATTTAATTAAATAATGCAACCTTCTCGGATTGGACAATGTAATGACATCATTTGTTTAAAATAAGTCTTATTTCAACATCTTGCTGTTTGTCTGATGAAGGCTTAATATTTATTTTGCCGAAAGCGGTCACTTTTACTTGTATAATAAAAGCTGTTTTATTCAAGTCTGCTCTTATAGTGTTCCCTTTTGGCCTTTTACAAGGTTTTCTAGTTCGTATTTATTGTGTCTGTTTGTGTTTTTTGGTTAGCTTGATTTAACCAAAAAAAATAAAAAAATATATCTTGTTTGCTAATTTCCCACCTTTTCTATTTAGAATAGTCCAGTTTCCAGCCTTTGCTGGTTTCAGGACTTTAGTTTCAGTGTTCAGAGCTATGCAGACCTTGCTGTGGTAGAGGGAGGTCCTACTACTTAACAGTTAGAGTGGGAGAATTGTACTGCCTATCTAACACTAGAGGAGCAGTTTCCAGCTCTGAAATTGCAGTTTTATTAGCCATTTTGGGCTGCTTTCTATCCCTTTCAACTTTCTGACATAAATACGCACGTTTGCACTCATTTGTGCACTCCGCGGGCTAAAGTTAAACTATTCCCGGTGCAAGAAAGTCTGCTCTTCAAATTTTCCCTTAGAACTAGCTAGTTTATCAGTAGTAACACTAAAATCTGTATACCTGTGACTAGCACTTGCTCTAAAACTCGCTAAAAAGCACTATGAAGCCTTAATTTGTTACAAGCACTCACATCTCCTTGGTAATAATGAGAAAATAGTCGTAGGCACTAGACAGCCTACAACTGTAAGTACCTTGCCAAAAAGTAATGAAAAACAGCTCTTGTACTACACAAAGAAAGCACCTAACCAGGCATGTCCAAGGGTTAGCTTCCTGTGATTTCTCCTGTGCACCTGGTGAATCTGGGCATACTGGTGCAATGCAGCAGTTGCCTCATGTACACAGACAACCCTCTCCTCCTACACCAAACACTATAACCTGTGAGAGATGCAATTACATAGCCAGATTGGAAGCAAAGCTCTCTCCAGCCAAGATTGTGCTAGACAGTCAAGAGGAGATGTTTAACACACACAACATCTCAAACAACACATAGTCCTTCAAAACCCAGACCACCAATACCCACACATAGCAACACAAAACCCACATGTGTGTTGGCTCTTAACATTAACCTGCCAAAGCAACAAGGACCTCCGAAGCTGAAATGCAAACAAACACCACCCCCAAACACAACTAAAGCATCACATAGCTCACACCAGTGTACTAACCAACAGCAGCCCCTAAGGCAAGACAACATATCCAACACTTTAGTCATAGGTGACTCTATAGTCAGGTACACTGATGTCCCACTCACCAGTCTGAACAAGGAGAAAATTGCAGTTAGTTGCCTGTCGGGTGCCAGGATCCACCACATAATGCATGCACTCAAGTCACTCCACTACAGGTACAAATATGACTCTGTCATTGTCCATGTTGGAGTGAATGACTTGAGACGTACCTCCCTGGGCTACATGAAAAGAGACATGGAAGAGCTCTCAGATCATGTAGCCCAGGCAGTTATGACCCTAGCCTGAGTAGCATCCTGCCATCACCCAGAATGATATCACACTATAAGGACAAAATAATTTACTTCAATAATTGGCTAAGCTCCTGATGTCATTCAAAGGGGATCCCAGTATCTGTCTGCCTAGGACGACATGATCAACAAACAACAATGCTTTGCAAGAGATGGTTTGCACCTGTCAGCCCTGGGATTCAGGTTACTGGCTAAGGCTATTGCCACCCCTATAGTGTCTTTTTTAGGCAACGTTCAAAGGACAAAACTACCACTGTAATGGGTACAAGCAAGCAAAATCTGAAGGTAATGCTACTCAATGACAGAAGTCTAAACATCAAGATGCACTCTCTCGAGGGTCTCCTAAAAATGGAGAACATCGATATCTGTGCAGTAACGGAGACCTAGTTCAAAGCTCCAGAGAGCACCCCTGCAATACCAGGCTACAACTCATACCACACTTTTTGACTACCAAACCAGGACCGAAACATTAAAGGTGAAGGACTGCCCATATTCACCAAGGATATTCACACTCCAGGCTGATTGCCCAACAGAATGTATCTGAAATTCTCCAGGTGCAACTAACACTAGGTAAGACTACAATACAAATTGTAGCTTGCTACAGATCCCCCACCATGCCTCAAGATTCTCACTACACCTTTCTAAACATACTGGAGAATATTAAGATACACCCAAACACCCTAATACTGGGGGATTTCAACTACCCTGCCATTAACTGAGAAAACTACTCCTGTACCAACACCCTTGCTCAACGGTTCTTGGAATTCATAAATTCCAATGTCCTAGAGCAACTAATTCAAAGTCCCACCAGGGGTACCAATATTCTAGACCTGGTCATTACCAACATGGGAGATTGATGCTCCACACGAGTGGTTACCCCCTCGTTGGTCAGATCAGAACATAAGCTAGTCACCCTTGACATCCACATCCCACCCCAACCCCCTTTTAAGAAAACCTCTGTAGAAAAAACAGCTTCTCCAAAGCCAACTTCATGCTTCTCAAGTCAGAAGTAACAAACGTCATGACACACATGCAGATGGGAACTGGAAGTTCAATTGCTGAATCCTACACTAAGGTGCTGTACGAGCACATTCACTCCTGCATGGACCGACCCATCCCAATAGAATCAAGATGTTGTCCTTTAAAAAAAGGAAGCCAATCTGGTGGTGTCCTGCCATGAACAAACTGCACAACAGAAGGAAGAAACTGCTGCAGAAAAGAGGAAGAAACCAGGATTCAAAAAACTCCCTCACTAGCCTCAGTAGAAAGCTGAATTCCCTCATAAAATCTTCCAAAGCTAGTTACAAAAACAAAATTGCCAAAGATTCCAAAGACAACCACAAGGCATTCTATAGCTATGTCAAGAATCTAAATGGCAATACTCATATCTGCTCTGAGCTACAGCAGAATGGAACAAGCTATACTGATCCCAAGAATATTGCCAATATCCTGGCAAATAGATTCAGTGCCAGCTTCACCCCCTCTCACCCCCTAAAGTGCCCATCTCAATACAGAAAGAATGCCAAATTCCAGTAATCATGGCCACTCAGGTAAAAAAACGCACTCTCCAAAGCCAAGAATACCAAGGGACTAGATGACATCCCAGGCTGTGTACTGCATAAACTTCAAAATTAACTGGCACCTCACCTATGTGTCATGTTTAATCATAGCCTCACCTCAGTCTTCGTGCCACAGAGTGGTGCACAGCTACAGTCATCCCTCTCCACAATGGGGGATCCACTTTGGATCCCGGGAACTACTGTCCCATCAGTCTGACGAGCCTGATCTGCAAGGCCATGGAACATACTATCATGGAACTTATAAACAAAGACATTGTCAACCTTCAAACACTGGACCCCACCCAGTTTGGGTTTGTGAAATGTCAATCTTGCCTCCTGAACCTGATCGACTTCTTCAAATCAGTCTCCAGAGCCGTGGATGAGGGTAGGGTGGTTCACACAGCCTACTTGGACCTCTACAAGGCTTTTGACACTATCCCCCACTCTGGAATCATAGATAAACTTACTAAGCTGGACATTAATCCCAACGTCACTCGATGGGTTGCAAACTGGCTTACTGACACAACACACACTGTAAAAGTAGCCGACTCCAAATCCAGCTCCAGACAAGTGACAAGTGGTATACCACAAGGTTCTGTCCTGGGACCACTCTACTTCTCTGAAGTACAGGCCAACACTAAGGGACTTTGGCTAACAATGTTTGCAGATGACTGCAAGCTGGAAGCCATTATTGAATCCCCAAATTATGTGGATATACTACAAAAGGGCCTTGCCGAAACAGATGCCTGGTGCCAGAGCCATGGGCTCAAGCTAAATGACAAAAAATATATAGTTGTCCCCTTGAAAAACCATGTACCTGTGAACTACCACATAGGTGGCAGTATACTAAACACTGAAAGTGTGATAAGAGACCTAGGGACACAGGTGGACAGTGGTCTCACCTTTGATAACCACATAGCCACAACAGTTAGAAAATCTTTCTAAGTGGCACACCTCATCACTAAGTGCTTTTTATCCAGAAAAAAAGGAGGTCATTGTCCCTCTGTATTCATCCCTCATTAGACCCATTATAGAATACAATGCCCCATTTGGTATGTAACTCACAAGACATCTGCAACAACTGGAAAGGCCGCAGAAATACCTCACAAATAGAATCACAACCCTAAAGCAGATGCCTTATGCTGACTGTCTAAAGAAACTCCAGCTATACTCTGTCACATATTGCCTACTCAGAGGCAATCTCTGCCTAACATACAAGTCCATGTCAAACCCAGAAGGTGTTGGACATGCTACACTTAATGAAATCCCAATCCCACTGAGCCACATGCTCCAGGGATCTTAACCTTGTCATCACGATGAATAGAACATCCTGAAGGGATAGGTTCCTGACCCAGATACTCCCCATACTCTGGAACAGGCTGCCCATACATGTCAGGCAGAGTGCCTCAATGGCCCTCTTCAAGAGGAACCTTGATGATTGGATGGGAGATAGGAAATTTGCCCCGGGGATCACATCAGTAGCACTGCTAGACAGGGGTCCAGGAAAGTAAATATTTGTGGGAAGCAATAGCCAGGGAATCGTTATGGCTAGGCTTGTATAGGCCCTAGGGCCAATAGCCTAGTACCTACCTATGAACCTATGAACTTCTTAACCTAGCTTTCAGTACTCCAAACACACACTCTATGATATTTCTGATTGCAGTGTCCATGCTATTGTAGGCCTCCTCTGCAGGATTGGATGGATCACAGTACTGAATCATTAGCCATGGCTCAAATGGATGAACATGGTCACCTGTTGTGAGGAGTAAACGCATGCTGTCAGCATGGATATTATTGTGAGGGATATCCTCAGCTTATATCCTAGCTGTGTTCCCATACTTAACCAGTAATAGTCCCACAGGTATTTTACCTTGCTGGAATGTGGTCCTCAGTCCACTTTATCTCTATATGGCAGCATCATGAATGCTTCCAGGGTATGTTGCCATGAGGCTTGTTATGCTGCCATCTGCTACACACACAAACTGGCAGTTGAAGAATGGCCAGCCCTTTCTGTTTATATATCGGTCTACTTTAGGATGTGCTGTGATCTTAATATGGATGTGCGTGCAGTCAATTACATCATATCCATGGGAGAAGTTTGTGATGTTGTAGAACTGGTGCATTACAGTTCTCCACTCCATGGGGGGGTGGGGTGGATAATGTATGTAGTCATCCACATTACTGTATATTTACTGCCAGGAATTTTGCCAGGATATGACTGGCAGCTGTCTGTGACACTACCACAGCATCCCCATGAATCCCTGAAATGCCCCAGATGCAAGGACACCCAGACTGAGACACACTTTCTCTGTCTGTGGAAGGAGATGGGGTTTCCTCACATGGTCCACTCAGCCATTTGTGGAGCACACATGTTGCAGACAGCCTGCATTAGCTATCTCTCTAGGTGGTACCTGTCAATTATCTGTTGGTCGGACAACTGGCTTAGTTGCAGCCTTGGTCTCACTCTAGTTGGCTGCCTTCTACGGTGCATAGCCACATCATGGCTTGTATTATTGCAGCCTGTTGCAATTAATTACTACAGGTAGAATTTTTCTTTTCTTTCCTTTCTTTATTTCTTGTGGTATTTTTATGGAATACAACAATATTCATGGTGGTCGCTTCTGTTCCTTGTGAGACCATTTAGTATATGCTAAGGATTTCAGAAACAAAACTGATGTCACACTTTGTCACATTTAAGTTGTGTTGGGTGTACATGATGTGTTTTGGAATCAGATGGACATACATAGATCCCGCAATTATCATATGATGAATTACTGATTACTGGGATTGCTTTCAGCATGTCTTCTGAAATCGAGTCTGCAGCTAGTGTGCTGAAGACTTTCTTCAGCGTGCTGCTCTGTCCACAAATAGCTTTTGGAATCCAGCAAAAGTATTGTTGTTAACTAAATAGAATGGGAATAAAAAGTCCCTGGAATTATATTCCTTTATTATCACTAAATGTAGTCACAAAAGTAATGACAACAAATTTAGCAACTTGATTTAATATAATTCTACTGAAAACAGTCATGGTCTATTTCTTTAGAAATGAGAAATGAATGGTAATAAAGCAGAAATTGAAGAATAAACCTCTTGATATATCAAAAGTTGATTCCCTTTGATTAGAACTATTAGAATGAATGATAAAGGAAAAATTGAAGACTACACATTTTAATATGTAAAAAAGTGATTTAGATGTATTAGATTTTTTTTTTTGTATAAAACCCCATAGAAACATTTTTGGTAGGAAATTTGATACTATATTAAAACAATACAAGAATACCCTAAAACGGGTATTTTACTTGACAAAGAAATTAATATCAGAAGATGGAGGAAAAAAAGATGTTCACTATCTCCAGTATGATTTATTATGATATTTGAAGAATTAGCCAAATAAATGCCGATGGTCGTTCATTACAATCCAGTTTAAAGAATTTTGACAAATGGGGGGGGGGTACTCAGTTCACATTTAGGAACTATGTATTGTAAAAATGATAAGAATCTCAGAGGAATGGAATTAATTATCGTGGATTCCTGTGTAAAGAAAGATGAAGCACAGATATGTGTAAAACAAGTTGACATCTTATTTGGAGGGTTATACAGTACCAATATAAACTACCAGAAAGTTACAAATAGAACACTGTACTTAATGACAGGTCTGATGAATGCTGAATACAGTGGAACAATTACTTTCTTGAACCTAGATGCCATACCTTTGTTTATAGGTTGAATAACATAGAATGATTTCCTCACTACTGTAGACACGCGATGGTCAAAGGGTAGTCTATGTGTGTCTCCAAGTCCCTGACTACTGGGTCAACTCTTAGGGGTGTGCTGAAAATATAGTACCAGGGGTGAATGACTTCCCAACGGATGCTATTATGTATTTCTTGGCATTCAGTTTAGTCCATGGCTCTGACACCAGCTGTTTGTCTGTGTTAGCCTTTCCTGGAGAATATCTGTGTGTCAGTGGGTGATTCAATAAAAGTTCCTAATTTGCAATCATCTGCAAATTTAGTCAGCCAGAGGCCATTGACATTGGTCTTGATTTCAGAGAAATAAATGCTAAAAAGGATCTGTTCCAGGACTGATCCTTGAGAGATTCCACTCATGACTGGCCTCTTTGCAGAGGTGGACTCCTCATTTCTAACTTCCTGGGTGCTGTCTGTGTATATTGCACAAAACTCTGTCAGATATACAACAGTCTGTAGCAAGCCTTACTAAGACTGCAATTAAAGACATGTTGTTAACACACTGTTATGGATTATGAATATATTCAGCTGAAGTTATTAGTTATTCCTCACCATGCAAAAAATAAATGTTACTATCAATAATCAGTTATGTAGAGAAGACTATTTGACTGTGTGTGAAATAAACCAAGATAACAATTTAATGATATGTTTCCCCATACATATTTGAACCCACAGCATGTCAAAACATAAACATTATGGCTAGTTTCCTTACAGGCCAAGTTAAGAAGCAGCATATATGTCCATTTAACAAACAGGTACTGTGTGTGTTTATGCCTATTCCTGCAGATAATGGATGCATATCGAAACTTCCAACACTTGTTGGCCTTTATAATTTAAAGACATAATGGCTATCAGCACATAACTGAAAACACATGTGTAATCAGTCAAACAGGTATTTCATTTGATTAAACAAACAGGGCAGTGGTAAGAATGCTCACTTTATTCGGAGGACTGAAGTAAAGAAGTTATTTATGTTTATGAGTTTCTATTTAGACATATACAGCTAGAATGGGTAATACTGTCATACTATAATGGGTTACAGTGAAATGTGGAGTCATTGGCAGCCTAAGCGCTATAGACTTCAGTGATACATGGCAATAGTGGATGTGTGAAGTGATGTTATATGCTGGAAAATAGGTGTACATCTACAAAGTTCAGAATTAAGTACATTAAAAATATTAGTAAATAATAGCATGGGAATAAAACCCATACTTATATGGAAAGCAGTCATCATGTGTTCTTAATTATCAAGATGAGCTAATTGTCACAACAGTTACTTAAAGATTATAAAAGCCATGTATCTGATATATTTTGGGACATAGCTATATCTTTAAAGTCCATACGAATGCTCAGGTATATATTGGATTGTGATACTCTAGGGATCCACTGGTTGTCTCTGCACCTTGGCAAACCTCCAGTGAAGTTCTGTGTGACCTACCAATACAGGTCATCATAGCCATGGTGAACCCGCACTCCAATCTGGTAAATCCCCATACTTCATTGGTGCTCCCTCGCAATCCAGTTCCAAATGTCAGTCATTGCAAAGTTTCTTGGCTTGGCTCTTATCAATTGCTGTACTCAAGTGCAAACGTTCAGCATCTCTATAATCTCCTCCTCAGTTCAATTGGGCATCCTGACCCAACACAGTGTTCTGGAAGTAGCCGTCTTGATACCTGAATGGCAAATATAGCATAAATGGAAAAATGTTTACTGAGGTCCCATTCAGTTCACAGCTAGTAGCAGTCTTATTTGTAAATGTATCAAAATCAAAATTTAAAAGTGGTGCTTCTGACATTTTGTACCATTGGAAGATAACAGGCACGTGAAACACGTTATCGTTTCTTGATACTTACTGGGTACTTGTGAGGAGTACCTTCCCGTTATGCTGAGCTATTGGTTAATGTGCTGTATTTTGAGAATTTATACAGACATGCACAAATGGGATTCCAAAACCGGGAATTTTAATGATCCTCATTTGAATTACACAAGGGTGGTAATTCAACTGAACCTAGCAACTTCAGACCCATTGCTATCCTCTCTACTCTGTCTAAAATCCTTGAAAAATATATCCACTCAAAAGTAATTAAATATCTTATCCAAGAAAATCTCCTCACTCCTGCACAACATGGATTTCACCCTAAACACAGCATCTCCATTGTCCTTATTTCCTTCTCTGAAACTGTTGCTATGGCCAGAGACAACAACAAACTTGTATCTTGCCTGTTCCTCGATCTGTCTAAAGTCTTTGACGCTGTTTCTCACTCTCTGCTCCTCTCCAAACTATCCCATCTCAGCCTCTCTCAGACTACTATCAAATGGTTCTCCAGCTACCTCTCTAACAGAGAACAATTAGTTACATGGCTTAACTCTTGCACCCCTTTCCTCTCTGTCCAAACTGGTGTACCCCAAGGCTCCATCCTCGGCCCTCTGCTAGTCAACATTTTTACCAATAACACCTATACTTCTTGCAGTCACTCCTCTATTGTCCAATATGCAGATGACTACACATTGATATATGTCTCTGCAAACTGACAGACCTGTTAACTACTACACAAACCTCCTTTTCTTTTGTAGAAAGATGGCTCAGTAACAATCATCTCATCCTCAATCTGAATAAAACAAAGCTCCTCCTTTTTCTGCCTAACTCCCTCTCCCACGGCAAATCTACATTTTCAATCTCTTCTCTCAACAACACTATTATAAAAGTTGAAACACAAACTAAACTCCTAGGCACTATTATTGATGACCAAATAAAATTTGACCTACAGGTTGTGTTGTCACCTCACAGTAAGACGCTGTCCGGTTCGATTCTCAGCTAGAGCGTCTTCTGCGTGGAGACATGCGTGAATGGGTGTATCTTTGTTGAAGGTTATGCATCAGGGCTGGTAACTCAGCACGTAAAAAAAATCAACTACCAATCATTAGTGGACCGGAGTTCAGCTGTGGCGACCCCTAACCGGGAAAAGCCGAAAGACACAACAACATGTCCAACAATGCATGAAAAAAAAAAAAACACCAAAAATTAGCCATATTTTACAGAAACCAAAAATACCTTAGTGCAGAATCCAAATGTACCCTTTGCTCAAACTTTCTTACTGCCCACCCTACTCTATGCCTCCCCTATGCTGAGTAACCTACAGTCTTACCTTATTCACAAACTCGAATCAACATACAATAAAGTTGATAGATTTGCTGTAAATCATCCCTACTCCTCCCACCATTGCCTGGCCCCACAGAAACTTCACTGGCTTGAACTCCCACATCAGTTTACTCTCACTCAACTCCAAACTGCTCTCTCCCTTCTCAATAACCCCACTACCTGCCATCACTTTCTAAACTTCTGTCCTATTACACCCCAATCATTTCCAACTAACTCTTACTACTGACCAATAAACCGTGTAAAAATATAGGCAAAACCTTTAAAAATACACTGTCTCTCATTACTGGAACAAACTCCCATTACATATCAGAAGTATAACTCATGCCAACAACTTTAAAAAGACACGAAAAGATCACCTGCTTAACTCCAAGATCTGTCACTGCAATCACCTCACTTAACCTCCCATATACGTCTGTCTATTCACATTCTACAACTACTACTTAGGAAGTGTCTTGGCATTACTTCTAATTATTGTAAATATCAGAACATGTTAGTTTTTTAGCACTGTGACTAAACTGTTTGTATGTTTATATTTTTAGTACTCACTCTTTCTTATGTGACAAGTATAATTTGTTCTGTATATCGGCATTTCAGTTTAGGAACTGCCGGTTAACCCGGTTGCAGCTGTCAGGCACGAAGGGTGTATTTTAACAGTCTTGGACTGGGTTCTTCATAAGACGACCCTACTGGCCTGGGACTTGCTGCGTACCTCCTCTGACAGCCAGGCTTAGACAGTAGCTGCCTAGTGACTTACCCTGCTGAAGCAGAACTATGTTTTCATGGTCATATTTTATGGCTTTACTCTGGTGAAATTTTTCAATAAGTGAAATTAGTAAGCTCGCATCATACCCTTTCTACAGAGCTGCTATGCATTTAAAACACTTTTGTTTGTTTTATTGTAACTATTAACTAAGTAGTTAAATGGACTGGACTGCAGGAGTGCTACATATAGTATACTGCAAATAGCGTTTACACTTGTGCTATTTGTATGTTTGTTTCATATCAGCTGTGTAAGGGAAATGATTGAGAGGAGTCAACTGCCCTACTATATGTGTGCACTGAGAAGCGTGGCCGATCTATTTCAGCCCTGCTAGTAGTTGGACACACAGGGAATACGGTATTAAGGAATTAAATGTGTGAGGTGCCATCCCCAACATGATTAATGTGGTTGGAGGTCACAACAGATCCCATAAAGCCTGTTGCCAATGCTGCTCTGATATGATCGTCTGTGCAGCCAATAGGTTATGACGGCATGAGAGATTGAGGAATGCCATTATTGCTGACCCATCATTGACCCTCTCAATGATATCACAATATTTCTTGCCTCCCTGCATACAACAAGAGGGGAGTGATGCATACCCAGGGGTGGGATAGAAGCAGGAGTTCCAGGCCAAATATGTATGATTTACTTTACATGACATGGATGACTATAGAATAAATCACTGCATATTGCTGTTACATGCATATTTGTGTATTGTCAGTTTGGATTTACAGCAGCAGACTTGAACTGTGCACACAGATCCACATAGGATGATGATGATGAACATAAGTACAATGGCATGTACTCATACAACTGTAGTACAGACAGAACAGTGCAATGAACATGTGCAATGTTCGTAACCATCAACCTATTAGAGCAAAAAATTTGGGCAAAGCCATAAATAAAGACAAAGACCCAAAAAATAGTAACAATTTTTAAATATTGCTCTTACAAACTTAAAAAGTTGATAGAATAACAGGTTTTACATTAGCATGACTTTTTCTGAATGGTATGAAGCCTGAAACTCAAATATTTGCCATTATTTTTTTTACTTCAATCTTTAATGATTTGCAACTAATTTGCCAGAAAATCACAATTTTTTTGAAAACGGATCAAAAATATGACGCAAAAATCTAGATATTCTGCAAAAATCTGTACAGTTAAGAGGTATTAATGCTGCCTGCATTAATACCAATAACTCAATCTACTTCTGGACAACACCAAGGGATAGTCTTGAGTGTCTCCATATAATGTTACTGTGACCACTACCTCTTTTTGTTTGTCTCATGTCATGGCATTGCTATTTACTGTCATACTGATATTTCCCTAACATTGTAAATTACAGTTACATCCAGTGGGGGCCCAAGCTTTGCAGGTGCAAGTACAGACAGACCAGGTTTGTTACCATGACAGGTTGAAAGCTTGCAGGAAAGTGTATCAAACCTGTTATGAATGACATTAATGTCACTGTTTTTCTACACAGGGACATCTGGCCAATAGTTCCAATGTCCTTCAGGAGTATCTGCAGCCCCTGTTACTGCATTGTATATTTCAAGTTGTCTGTAATCTGTTACCTGCATACATGACTGTGTTGTCTTTCTCTTTACTTTCCCACTGCAGGATCTGCAGTACAAGACACAAACTCACAACAGTGGAAGTCTGTTATTGATATGCTATTACCCATCTTTCATACGTGACATTGTTATTACTCCTGTTGTTGTCCTCCATTAATACCGTGTCCTTTTACCCATTCCTAGGACAGACTGCATCATCATCAAGTGCACAATCAAGTGGTATGTCAGTATAAAACCTACTGTATATTTTAACACTGTTTGAATATTTCATGCTGACAATGATGTGATTAATAATGCTGACTTTATTTCACCACAAAAATGAATTCTGTGACCCCTACATAGAAAAAAACTAATGGCAAGTTTGTTTTATCTGTGACATTTTAGTGAGATATACATGTCAAATGTCTTTAATGAAATCCAGCATGTGATGTAAGCTTGTTGTCCCGATCTGTCATCTGTCCCTTCTTTTAGCACATCAACTGCCTGTATCCTCCATCAGCCCATCCAATGATCATGATGTGGGGTCTAATGTTCCTCAGTATGGTAGCATGGCCCCTGACACACAGGGCAGTGACATGGTGATGCAGTTTGGCCAAGATGGTGACAGTCATGTGGATGTGGCTGTAGCCTCAGATGTGGAAACTTGTCTAGCCATTCTGACAATAAGGGGACATTGGATGGTGGACAGGATGAGGCCTGTGAATAATATACACAAGCTGAGACTCCTGCTGCTATTGACAGTTCCCCACAACACATTGATACTGGCTGTCACAGTAGAAGTAGGTGTGTAGCTGGTGTGTATGGCCAGGTGTCAGAGGGAGTCCACCTACAACTACAGGCAAATGAACATTCCCAGCAATGTCTTGGATTTGACATCCATGCACTTGCCTGTGCCACAGATCATATTGCACACCTGCTGGATGTGCTGTATGAAGGAGAGGAGTATAGAGATGATGAGCCAATGGTGTCACTGGCTACTCAGAATGAAAGTATGTTATCTGCGGCACAGTCAGTATAATCCCTGGCCTCTACAGTACTATACCATTTCTGTAGTACAAGCAGTGTTCTGTTTGCCCTGACTATGCTTAGCTGATTGCCATATGGGAAAGCAGGTCCCTCTCAGGAGAATCAACCTTGCCCATTGGGCATCAATGTCTATGCTCCAACATGCACACACTTCCACTGCTGGCCCATCTGCCGTGGGCCTGGCAATCCCAACCAGACAGTCAAGTCACAATCATCCTTCTTCACCTCCATAGGCCTGTGTCACCCCATCAGTCTCTTCTGTGGAGCAACATGGGCCAAGTGTTTCCATATGTGATAGAGGTAGAGCAGACTGCCGTGTGAGCTGTCAGCATGGGTCCCCTATGTTGCATTAAAGTAACACAGACAGGTGATCTACTCTGTCTGAGTGTGTCAGTCTCACTCCATGGCAATGATGATTGCTGTGCAGAACACTGACAATGTCATCTGTCTGTGTGTGTTAACAAGTCTGATGTCATGTGAGTCCAACAGTTTCACAAAACATAGCTTACTCCATTTATTACATTACTGTATCCATACTTTACATCAATATATTTGGCTTATGATATTAACAGTACAACATTATATCCTGTGTTGTTTGCCTATTTGCAGCTTTTTATATTAGAGAGATAGGAATGTGTTTCACTGATCTGTGTCCCTTATTGTGTGCCATACACTGATACAACAATATGAGTTTGTATGCTATTGTGTCGGTTTTTCCCCCGAGTTGATGATTTCTGTTATGATAGATTTGTATATGTATATAATGTTATATGTTATGATTATGTTGTTATGGCTGATGCTCAGTCTGTACAGCTAGTGAGTAATTAGCATTAAATGCAATCCATTTTGTTGTGGTGGGGCAAAACCTGAACATCACTGTTTAATTTGCATACTCATGTCTATGTGGTTTGCTATGACACAAATTTGTAGGTCAGACACTGCCATGTTGCCTGGACCTGCACTTGTGGTCACACCCTACATTGCCTACACCTGTGTCTTCTGCCCTCTATGTCTTCCTGCCATACCTCTCAACCATACTGAATTTCTCGGCATTTACCAATTTTGAGGTCCAGATAATGGGGTGCCATGAATTCCTGAGTGGTCCCCTTTATTCCCGAATTTCCCAGCTTTTTTTTTCCTGGCACTTTTCTGCTGTCACCATCACATGAAGAGGAGTGCACAATAACATCAGTGTTGCGAGCAGCCTGCCAGCCTGTCAGAATTCTGCTGAGGGCTTGAGGGGTGTGACTATTGAGTGACTGACTCACTGTACTTTGTTTTAGTTTATGGGCAGCAACGTCTGTAAGAGTAGTGTGCGTCTCGGACTGCAGGTCTGCAGCAGCTTAGTTAAGTGCTTCCCTCAAGATCCAGTCCAGAGCAGAGTCAGTTTAGAGAGGGTCAGGACTGGACTACAGGCTATAGCTTGGACTAAGAGAGCAGCAACAGTGTTTTTTTTTATTTTTAATTAGAATTATAGATAGACACAGTGACAGTCGCAAGGCTACCCCGTCCCCAAGCAAGCCGTTTGTTTCATAGTACAGCAGGCAGCAGCAGAAACAGCAGACTCATCGGACTCGGGTCAGAGGGGTGGTGACAATTTCATTTCTTTCTTTTATGTCTTCAGTTTGTAAATGGCATATGCTGAATTTAGAACAATAATAAACACTATTCAGATTATAATCCTACATGCAATGTAATTCATATAAACATAAGACGGGCAAATTTCAAAATTTTACTCTTAAGATTTACACTGAATTTAGCTTTAAGTGTGAAAAACCTGACCCCTTTTCTTCTTATTCTGGGGATTTTGAACCACAGGCCTGTGCATAATGTTATAACATCTAAGAGCACATGCTTGCTGTTCTTATGACTGCTCATTTATGTTTGTATAGTTGTATCTACAACATTAAAAGTACAACAGATAAAAGCAGAGCTGTAAAGATAAGTCAAGCTTGCCTGGTAAGTATAATAATGAAAATGCTGGCTGTATTTTTGTAATTTTAATAGCTTGTATTACCTTGGAGATAATTATAATTAGATAAAGATGTGATGGAATGAAGACCACCCCAGTAGGAGGGAATGTGCAGTTTTACTCCTCATAAAGAAATCCAGTCACTGACTTCCTCTGTTTTAATTCTGAGTCTTCATGGCATTAGTTTTGATTCCATGAGTCACAACTATTCTAAATGTAAGATAACTATTGCACACACATGCATGGCAATATATACCATTAAAGTACATGGCCATACTTATTGAAAATTCCATAGCTATGATCCTGCATATGCACTTTTTAACACTCCTTTACAACTTTGATATTTTGCTCTTATTATGATCTGTATAGGTATCAACTACCAAATTAATTTAGCATGCATCTTAATTTATGCCAGGTCTCATTTTTAGAGCACATTTCCTTTGCACATCTCGGCATTTGCTCTGCATAACTATTTTCTAGCTATAACACATATGTTTCATCTACCATACACTTACCACTGATAAATGAATGTAAGCAATTCCATTCCTATTAGATTAAAGTATAACTGTATACTAATGTCTTTTGGCTTTTCCTGGTTAGGTGTCGCCACAGCGGAACTCCGGTCTGCTAATGATTGGCAGTGGATTTTTTACAGTGCCGAGTTGCCAGCCCAATGCCCACCTTCAAAGAAGGCACTCCCATTCACGCATGCACCAACCTGCATGTCTTAACACCACTTGACTGCGGGGATGACATGCAGACTTCACACAGAAGGCACTCCAGCTGAGAATTGAATGGGAGAACCTCTTGCTGTGAGGCGACAATGCTAAATGCTGCACCACCGCGGCCATGAAAGTGTAACTGTATAACTTTGATAAATTCATTAAGTTATTACATGTGGTATTTTCTCCCAAAGCAGAGAGAAGTCAAATATGTATGTGCTTTAAGGACTTGATAAAGCTCTGGGAAGAGTGCAGTTGGTCATTTTTGTATTTAATTAAATGTACACATACTTTTCTTTTCTCTGGATTATAATTGGACTGGTAATGCATTGCTTGGTACGGTGTCGTGCAGCTTTATACAAAACTGTAGGCTGAAGTGTGGAGCTCAGATTTTTCCTGTGCATGCATGCGGTATAATTACTTGTATCTGTGATGCTGAGGTAGGTCAAGGAGAAGGTGTTCTTCTAACTGTTGTACTACTTCATGTATATAATAAGTGGTAAGAATTTTGAATAACATAAACATTAAATTAGCCAGCCAGACATCAGCTGTTAGAGAAATGATTGCTAAATGCATTCTTTGATTCTTATTCATAATGTCCTTACAACTTAATCCATTTCTTCAACATAGTGGGTATGTTCATCACAGCAGAGCAAGCAGAACACACACTATTTTCTCAAAATAATAGTAAAGACTCTCGTAGATCAGCAGTGAAGCACTTTTACCTACAAAATTCTTGCTGATTCTGTAAAATCATGTTATGGACTCGCTGTCCACAGAGTGTCCAGACTGTTAATATAATTTGCTGTAACACACTTGGGGTAGACTTCTCTTACTCCATACCTTGCCCAGCTTGCTTTGATTTGTACTTCAGTCTAGATTAAACATCTTGGTAGCAATTGCATAAATATTTCTAGCAGGACTCATAATAAATTTGATGCATATTTATAAAGCAATCAACCTTGAACTGTACTCTCCAGCATTAATAATACTTATATTATACTGCTGCGGTTTGTACCCGTTGAACGTTTGCATTTCAGTTGCGTGAAGGCGTGGATGCAGGAGAAATGATTTTTTCATTGCCAACATTTTCCTCAATTTACTTTTAAATGTTAGCATCCCACAATTCCATCAGAGTGGATGGGGTTATAAAATGATGTATGCAAGTATTATGTTAATCAGCGTACAGATTTGTACCTATTTTTCATGGGTTTTTGTCCAGATTTTTGATGTTTCCAGGCTGAGAGATATACTTCCTGCCCTTCTACTGATACCTGCAGGATGTCATCTTCAGACATCTAGGGTTCTTGAGGTAGTTCACCCATACCTGCAGCTGGAAGAACACTGTGTGCTTTAGTTAGCATGTTGTGCAACATGGCCCATATCTTTATAATCTGTGCTGCCTTTTCAGGTGAGTATTGCAATGCACTCCCGAATGTGTTCAGACATCTGAACCTAGCTTTCAGTACACCAAACACATGCTCTATGGTATTTCTTGTTGTCACATGCTCTCTGTTGTAGGTCTCCTGTACAGGTAGGATGGCTCACGGTATGGGATCATTAGCCACGGCTCAAGTGGATAACCATAGTCACCTGTTGTGGGGGGTAAACACACATGTTGTCAACATGGATATTATTGGGAGGGATACATCTTAGCTGTGTTCCTGTACTTACCGAGTAGTAGTTCCTCAGATATTTTATCTTGCTGCAATCTCTTGCACTGATTACATGGCAGAAGTTTACAATGTTGTAGAACTGGTGCACATTACAGTTCTCTGCTCCATAGGATGGATAGGAAGTGGATGTAATCATCCATATTGCTGCACATTGCTCCCTGCAATTTTGCCAGGATATGACTGACAACTGTTCGTGACACTCTCACAGCATGGCCCATGTGTCTCTGGAATGTCTCAGATGCAAGTATACCCAGTCTGAGACAAAACTTTGGTTTCAAGAGTATGAGCCTTCCATGCAGGGTATGCACAGACATGTGTCGGGCACATCTGTTGCAGACAGCCTACACCAGCTGTTTGTCAACTAGTACCTGTTGATTATTTGCTGGTCTGACAATTCGTTTAGTTGCAACCTTGCTCTGACTGCCTTCTATAACGCAAACTTACATCTCATTTATGGCTTGTATCACTGTAGCCTGTTGCAGGTCATTAACTGCAGGTTGCCTTTTTCTTTTTTGGTTTTTTTTTTTCCTTTTTTGGTATTCTTACAGAATAAGACAGAATCCATAGTAGTAGCTTCTGTTCCTTTTGTGGCTGTATACCATATTCCAAGGATTTCAGAAACAGAGTAGGCATTGCACTTTGTGGCATTTAATTTGCGTTGGTCATGCATAATGTGTTTTGGAATCGGATGGGTATGCACAGAATCTGCAATTATCCTATGTTAAATAGATATGTGCTCGAACTGCTTTCAGAGTGTCTTCTGAAATTGCATCCGCAGCTAGTGTGCTGAAGTCTTCCTTTGGCATGCTGTGCTGTATGCAAATAGCTTTGGTAATCTGAAAAATGGTATCCAATATTCCTAAATCTGATACCTGTCTCCATTTCTAGGTGACTACACTAATCATGTGCTTGATTTAAAGTACAGTTTTTTTTAATAGGGCTTATAATATGCATAACATTGAGGAAACAAAACAACAGGTAGAATGATACCCCAAGGTGGAACCCCTGATGTATAGACTACATACTTCATATGGAAAGAATTCTTTCTGAATTAGAAAAATCATGCAATACTATTGACCTGTCTTATTTGCAGACAACTTTTTTGCCTCGTTTCTTCATTTTAATTGCAAATTCACCTATATGAGTGGTAAAAACATTGGGGAGATTTCTAAGACACCGGAAAAAAAAAAAAAACATTGCTGTTATGGATGTATGGCTCTGGCAGACTGTAGTTCACTCCTCATATGTGATATACAAAAGTGTTTTGTAGTCAGAATACTCACAAGCTATAGCACATCTGTTATCTTCTTACTTGCTATATGACTATGGTGATTTATTTGGCATGATGAATTTGTTGGCCATTCTATGCAAGACAGAACTTATGACTTATGAAAATCAGAACCAGGGCAATTTTGACTGGTATCATATTAAAAAAGAAAGAAAGAAATGCTTTAATCAAACACTCTAAATTTCACACACATGCATCTGCAAATTATATTGATCTAATTTCAGCAATTCATGTTGTCAGTACAGTTTGAATAAAAAGGAGTATTTGTGGAGGTGCTCAGTTTCTGCCTTGCTGAAATGAAGGTAACTAATAAAACAATTTCTGTTGTTTATGTTTATAGTTTTCTGCCTTCACCAGCCATGTTTTAAACTAGATTGTATTACATATTACCTTCACTGCTTTGATATTAATGATGAAAATAGATATATACGTGGCTCTTAAGATCTTAAACACAATTGCTTTCATTTGATATTTATTTGATAGCATAGATCATTTTGGATAGGTTTTAAGCCTATTATATAATTTCATTCATATTTTATCTTTTTATTATGCTGATTTTCTGTGCTAGTGACATAAATTATGAATATATTAAAGGTGGTGCATATGCACTAGCCTTCTCCCTCACAATTCAGATTAACCACTTCATCACAGAAAATGATGTCTGCACACAATGGAAAAATGTTTAATTATACCCCCACAAAAAGGAGGAAACAGATTTCTCCAGCTGCATACCCATAGGCATATAATCTCCTTTATCAAAATCCTAAAAAAAGTGCATTCACTAACCACCCCTCAAACATCTCACTGTTTGAAACCTCCTCTTCAAGATTCAACATGGTTCCTGCCTATATCACAACATGCCAGACCTCTTTAATTTCACCCATACCATTAAAATAAACAAAAGTGCAGACAGTCTAATATCATCATTATTCCTCAGCGTATACAAGGCATTCAACACTATCTCCAATCATAAGCTACTCACATGACTCTCTACTCTTGGCTACACTTATTCCTCACACTTAGTCCTGGTTCCATAGCTCCTTGTTAAGGAAAAAATGGTGTAAAATGGAAACAAGATCTCTTTCCTTTCCTCCCTGCATTTTTAAGAATCCCTCAAGGATCTATCATAGGCCTTCTGCTTTTTAACAACAGGCTAGCATTGCACAGTGTGCAGCTGATTCTACACCTGTCTGGTTAGCTCCAATTCTTAAAAAAAAATATATATATATATATATATATATATATATATATATATATATATACACACACACACAAAAGTCCTTTATATCCATCAATTCATGGCTCTCAGCAGATAATCTACTCCTAAATTGAAAGAAAATTAAATTAACACTTTTCCTACCAAAACACTTGTCTGGCCAAAGGCAAACCTTCAACATTTTACCACCAGACCTCACCACTATTGAAATGTTATCCCACACTAAATTTTTAGGAGTCACAGTGGATGAAAACCTTTAAGTTTGACCAACAGATCTTGCAAGTTATCAGTAGAACACACCAGGAACTTAACATTTTCTACCAGGCAAAACCCTATATCAGTGACATAACTAGAAAAAAACTTTTGCCTCTTTTTATCTCCTTCCCTCACTCCTTTATGTATTTCATTTCTTGCAAACTTGCATTTTGCTTACAAGATGAAACTTGATGAATCCTATAACAGAATACCTAAATTTTCTGCCAATTTTCCAACAAGACACATCACTACTTAGCCCTAAACCAACCAAACTGAATGCAACTACTATACTATGTATCCAACACAGAACACCTTATAAACTCAACAATAAACTCTAAAATTGTCCATCTTTATATAATGCCCTGTAACATAGCTTAGGATTCATACTCAAGCAAAAAAAAAAATGTTAATTGCCACCAGATCAAATAACACTGTAAGCTGACTTACTTTTAACTAATTATGCCTCAAAGCTTTGGAATAGCCTTCCTCAATAACCAAAATACAGAGACAAAGTGAACATTTTTACAACAAAACTTAAACAATACCTAAATACACAGTTATGTGCATGCTCAATGCTAGGATGATTTATTCCTCATGCCTCTTCATGATACTATAAAGCAACCTACTTAGAGCTAGACACTCACACTATCTATACACTCATAGTATGTCAGGCAATAGCCTGGCACCTCTATCTCCTTCTTTTCTTACTATTTCTCATAATATTGTCTTTCTCCTACACCTCTTTAACTTTCCATTTCTTCTTTTTTTAGAAACTGTATTTATGTTAAGCTTGCCATCGTAATATATACCAGTTAGTATGTATGTTTCAGTTCTTTAATTGTTAGCTATCTAGTATGTATTCAAAATATATGATTCTCAATGTAACCAATTTTATTTAATTTGTATCTGATGTAGCAGTTGTATCTATGGAACTTTTCTCTCTGGCCCTCAGCTGAAAAGTGTCAGTTGTGCCCAGTCATATTATCTCAGTTAAAAATGCCAGTAAATAAATAAATAAATAAATACAAATTATTCATGAAAAAGTGCTCACATGATTTAAGTAATTTATTTAAAATTATCCACTTAAACTGGTCTTGACTGCTCTGTAAGAAAATAATAAAATCATATTTTTGTTAATGCTGCTTGCCTACCACATAAAGCCTGTCTGTATCTACACTCTAGAGTCTACATCTACCATTATAGCAGGCTTGTCCAACCCATGGCCTGTGGGCCACATTGAGCACCGGACAGCTGCTAGAGCAGCCCCAAAAGATTGCAAACTTTTAACACTGTTATGTTATTTTTAGCAATAATTCTTATGACCCGATAGCATGGTGTTCAAACACAGACTGAGTAGGTGATAACAAAATATGGAAAATGCTGCAGGAGTATCCCAGACAGCTGCTAGTTGCATTCTTTCACATTTTCTGACAGCGATGTGCAAAAACTTGGATAAATATATCTGCTTCCCAACAACAATCATGGAATGCAGACCTCCCAAGCAACAGTTCTATGCCACAGCCAAGTTCTCCTGTATCCTCAGTATAATAGACTGTACCCACATCCAAATTAAAACCCCAGCTGTACCTGATGCCATCTGCTACATCAACAAAAAGGGGTGGTCGTCACTTAGTTGACAAGTGGAGTGCTCAGTAGATGGTCTCATTACTAATAGCATGGCAGCATACCCTGGTAGTGTGCATGATGCTACAATATGGAGGGAAAACAGTCTGAGATGAAATCCCTGATGGTCTACTACTTGATTCAGGACCACAGTTATGATGTAAGCTGAATCTAGACCTGTCAACATTAAGCATGAGGACAAAATATATTTTATCTCTCCTTCCTACAAGCAGGTGAATGCTGTTATCCACTGGAGCCTCATTTAATGATGTCATAAAACCCCCATCAACCTTTGCTGAGGATGCATACAGCAGAGCACACATCATGACACAAAACACCTTGGAGCATGTCTTTGGCATGCTGAAAGCAAGATTCCATTGTCTGGACACATTCAGGAGTGCACAACAGTTCACACCAAAAAAGGCATCACAGATTGTTACTAGGTATGTGCCATTCTACACAACATGATAACAGCAAAACATAGTGGCTTGTTAGCTACAGTTGTGGGAGACCTACTCCAACAAACCCAGATGTCTGATGATGACATATCAGAGCTGTTACAAGATGACCAGGAGGACACAGGGGTGAGAGGAAGTAGGTGTGGATAATGGAGGATGTTCTAGCTCAGGCAACACAGCAGCATCAGACACATAACTTTGAGTCATGACAAGCCACATGCATAAATGTACATAGACTAAACAACGATGCTCAAATGCTGCCCCACAACAACAGCACAGAGCTCGGGTAATGGAAAGAAACCATTAGCTGTCAACACTGAACACCATACATAACAGAAGCATAAGCTACACCAGTATAAACATATATACAATACACAGAGGAAACATAAATGCACAAATTCTCCCTGCAATTTACATCACCAAAGAGGACTGCACAGGGAAATCTGTGAGATGCAGGAGGTGTGCACAACATAAGCTGTCATTGGTCAGGTAGGAAATCATCATACAGATAAAAAACATGAAATGTTACCTGTAAAAGAGCCACTAACACATAAAATCTAGGCCCATAAAGTGGATGGAAATGTATCAGTGCAAACATATACTCAAATGCACGGGCCATCCACTAACATTGATGCATCACTCGTAGCATTTTGTGATGTGTAACTGTGTTACAACACAGTAAAATTCTTACAGCAACATAAGTAATTACAAACATCCCAAGGGCC